>NW_011494879.1:8743379-8743649 GCF_000754665.1 Bison bison bison
TCCATCTTGAGAAAGCATCACACTGGGGTTTCAGCATGACTTCTGGCAGACCACAATTCAGCCCCACAGAACAATGGAAATGTTTCATTAACAAAGAATCCAGAGTCTTTATTCCTTTTCACTCAAAAAAGGAGTTAACTGGGTATTTGCTCCACAGTAGACACAAGGTATCGGAGAAGGCAATGGCACCCCACTCCAGTGCTCTTGCCTGGAAAATCCCATGGACCGAGGAGCCTGGTGGGCTGCAGTCCATGAGGTCGCTAAGAGTCG
>NW_011494879.1:8743749-8751113 GCF_000754665.1 Bison bison bison
GTCGCTTCAGTCGTGTCCGACTCTGTGCGACCCCAGAGACAGCAGCCCACCAGGCTCCCCCATCCCTGGGATTCTCCAGTCAAGAACACTGGCAGAAGGGAAAGGGAATAGGGCAAACTGAATTATCTTCCCTGAGTTGTCTTGGTTATTCAACAGGTGGTAAAAACAGAGTAGATTCTGGGAACGTGAGCACTTAGCATACTACTTAGTGTCTGGGATAACAAGGTGAAAGATTTTATTCCCTTTTTAGCATTATAAACTTTCTGGGCTCCAGGAATTGGGTGACCTGATTGGCCAGGACCACAGAGAGGATACAGTAATGAAGTGAAGGAGAAAGGAAGATTTCCCAAGAAGCAGATTTCTATGGAGAAAGCCCTGAGGTTCTTAGGGAAACAAATTAATTCTGCACCTGGGCCAATGGAGCTTCCTCCCAAGACTGGTAATTGACTCAAACCACCTTGTGCTGAGACTGGGCCTTTGCCATCATTTTCCCCCTTATGCTCACTGCCCTCCTGACTTTGATTGTCATTCTCTACTACTTTCCTTCCTCTCCTTATTTTATTGTTAAATGGAGTAAAACTTTCATCCATTTGGGTATTTAGGCAGCGGCAATTATTAAACACTAACTAGAATTAATATAGAAGACAGTTATAGCACCATATTTTTGGCACCCTGATGAACATTTAGGTGTGTGTATTTGCTTTATCGTCCTTCTTCTTAAGGCCCAAGGCTGCGCAGGTGGCAGGGTGGGAAGAATGCTTGAGTTAGCATTTGGAAACCTAGGTTGAAACACTGAAGCAAAGCGGCATTAGGAAACTAACTTGTGAAAGTTGGGCTTTGTCATTGTGTTTCAATAAAGATTAATGTAGCTAATTTAGATAAAAATCACTTCTTTTTTCCCCTCTCCCCAAATTGATTTGTATTAGTATGTGTGCACACACATGCATACACAAATTTATAAAAAAAAAATAAAAGAATAAACAAAGCTATTCAACGTAGCTAACAGGGAAATCAAATAATGACCTTAAATGGATCCACATGAATCCACATAGCTATAAATATAGTTGTTAAATTTTGCTCTGAACAGTCTAAGGTATAAGACGAAAAGGAGAATATGGTCACAAGTAAAACTTACTCTTTTTATTCACAGGTGAAAAATGCTCTTAGTTTTTTGAAGAAGAAAATTCAGAATTTCCCTATAATCTTTCTAAGTGAAATGGTTTCTGATGAGAAAAGTAGCTTTCAATACCTGATGTATTAATTTATTCAAAAGTAAAGTCCAGTGGAATCACATCTTATCTAACATTACCATTTATCAATATTTGCATTATTATCAAAGGATTGCAGGCTGACCAAAATATGTGGGTTCTCTCAGGTCCAAAACACATGAAATTATTCATTTTCTCAGGAGTATTGTGAGAAACTGAGAAATTGCAATTCAGAAATATTATTTTGTGGGGGAAGAACAGAAAGAACAATAAAATTACTTCAAACATTTTTCAGTCTTTTATATATAATTGGTGACTGAAATTTTGGACTTTTTCATTTTATATGTGGACAACAGCTTTAGTGATTACTACCACTGACCTTTTGAAATAAAGATTTGTATTTTAGTGTGTGATTAGAAAGTTCTATGACCACCTACAAGTGAATCTGAGAACTAGAATTTCCCAGAATGTTACCCTGAAATGGGATTTACTTTAGTAAAGAAATGTTTCCTTAAACTTTTCAAAAGTGTTAATGTAAAAAGTGGAAGTGTTGGTTCCTCAGTTGTGTCCAACCTTTTGTGACCCCATGGAGTATAGGCCTCCAGGCTCCTCTGTCCATGGGGTTCTCCTGGCAAGAATACTGGAGTGGGTTGCCAAGCCCTTCTCCAGGGGATCTTCCCGACCCAGGATTGAACCTGACTCTCCCCTATTGCAGACAGATTATTTACCATCTGAGCCACCAAGGTAGGGAGAAAGTAGTTGTGCAAAATATTTAAACTAAAATATAATACGATTATGGAAGAATGTGTATGTTATTAGACCTGCATCTAGTATAGTTATGGCTTTCTGAAAAGCACAAGCACAGGCTTGGTAAAAAACTGATGCAGAGCAAAGTAAAGGAAAGAAATAACAATTAAAATCATTCTTTTACAGAATCAGTAAAAGGAAAAACACAGAGTCGTCCATTCTTTATACTGAGCTCATTTTAAATAAAGTTATTCTTGACAATCTAGATGAAAAATAAAATCCATCAAAATAATACATATTCAATAGGAGGAGAGCTCAGATATTGACAAGATAAATCCACAAGATAAATAAAACAGTGAGCCATGGTTCTCTCTCACCAATAAGAGACATCATTCAGCAGTTTCTGAGGAGTCCCCCTCAGTCACCATAGCAATGAAAACCCATTTCAGTGAAGTGAAATTAAAAACTACCAAGGTCTTGAATTTGATTCAAAGACATTTTAAAGCCATAACATTCTATTTAAAATGCCACTAAAAATTACTCTCTCATTTTGTAAAGCAGTTTGCTCCTGGAGAGAAAATAATTGCTGTCTACAAAGAAATGATGCCTTGGTTTTCACAGAATGTTTGCTTCTTCATATAGGAATTAATATCTATTTGCTATAATTTATTTTTGCCACATAAACATGTGTCTCTACATTCATACTTTTGCAAGGAGAATAGTGAAAACATACTTTCAAGAGAAAGAATGGAGAAAATAGTGAGAGCCCTGCTTTTTATTTTTCCTCCCCCCTCTGTTGAATCCCATGCATCGTTGACAGATTTTTTGTCATGATAACTTCTATTGAAACTTTCCATTACACTGACTGGATGGAATCCTTTCCTTCTTCAAAATTTCATAGATTTTTCTAAAGATTATTCCAACAACTTCTTACACCTCTAATCATGACTCTCTATGGGCAAAGCTTATCCCTGGAGAGGTAAGTCTCTTGGAGGCCGAGTGTGGATCTGCCCTGCACGGAAAGTGTGCCCTGGGCGTGTCAGATGCAGAGGTAACCAGTGTAATCACACCTGGTGTGAAGAGAAGCCACAGAGTATCCTCCACCCAGCCAAGGTGTCAATGGAGGATATTTCCATTTTAAGATGATAGTAACAAGCTTTTTCTGGTCCCAATGGTACCAGAGTGAATGACCCATGCTAACTATCAGAAAGGCTTCACTACCCCAAAACACATGTGGTTTCATATCTCTTCCATTGTGAATGTGACATTCCAGCATCCATTTTCCCTGATTAAGTAGAAGTCTTGCCTCTCCCAAGAAAATATTCAATCAACTCAGCACCATAAGTTCTTGGTTGTTGCCAGTGAAAGCCAGGTAGGTAACTATTTCTACACAGTTTTATAAACACCCTCTGTGATAATAATTTTGCAAATACAATCCTTCCTGCAAACATCATACTGCTTCCTGTCAGACTTCACATTTACAGCTCTTTTCAGTTTGATCTGCTCAGTCTACTTCTCCATTCCTCCGTCAGTTTTCACAAAGCTCTAACCAGCTATCTTTCACCAAGTCTATTTGTTTAGCACAGGTACCAATTCAGATTTCTCTCCTAAGAAATTATTTTTTCAGACCCTTGTGGTCTTCTTCTTCCAGTAGATCAATTACAGGGTTACCCTGTTCATACAAATAGCTTTCCATAGCTTTGATTCTTAGGGTTATAAGGATGGAGATCTTGTTCCTGTCCCCTTCCTTCCCGGAAGTCACTGTGCTCTTTATATAAATTGTCCACTTTCTCTCAATGGTACATGTACCCAGAGCTCTCAGGAACTTGGCAGGTAGCATTCTTCAAGCCACAGGAAATCAGTTAATCTCTCCACCCAAGTAATGGATTATCTACTCAAGTTAGATTTGCATAATGATAAAGAAAAAGCCTCTTAAATGATTCCTCCCATAATCATAAAAATCTGCTTCAGGGTGATTGCTATTCCCCTGTGCACACAGAAGTGATGAGTGCAATTATTGCTTACTTTTAGATAATCATAAATGGCAATTTCAGGACATAATCTTCCATAATGCCCATTGTGCACAAACAGCAAAGAATAACACTGGAGCTTATCTATAAAGTACCTGTGGCATAAGTTCCCCTTTATTACTAAAATAACAATGGTTTTCCAAATCTGTGTGACTATTTTATACCCTCTGTGTGACTTACTGCAACTAGTACTCTCTGGGCATTAGTTTCCACGTCTATCATGTAAAAGCACCTTTTTTGTTGTTCAGTTGCTCAGTCATATCCAACTCTCTGCAACCCCACGGACTGCAGCACACCAGGCTTCCCTGTGCTTAACCATCTTCCAGAGCTTGCTCAAACCCATGTCCATTGAGTCAGTGATGCCATCCACTTTAATAAAGCTTTTTAAAATGACTCATCTAATACATGTTTATCTTGAATTATTATTTGTCAATGACTCAAAGTTTTTGTCCTCTAAATGTTCAAAATATGTTGGTTGAGAAGATAGTCACATAGATTGAACATCACACAAATCAAAACATGATTACTGCAGTAGAAGTACAGATAAAGTACACAGTGCGAGCACTATGAAGTCAGGGTTTATCTTAGGGAAACAACATGTTGTTAATAGATCTGCTGAGCAGCAAGTGTAGTGTTGTTAGTCAGGGCTTTCTGGGTCAAACCCTGAACTCTTTCCACATCATCATTGCCATCTACAACAACTGCGTAAAGATTAAGTTGAATATTACTCATGATAGGAAATTTTTAAAATTGTTTTTTAACGTTTCATATATAAATGTCACTAATTGTAATAATTTTGATACATTCTATGCCCTTCACAGTTGTATTATATACCCTGATCTGCATGTCACTGGGGGGGGAAATGTGTTGATTATTTCCAATGAAGTGGAGAAAAACATGGGCTTTGAAGTAGATCGCTAGCTATTTAAGCTCTCTGAGCTTCAATTTCCTCATCTGTAAAAAGCTTTGCAACAACATTCAGAGAGAAATTGAAAAAGTGAATATAAAATGTCCAGCATACTATTTGTACAAATTCACTACTCTAGAAAGGTCAATTATCTCTCCTTAAGAGAAAATGTTCCTCTAAGCTAATGTTGCAGAATATTAGAGCTGGCAACAAGTTTAGTGATAATCTAGCTTAACTGCTTATTTTTCCAGAGGTAGCTGATAAAACCCGTAGATTTGATTTTACTTTCCAAAGATCACACAGACAGATTCAAGATAATTTTCTAACATTTTTGGATTCCTTTTGTGCCCAGAGTAAGACTGCAGTGCCTAATGACAACTCTGGCCTGAAAGTCCACTCACCACCACATGTAAAATTGAGACAGGCTGAAAAGATGCCATGAATAACAACAAAAGCTACTTTCATTGTAAAAAGTGGTGCTTAAATTTGTATTCTTTCTCCAAGGCACTGGTAATTGCTGTAAGAAAGTTTAAATGGTAGTGCAGAGCAGAAATATATTTTATAAAATAAATAACTGTGAAAAATGATTTTAAATACATTTTCAGTATAAGGCTGATGCTTAACTCTATACTCCAATTCTGAAAATAATCTTATTTGACAAATATCTTTGTGTTCCAGAAAACCAAGTAAGCAATTTTTATCATTATACTGCATTAAAACTTAACTAAGTCAATGTTGAAGCCTTTCTTTCTATTCAAGTTCAATCTAGGAAGCACTGAGAGAGGAAAAGAGGAATTTATCTGTAGCAGAGTTACTATACAAATGACAGTTTATTTTATCTGATTTTCAAGTTTATTATTAGTTTTTGCCTTTTGTGAACTTGTGATATTTTTCAGTGAAAATGATTAGAAATTATGTGTTTTGGTAAACTTACCAGAATGATTCTTTAATTATATAGATAAAGCAAATAAGAATGGAACTAATATTTTGCAGGAAGTAGATAACCATGCATTTTGATGAAAAAGTCCTAATTATAGCTGAATATTTGGGAGTGGTCATATCTTTTCAATACTCACTAATATGCAGAGCTTCAGCTAGTCATAAATTGGACAATTTTTGTAGACTCCAGAAGTATTTTAGGAGAGAAAGGTTCAAAACCCTACTGTTCTTTCTGTGTGATAACATGCATGATAACTTCTATAATGAAACCCAGTAAGTCTCAGGCAAAGAGTATGAACGTGGGAAAATTCAGTTCCTTTACCTATCTCTCTGAATTTTATCAGTCCATGATCTCCAATGTGCATATTATGACATTAACTTTTCTGTAGTTAGGGCTCTGACACTGCTTACTCAGGTCTGCACATAGCCTTAATTCTAACTTGATAGCTTTGGTACATATCTGTGAATTTAATATTTTATGTTAAACATGTTCAGCTTCATCATATAGTCACTGCTGCCCAGGGTTCTTGCCTATTTCCTTTAAGCTTTTGATCTGTTTCTGTAACGAAATCACCATATTCTATATCCACAATAAGGAACTTGCTACACCTCAGTGTGACGCTACCTCATTAAATAAGAAACTTATCAACAACTCATCACTGAGACTATAGTACAGTTATATAGTCTTTTAAAGACATTCTTCCCCTGACATGCAAATCAATCAAGATTAAAATCAGAACATTTATAATTTAAATGTTCAGGTATTTATTTAAAATTAAATAAAATTCATTTAAAATTCAGGTATTAATAAAACTTGTATCATACTAATTATTTCTGGGTTTTGTTCTGGTTGCCCAGTATCAACGAAACTCTGATTCACACATTTAAATAACTGCAAGCATGGATGATGTTTAATTAAGCAAAAAATGCAGAATAGACCATTCTGTTGCACTCAAAAATGTCTTATATTGGACTACCTTAACACAATACCTAGACTGTGAATTTAAACAAGAAAAATTTATTTACTTCCAGTTCTGGAGGCCAGAAGTCTACATTCAAGGAGCCAGCAATGCCTCCTTTTTGTGTGTGTGTGTGCCCACAGCATGTGATCTTAGTTTCCAAACAGGAATGAAACCAGTGGAAGTATGGAGTCCCACCCACGGGCTCACCAGGGAATCCCCCAATGCCTCTTCTTGCTGCTGCTACTGCTGCTAAGTCACTTCAGTCGTGTCCGACTCTGTGTGACCCCATAGACGTCAGCCCACCAGGCTCCCCCGTCCCAGGAATTCTCCAGGCAAGAACACTGGAGTGGGTTGCCATTTCCTTCTCTAATGCATGAAAGTGAAAAGTGAAAGTGAAGTCTCTTAGTCCTGTGCAACCCTCAGGGACCCCATGGACCGCAGCTTTCCAGGCTTCTCCGTCCATGAGATTTTCCAGGCAAGAGTACTGGAGTGGGGTGCCATTGCCTTCTCCTTATAAGCACACTAATCCCACGTTCAGCTGCAGCATCATGACCTCTCCTTCCCAAGGCTC
>NW_011494879.1:8751213-8805300 GCF_000754665.1 Bison bison bison
AAAATCCCATGGACCGAGGAGCCTGGTGGGCTGCAGTCCATGAGGTCGCTAAGAGTCGGACACGACTGGGCGACTTCACTTTCACTTTTCACTTTCATGCATTGGAGGAGGAAATGGCAACCCACTCCCGTGTTCTTGCCTGGAGAATCCCAGGGACGGTGGGGCCTGGTGGGCTGCCGTCTATGGGGTCGCACAGAGTCGGACACGACTGAAGTGACTTAGCAGCAGCAGCAGACAAAAATTGGATTATAGCACATTTAAACATGTATTTTTTCAGGTTTTTTTTTTTTTTCCCCTTAAGGTGAATATAATTTAAGAAGTGAAACTCAAGTCACAAATTTGTAGAACTCCAGAAGTAACTCTGTTGACCTTTAGGGAAAACTGCTTTGTTATTCCAACGCACATATGTATAGAAGGAACAAAGTACAGCTCAGAGAAGTAACCCTGTTGAGATAAACAATGACCTGATAGCCAAGACGGGATGCAACCCTCAGTGTAGTCACTGCTTTTCCCCTTTACTTTCCCAATAAGCCACTACATACCTAGATCCATGTGAAAATATCTCTCTTTGCCCTTCATGTTTGTTAATTACATTGCCAATGTCTTTTTGGTAGTGACCATTTAATTGAAAAGTAAAGAAAATTCAATAAAGATGGCTCCCTTAATTTTATTGTTTCAATCCATGTTCTCCATTTAAGATGCACTGATAAGGTAAATTACCATATGTCTTCAGCCGTGTTGTTAGTTAAGTAGAAGAGAGGAAAAGATTGAGGCAGAGAAAGAGAGAAAGGCAGAGAGAGAGGAGACTGGAGACACATAAGATGTCTTCTGCAGTTAAGAAATGCCATTTTAAAATGATGTTACATTTGTGGTTTTGTTGTGCTAAAGCTTATAAATTATTTTTCTTGAAAATGTATGTGGTAGACAAATGCTGCAGATAATTGCCATTCATTGCTTGGTGACTGCTGATAGCTCTTACGTGTGCTAAAGACATATTGACTTAGCAAATCAATTAGCAGTGAAATTATTATAGAAATCCTTTGTCATTAATTACTTTAATGATAAGTAAATCCAGATCTTTCCTGATCATGTGGAGCTATGAGGAAACCTTATCTGAGGGGCTCATGCAATCAAAGATAAACTCTGCAGACACCTTGCCTTTATTCCAATGGTTATGAGACAGATGCTCATTCAAAAAGAATACAATGTGAGAATATTGTGCTCAGAGTGCAACCCAATCCACAAAACTGGTAAAATGTTTTATAGTTTATGCTTTTGATAGACATACAGCTTAGTAGGTGAAAGAGAATTAGAAAAAGATAGACTTTACAAGAATCAGTTGGTCTTTCACAATGCTTCATGTATCAAATGCTTTCTTCTTCTCATGTCTAGACATTTTAGAATGCAGAAAAATATCATTTATAAGATAAGTCACTGTGTTCATATGATTATAAACATGATTCTCAATTTCTTCACCTGCATAATGGAACTATAATAAACCATCATGTTGTTGTATGGATGAAATGTGATAATATCATTAAAACATCAAGCATAAAAATGTTTAGATTATAATACAAGTGGTATTTAATAAAATGTATTCTCTAAAGAGGAGAAGGAAATTGCACCCTACTCCAGTATTCTTGCCTGGAGAGTCCTATGAACAGAGGAGCATGGTGAGCTGCAGTCCATGGGGTTGTATAGAGTCGGACACGACTGAAGCAACTTTACATGCATGAAAGCATGCACATCCTCTAAAGAGAAGTATATCTGTTAGAATTCTGTTTTTTTTTGTTTTTTTCCCATCGTCCTGATTCACCATCATAGATATCCGGGAGTCTGTCATGACGTGTTTGCTTGCCTACTATGTTAATCTTTCTTCTTTTACCTTTAATTCCTAAAAGAGACCTAATACACAAGCCAAAGAATGTTCCTGGTATGACAAGTCTTTGGATACTGCATTTTAAAGGTCAGTTTAAACAGTATGTGAAATAACCCTCTCTCTTCTAAAGCATAGAAAGAATTTATACCGCTACTTGCATTTAATTGCTGTGTAAGGGAGGCTGAAGCAGAGCCTGCTGAGAGCAGGATGAGTAGCGATCAGATCGCTGGGGATTGGAGTGCAGTGGCTGCCTGTCAACCATGCAATCTCTCCTGTCTCAGGTCTAGCTCACTAAGCTCTAACAGTGCCCAAGCAAAGGGAAGACACTGTGAGAAATAAGAATCAGTTCTAATGAGGTGGATGAGACTGGAGCCTATTATACAGAGTGAAGCCAGAAAGAAAAACACCAATACAGTATACTAACGTATATATATGGAATTTGGAAAGATGGTAACGACAACCCTGTATGCAAGACAGCAAAAGAGACACAGATGTATAGTACAGTCTTCTGGACTCTGTGGGAGAGGGAGAGGGGATGATTTGGGAGAATGGCATTAAAACATGTACAATATCATATAAGAAACGAATCGCCAGTCCAGGTTCGATGCAGGATACAGGAAGCTTGGGGCCGGTGCACTGGGATGACCCAGAGGTATGGTATGGGGAGGGAGGTGGAAGGGGGGTTCAGGATGGGGAACATGTGTACACCTGTGGCGGAGGCATGTTGATGTATGGCAAAACCAATACAATATTGTAAATGAAAAAAAAAATAATAAAAAAAATTTTTTAAAAAAAGGAAGGTAGGACTCAAAAAAAGATTGCTGCTAAATTATAAGGAACAAAGGGAGGAAATCATGAATGAATGAAAACAGAAGAAAATAGAGGTAGAGAAAAATGAGAGATGACTTAATGGATGTACTTTTTAGGCCACAATCCTACACGTATATTTTATGTCAGACGCATGTTAGCTGGATGGCCTTAGAAGAACATTTAGAATACCCGAGTCTCTGTTTCCCTCCCTATAAGAACGAAATATAATCGATCCTTTGTGGTTGATCAGATGGTTAAGTGAAAATGAGTGTGGAACTCATTACACTATTGCTAGCACTGCAGATATATATGATGCTATGTTTACAGGACACAAGGAGGAATTAAGAAAAGCTTCAGGACAGTGAAGAAAATACAACAAAGAGAACATACACTTTGGAGTCAGAAAATTCTGCCATTGATTCACAGATCTAGTACTTCGCACTATCTTGACATTGAGATTCTAAGCTTAAGTTTTCTCATCTATAAAATGATGGCCATGAGATCTACATAAGGATGTTGTAAGCATTAGAGATGATATATATAACCTACTTATTATCTGCATGGAACAGTTTATTGAAATTGTATTATCTCTTACTGAAAATTATAGACATAAAGATGAAAAAAGGAAAAAATAAACTTTCCCCAGAACTTTCTTAAAGGAAATTCACATTTATTTATTCACATTTATTTGTTCACTGGGTGTCTTCAGTATTCCTACATCATACACATAAGAAGCCTCAGGGTTTACTTAATGAGTATCTAGTGACATTGGAGAAGGAAATGGCAACCCAGTCCAGTGTTCTTGCCTGGAGAATCCCAGGGACGGGGGAGCCTGGTGGGCTGCCATCTCTGGGGGTTGCACAGAGTCGGACACGACTGAAGCGACTTAGCAGCAGCAGCGGCAGTGACAGGGAAGAAATTGGAGGTTAGGCTTACCTCAGTGGAAGTCTAAGGTCTTTGGAACTATGCATCCTTCCCATTCTGCTATTGTACCAACTAGGAAAAGGGTTGATTAAAAATAAGCAACACAAAATACCACTTTGTATCAGAAAAATGACACATCTGTTTTTCTGGAACTCTAAGACATGCAAGGTCTGTGGCAACAACTATTCATTCTCTTTAAAAAAAAAAAAAAAAAGGACCTGTGGACAGCAGTTTATAATACATGACAGAAAGATGTAAATGCCACCAAGAAAATTTTGGACAGTTTTATGGAAGGAAGGCCTCTAGAGCTGAGTTCAGTAAGTGCCTCATGGCAAAGCCATATGTATGGTTAAAAATCAAAGCAAATCCTGAGAACTTAACATTTGTGAGCCAACAAGGATTTCAAGCATGCTCATCAGAATCACCTTCAAAGCTTTTCTGAAATGGTGCAGGCCAGGCTGGATCCTTGCTGTTGGGCGAGTGAAGTCTACTGAAAGGGGTCTTAGAGCTCTGTGTCTCCATACCAACACCTGATTCCATGACCAAGAGACAAAGGAGAGAGGGAATGGCCTGGATGCATTGGTCTCAAATGACTCTGGGGGAAAAAGAAGAAACCATGCAACCACTAACCAAAATACAGGGTTGTCATCACAGGGCAGTTTGTATAATCCTTGAGCAGGGAATGGTCTCAAATGTGTGTACACAGGGGTTTATAAGATCACTGGAAGTAACTATGATTACAATTCTGGCCAATGGTTGCTTCTCTTTTCTTAGGGTGATTTTTTTTATTTCACTAAAAAGAGAACAGAATTCTGGGCAAAAGAAGTAGCTTTGGAGAGAAAACCAATGATTTCCTTTCTAGTTACATAATTGTGTTCAGAAATTTTACAGAGAATGGGTGATAATTTTTATGATTTCTTATAATTCTCAATTATTATGAGCTTTAGAGTTAAAACCATAAGAAGAAACATTAATTTGTTTTTTTTCATGCAGTAAGCATTTTTGTTGGCAGATAGCATTCTTGAATCAGCTCTTTCCTTAGAACCTTGACTTGTTTCTGGCAGTAATACTCATATGTAGTGGAAAGAAGCTGACAACCAAAAAGTAAGAGTATTGAACTACTTCACACATTTTAACATTTATTGGTAATGGTTTGTTTTAGTTTTGTTTTGTTCTGAGGGAATGGGCAAATGAGAGAGTAACTCTAAATCAGGGTAACCTTTTTCTTTCAGTATCAAGGAAACTATAAGAAATATTTAAAACAAGCTTAGGATACAGTGTAATTGTGAACAATGGACTAAAAAAATCCAGGGTTATTTCCAGTAAGTAATTTCATTACTTGGTATATACCACTATAAGGAAAAAGACCAAAGAAATGGACATAAATTCTCCCAAGCCTTTGTAATATACTTGAAAATAACACTGGGGACCATCGAACAAAATAGAAAACTAATACATCAAAAAGAAAGCTCACGAATGGAACTACTTTAACAATTTGGAAGGGCTGAGATATACGTAGATTCTGTCCTTTGAATTTTCGATTCAGTACAGTATTTATGGTACTGTTTACAGCAGCTAAAAGTGCATAATATACAGCACAAAGCTGAATGTAAAGCCTTGACTTCATGTCTGAGGTCTACCACAAGCAATTCTATGACTTTAAACGAGTCTCTAATCATCCCCAGATCTCATTCACTTAAATCTACAGGTATGCCTGTATATAGATACTCTTTGTACTTTTGGATCTAATTCCTGAAAACCTAAAACTACTTTTTAAAAAAGCCTATTCGCAATTTATTTTAAAATCAGAAAGCAGTAGAGATCAGAACCCATAGCTATAAATATAAAGGCAACAAAATAAATACTGCAAATTAAATGTGATAATTCCATGTCTATATGCTCATAAAGGAAGTTGTATTTCCATGTTCATTATACCTGCCTCCTGAGAAACATGTGGCACTAGAGATCCTGGGAAGCATGGCTGCTTACTCTAGCTATACTCTGAGTGTCCTTTACCTTGTGTTGCAAAGGAGGGTTTCTTTGGGTGTTATGGATCTTTTGTATTCCTGTTCAAATACATAGTGATTACTTTTTAGATCCATCCAAATCTACATTCCTGGGTGATCAGAACTCAGCATGAGACCCTAATTTAGCTACATCCTCCTCATCTCAACATCCTGCTTCCTAACAAACAGGATTATAACCCTTCTTTTCATACATTTTATATCTTCCTCTGACTGCTTCCCGAGACATCTATCATTCCCTACCGTTTTAATGAGCTTTCCTCCTTTGTATTTCTAAATGTTATCAAGTATAGAGGAGAACATTTTCCTTAGACACACACACACACACAAAAGCCTGATTTTAATTCACTGAGCTGCCACAGACTTACTCTGACCTTGGCCAAAGCAGTTGAGCAGACTACCCTCAGTGTTTCAGCTATATGGTGAGTGTTGGGGGCTATCAATTGCTCAACATAATAAATATTCTCTGATAGTTATTGCCATTATTTTTAATATAAATAATGATTGTAATAATGATAATTATAAATAAGAGAAGGATAAAGGTCTATCATTCCATGTGCTTTTCACAAACTATGGAGACACAAAGAATTTTATAAATCACACCTAAATTATTCTTTATTCTTCTAGATATCACTGAGAATCAGTCAGTAACTCCTAAAGTGAATGCATTATGAGATTTTAAAATTTCTTTCAACATCAGTTATGTGTTTTGAGTCTAGAGCTAAAGTAAAATTAACAAGGCTTCTTCCTTCTAGGCTATGTTAAGTTCTTCATCCTTTTAAAGAACTGTGAGTCCTTACAGAATGAATTTTTGAATTAGGTCTGCTGCTGCTGCTGCTGCTGCTACTAAGTCGCTTCAGTTGTGTCCGACTCTGTGCGACCCCATAGACGGCAGCCCACCAGGCTCCCCCGTCCCTGGGATTCTCCAGGCAAGAACACTGGAGTGGGTTGCCATTTCCTTCTCCAATGCATGAAAGTGAAAAGTGAAAGTAAATTCGCTCAGTCGAGTCTGACTCCTAGCGACCCCGTTGTCTGCAGCCTACCAGGCTCCTCTGTCCATGGGATTTTCCAGGCAAGAGTACTGGAGTGGGGGTGCCATTGCCTTCTCCCGAATTAGGTCTAGTTTTACCAAAAACATGTTTGAAAAAGTTCAAAGGAAAAATATTGATGTGCATTTTGAACAAACCAAGAGGTGTTTTTATATATGTTAAAATACCACTCACGGATGTGAAACAAGAAAACAGATTATTTGCATGGATTGCAACTATGTAACTGTCTTCCAGGTAAAGGCATTTTTCACTATTTCCATGCCAACATTTGAGTGCTTACATGGTAACAGGCAGAGTCAGTGACAGATAGAGGAATGGTTTCAAATCTCACTGGGCAGATTTGAGCACTTGGGTTGAGAGAGGGGAATGGAAATGGATTCCCCGTCATTCAGAGAAGCAGACACCATTGCCTTCCCAGTGTTCTCCAGAGTCTTCTGTGGACTACTCTGTAATTACTTCATTCTAAAAGGGCAGTTATTTTACATGTTTCATTGCCGTTCTCCCACATCTTCCCACCCTCTCCCTCTTGGGGCTGGTGCACTGGGACGGCCCAGAGGGATGGTATGGGGAGGGAGGAGGGTGGAGGGTTCAGGATGGGGAACACATGTATGCCTGTGGCGGATTCATTTTGATATTTGGCAAAACTAATACAATTAAGTAAAGTTTAAAAATAAAATAAAATTAGAAAAAAAAAGAAAAAAAAAGAAAAGGGCAGTTATATGTGGAAATAATTTAGTGAAAATATATACATGCTGCAAAGGATCCTCTTTTCCTTGACATAGAATATGCTTGTTTGCACTCCTTGTGAGAAGAATATACATTCTATCCTCTTGAGTTTATCTTGTCTTTGTGGCTTGTTTCATCTAATATGATTGATGTCACTATGCACATGATGAGAGCAGAGGCTTGATATTATCTTGGAAAGTTGGGCTTGCCCCACTGAACATCAGTGAACTGCAGTGAGAATAACCTCCCCCAGAGAGCTGGGACCCTTTGCATTCTGAACTCAGAATGAACACATGTGAAGTTAACATAACCACAACTCATAAATAGTTTGGAGCTCAGACCAACAGGCCCTCAGCTTGAAGCAGAGAGGCTCAGAGTTCGGACTATACTGGACAGTTCACAAGTTGAACTGCTAAACTCCCAACATAAGAATATCTTTGTTCACCATCAAGACTGTGTTTCCTTTTCATGCAGCAAATGTCTCCTTTTCTAACAAAATCTCAAAGGTCGCATATAGAACAAACAATTGCTACACTGTGCATGTAGTGAAACAATAGAAATAGGTAAAAGTTAGCAGAGCAACACAGACAAAAATGGGTTTTTGTTGTTGTTGTTGGTCATGCCATATACTTTGTGGGATGTTAGCTCCTTGAGCAGGGATTGAACCCATGGAAGGAAAGCACAAAGTTCCTAATCATTGAACAACCTGAGAATTCCCAAGAAGTGATTATTCACAGAAAAGCAGTAAAGATAATTTTCCTCTAAATAGGTATCAACTGAGAAAGGGTTCACCAGGAACAAAAGGGAGAAGAAATGGAATTTCAGGAATTCTGTAAATAATACTAGCAAAGGGTAGAGGGGGAAATCATCAACCTAAAGGGAAAACTATAGTGAATACTTTAATCCATGAAAGGCATTATGCTGAATGCATAGCACAAGTGTACTTTTCAACCACCTCATGGCAGGCATTTTTCACAAATACTCAGACCTGTGACTTTTGAGAGTGACACAGCTAGTGAGTAGCCAAACTGGATTTTACACCCAGACACCTCCAACATTCTGTCTTTCAAATACGTTATCTTTCCACTATACTTCACTAAAGTGTTGTGAGACCTGATTTCTGATCGCATTTACTAATACTCTGTACTTAAATTTTTTTTCACTATTGAATTGGATAAATGTGTGATTATATATACTTTTCCACCTGTTTTGAAGAGAATAAATTATTTTCCCCTAGGTTGCAAGAAGAAATGGAAAAACAACATAATGATATCCCTTATGGAGTTGATAATGATTAAAAGCACTGTGGCATTTAGGATTGCTTCTCAAAAGGAACTAATAATGGGAGCTTGATAAAAAGCCAGAGCAGCTCCCCTCTTTTTTTCTGCTCCCAGGCTTCTAACACTAGATAATGTGGGTGCCTACTGCATTTTAAAGAACAGAGTTCCTTGTTCAACAACAAGGCAGAGCATCTTTTAGGAGATTAATGTAATAGAGGTCATAACCTGCATTCTTTCTATTACCAACAATTTGAATGTCAACGTGCTCTTTTCCTGTGGCTGTTTGGTTAGATTCTTGCTCACCTAGACTTCTGATTTCTTATGATTTTTGTTTCAAGCGCCTTTAACACTATTACCAGGGCTTAATGCCTGTAAGAGTGTGTGTAAGTGTGTGCACACACATATACACACACTCTAGCAGAGAGCTTCTTTATATTGTTGGTAAAAGGAAAATGAAAATAAGGAGCTATGACTTTTCAATTCTTGCAAGGTTAAATCCAAACACCTTGGTATGGAATACATGGCTTCTCAAATATTGGACTCTGTTTTCTTTCTGAGAACTTCTACCTCCAGCTCTGCACATGATGCTTGGTATTGGTTTAGTCACTAAGTCGTGTCCAACTCTTGAAACCCCATGGACTGAAGCCTGCCAGGCTCCTCTGACCATGGGATCCCCCAGGCAAGTACGCTGGAGTGGATTGCCATTTCCTTCTCCAGGAGGTCTTCCCGACCCAGGGATCTAACCTGGTCTCCTACACTGCAGGCAGATTCTTTACCGACTGAGCCATAAGGGAAGCACACGGTGCTTAGGTGTCACTAAATTTCTGATCGTTCTCTGTGAATGTCACATCTACCTCAACTTTGCTCTGCCATGGCCATGAACTCTATTTTTAAAATATCTTTGGTGCTTTGTAAATACTTTAATGTTATTTAAGACCCAGCACTGGTTTCATCAGGTTCATCTAGGATTTTCCTACGCATCCTCTAAACCAAGGTTAGACAATGCCCTCCTGCACTGTTTCAGTTGCAGTGAGACAGTACCCAGAAGAGCTAGGCCAACAGCAGAAAAGCCAGTTTGCAGGGAAAAAAAAACATTTTGCCAAGGAACCACCTCTTGAGTTTGTTCTAAGTTTCAGCCTAAACCCCAAATAGCATGAAAACCCTGACCTTTTATGTTCTTTTTTTTAAATTTAAATTTATTTATTTTAATTGGAGGCTAATTACTTTACAATATTGTATTGGTTTTGCCATATATCAACATGAATCTGCCACGGGTGTACATGTGTTCCTGATCCTGAACCCCCCTCCGTCCCTGTACCAGCCCTCTGAGTCATCCCAGTGCACCAGCCCAAGCATCCTGTATCCTGCATCGAACCTGGACTGGCGATTCATTTCTTATATGATATTATACATGTTTCAATGCCATTCTCCCAAATCAACCCACCCTCTCCCTCTCCCACAGTCTACAAGCAATAAATGCTGGAGAGGGTGTGGAGAAAAGGGAACCCTCTTACACTGTTGGTGGGAATGCAAACTAGTACAGCCACTATGGAGAACAGTGTGGAGATTCCTTAAAAAACCGGAAATAGAACTGCCTTATGACCCAGTAATCCCACTGCTGGGCATACACACCGAGGAAACCAGAATTGAAAGAGATACATGTACCCCAATGTTCATCACAGCACTGTTTATAATAGCCAGGACATGGAAGCAACCTAGATGTTCTTTTGTTTTTAACCCCAAGAACAGGTCCCCATGAGAAACTATTAACCTGTTTTGACCACATTAATTCAAATTTAAACTTATTTTTTCCTGGAGAATCATTCAAGTTAAGATTTGTCCTGAAATTTTCTTCTTTAAGTTATATTATTTATCCCTAATAAAAATAACTTAGTGTATATCCAATAGACCTCCAAATGTATTTTTTTTCTAATTTCTGTTATGATTTTACCTCGTAGTGCCAGAGGTAAATACAGAAAGTAAATGTAGAAGGAAGAGTTCCCACTTAACACACAAATAAGTCACAAGTATGACCAGTGGTCAAGTCAACAGTTGTTCCAGATTATGTAACTATAATCTCCCTTTAAGATACACCGTGTAGCAGTGAACTCAGGCAGACAGGAACAGCTAGAGGTAGCTAACTCCTGGTCTTTGAATGGTCATTAGAGAAGTTGTCAATACTGCTGTCCCTTCAAGTTACCTATTACATCAGACAATAGGATCATAGAGCATTGGATAAGCTGTGAGATGTATGAATTTAATTAGGCTGCCAGTTGGAAAACTCAAATGTAAACTATGGGAAGTTGTAGGTTAAAGGAAATATGTGTAAAACTTTGTCCACCACAAACATAGAGAAAATAGGGAATGCCCCTGCTACTGAGGTAAATCACAATTATTTATTTTGTCACATTACTTGATAACATTTTAATATTAAAAAAATCCTATAGAATCAATGAAGTTTTTAAGAAAATGTACACTTAATAACATAAAAGGAAGTTCTAAGATCTTTCATGATACTTTAAAGAAATCTGCAGAAACTAGCCCAGAGGTCACATTTCTGCCCATATGGTAAAAGCAGGTGGACCAGGAATGCTGCTGGAAAGCTTCGCTGCATGTTATTTTTTTTTAATATTCATTTTACATGATTTTAACCAGTTACACTACTTGTATTCTAATTCCATAAAAACTAAAAACAAATGAGAAACACATTGATTGATATTAATAGCAACACAAAATTATCAATAGCTGCTCAGTGTCCTGGTGGGCTGCTGTCTATGGGGTTGCACAGAGTCCGACACAATTAAAGCGACTTAGCAGCAGTAGCAGCTCAGTGTCAGAGCAGAAAATGAGAAAGAGAAAGAGAGAATAAAGAATTCTGTGTCTAAGGGAAAAAGAGGGGGAAACTATCAAGACAAATATTTCCTCATGTACCAAGTGAATTGCCAAGTTGCAAAATATCATAAAAATGAAATTTTTAAATAATTATGACTGGTGTCTTTACAATGGCAGGGAAGTGTGTTAATTTTAAGTATGTTAACTTTAATGGCGATTTCAAAAATGTATTAGCAAATATACACAGCATCATTTAATAGGACGGAGTTATCTTTAAAAAGTCATTTAGCTGGCACAATATATTATAACATATCAGAAAGTGTCAAATGATGTGATGTTTTTGGAAAGGCATGCAGATTTTGAGATGAATTAGAAGAATCCTCACATTATATTAGCAAGTATTGAGGCCCAAAAAGATAATCACTTTCTATGAAGTGGGAGAAGCAAGCCTAGAAGACAGTGACCTTAAAATACTTTATTAAGTAGAATACATTTTTGGACAGATTGTACACTTTGGTGGGGAGGGGCTCTTAATATTAACTTTTGGCCTGAAACATTTACTCACCAGTGGGAGCCTATAATCAAGTATGTATTAAACCAATCATAAAGGAGCTATCTGAAACATTGTCCTCCTTAAGATGCAAAAAGGATCATTTGCTGCAACTTTTTGTGCAAATCATTGGATAATTCAGATACTGGGACTGCATTCCATTCTGACCATGATTATCTCCTTCAGAAAGGATTTTTCACCACTTGCTGTGGAGAAAAATGAAGGCCACAAAAAATGTCATAGTAGGTGATAATATCTTTGATATCACTTTTTGGCTTCAAGGAAAGTCATTTCATCTTCCCAGCTATTGAGCTGGAGTCTATTCAGCCAAGTATATAAACCACCAAGAAAGAGCAACCATTAGCTATTACCAAATCAGTAAAGTTCCATTTGTCATCCCTGGGAACTTTCTGTCTTTCTGGGGAAGCAATAAAGATACATTAGTCATGATGCCTTTGACCATAAATAAAATAAAATTCAACCTCAAAATGACTTAAATTGAAATGATGACCAAATATTTTTTATTTCAACAATTTCAGAGGCAGAATTTTTCCAGGACTGGTTAATTGAGTTAGCCAGCGAAACCATCAATACTTGGGTTCTTTTTATTTTTCTGCCCTGCTATTTTCCAAATATTCTCCTCCAAGTTAATTCACTTCATGGTATAAAAAGTCTATAACAATTCTAGGTATCATATGAAGACACACAATTCAGCAGAATTAAAAATGAAAAGAAAAGAAATAAAACAAAAGAGGATTTCTTCTCTATGGCTCATTTTGACACCAAAAACCAAATAAACCAATAACATTTCCTACCTTATTAGCTAGCAAGGGGAACCTTGATGCTATGACAGTCTATTGTGGTCCTTAAAAAGTCTTAAAAATAAAACCAGCTGATAAAGATGAGATCATATGTGATTTTTTCTAAATGTTGTCACTTTTATAATGTTTGTCTTATATTTAGTGGAAAAACTTGATTACTAGTAAGACCAGTAATCAAGATTTCTTTAGATTTCTGATAGGTGTCTTAAGAAGTTTTCTTTACTATCAAATTATTTTTAATGGAGATACATTTTTTTTCAAGATGGTTTCCAGAATTTTATGTTTGATTCTTATTTTATTTACTATTAAAATGCAAAGACTAGATCCAGAAAGCATAGAAGCATAGACACATGCCAAAATATTTCTCAAATATGTGTTGTTGGTTAGTCACTAAGTTGTGTCCTTCCTTTTTGTGACCCCATGGACTGCAGCCCGCCAGGCTCCTCTGCCCAAGAGATTTTTCCAGGCAAGAATACGAGAGCAGGTTGCAATTTCCTTCTCATGCCCTCCTCCAGAGGATCTCCCTGACCCAGGGACCGAACCCACATCTCTTGCATCTCCTACGTTGGCGGGCAGATTATTTACCCCAATATGTATATATATATGTAGCATGTAGCAAGAAATCTCTGCCCTTTTTGTTTGTTTGTTTACCCCCAAGAACAGGTTCCCATGAGTAGTTATCAGCCTGTTTTGACCAGATTAATCCAAATTTATGCTTATTTTTCCTGGAGACTCATTAAATTTAAGATTTATCCTGAATTTTTCCTGATTAAGTTATATTATTAATCCCTGCATATATACACACATTATCTTTTAATGGTTTGTATGCTCAAATCTGAGCTTCCCAGGTGGTGCTAGTGGTACAGAACCCCCTTGCCAATGCAAGAGACATAAGTGATTCAGGTTCAACCCCTGTGTTGGGAAGATCCCCTTGAGGAGAGCTTGCATACCTACTCCAGTATGCTTGCCTGGGAGAGTCCCATGAACAGAGGAGCCTGTTGGGCTATTGGTCCATGTGGTCACAAAGAATCGGACATGATATACAGTCCATGGGGTCGCAAAGAGTCAGACACAACTGCAGCAACAGCTTGTATACATGCTCAAATCTAAAAAAAACAGTAGTCATTAACTGAGGAGTGTACATCTACACCAGTGACTCTCAGGTTACAAGTTTCCCGGAACTATGCAGGAAGTCAGTGCTAAACAAAGCATTTCTCAGTAGGTAGTACATGGCATAGAATAACTTGTTAATTTTATATGAATGTATATTGAATAAGTTTAACAGCGAATGGACCAGTGATATTTGGGTTCAACCCAACTCTGCCATTTTTAAGTAATGCTCTTGTCAAGTTACTCAATACGTTTGAGTGCCGAAAATAGAATTAATAATATCATTCACTGTTGCTTTGGGAAGAATTAAATTATATGAGATAATGTTTATAAAGTAAAATATTACCTGTTTCTAATAGTTATAATATCTATCATTTATAGTCTTTGCATTAAGCACTATTTAGTCACAATCTCACTTTTTTTTTAATGTCTACAGATCACTAGTGATTTTTTTATCACTATCATACAGATAAAGAAACTAGTCCTAGAGAAATTAAGACATGCAAAATCATCACAACAATTTAAATCTTTGATTTCTGGGAAGAAAAATGATTGAGTGTAAGGCTTCCCTGGTGGCTGAGATGGTAAAGAACCTGCCTGCAATGCGGGAGACCTGGGTTTGATCCCTGTGTTGGGAAGATTCCCTGGAGGAGGGCATGGCAACCCACTCCAGTGTTCTTGCCTGGAGAATCCCCATGGACAGAGGAGCCTGGTGGGCTACAGTCCTTGGGATTGCAAAGAGTTGGACACGATTGAGTGACTAAGGACACACATGCAGCAAAATTAGGTACACATAGACTTTAAAACCTAGAGTTTCTCTGGAAAATATTCTAAATCTGGACACTTTTAGAACCCAATGTATTGGGTTGGGGAATAGACCCATAGTTCCCAGTACTCAGCCCCATATTGTCTTGTCTTCTACTTATCTCATTGCCACTCCTTTTAAAATTCCTTTGCTAGCTAGTTCTTTACATTTCTGAATGTAAAAGTTTAGATAGGCCCAGTGCTTAACTTTCACCTGCTCTTAGTTTTGTATCCTTTGTCCAAACTTCTTACTTTATCTCCAACTGCCTGCCTAGCATTCCCACTTAACTTTTCAGTAGTAATTTCAAACCATTAACATATGCATCTTTTCACACCAACTGCTCCCTCTCAAATATACTCCTTTTCATTTTTTACCATTTTAGCTGATATCAACTTCATCTTTCCAGGTGCTGAACTCAAGGAAAAACATTGGATTTGTCTTCGACTTTTCTATTTCCTGTCACTCCACCTACAATCAACGTATTCAAAATACATTCAGTATTGCAGTAGTACCCACATTCATTATGTGTTATTCTGGGTCTTCTGAGAATTAGATACCAAGATAGGATTAAACATGTGAATGTACTAGGAGTAAAGCCCAAGAGAGAAAGCAAGGACAGAACCTGGAGAGTCAGAAATGAAACTCAGGTCTGACTCAAAGTAGAGGAGAAAGAGAAGACGGGAATCTGGGCGGAAGGGTTTTTGGCAGCAGAACAATTCTGAGGGTTTAGCAGGGCCATTGGAGAGTCCTTAAGCCAAAGTAGCCTGTGAGATATTTCTGCATCTTCCAGAAATGAGTTTTTCTCAGAATCCCTGCCATGCTTACTGGTTTCCTTGGTAGCGCATGGGAAACAGCCTCTGCCAGAACCTATTGATGGATTCCAGAGTACTCTCAGCTGTCAGAGATCTGAAAGGATAGTGCTCACATACTGTCATCGCCTTGGCCCAGGCCATTATCATCTCTAAGTAGATTCATTGGAGTAGCTTGTTAACTGATCTTATTTATTCACCTTTTCTTTACTTCCACCTTTTCTCAGCATAACTTCTACTGTGCCTCTTTCAAGACGTAAGTCAGGTCCTGTCACTCTCACCTGGAACCTTCCAGTGCTCTCCCATTTTTGAGTAAACCACAAAATCATTATAATGGGTTACGTGTCCCCACGACGGTCATTCAGGGCTTACTCTTTGACCTTTCACTCACCGCCACTCTAGTCCACTTGCCATTTTTCAAGCATAGCAGGTACTCTCCAGCCTAAGCATCTCTATACTTGCTGTTTTCTCTGCTCAGAACTCATAACCACACTTGCCTCTATATTCGCAAAACCCAGTGTCTCTCCATTTAACCTGCATTTTGTATTTATTTATTGTTTCCATTTCCCCAACAGTTAGACTTCATATAGGGGCAGGGGTTCTCATCTAACTGCTGCATTCCTAATGCCTATACCATTACCTACTCAGATTAAGTGCTCAGAAAAGATATTTTTGCACTTATAAAGAGTGACAAACCAAGAACTTGTGGGGAAGACAGATGGGCACTCAAATTTTAACTTAAACAACTGTTTGTCTTTGGAGAAATCAATTAACCTCTGCACCTCAGGCATTTCAGCTATAAAAGAGTAGAACAATACATTCAGGAATCACCATATGTGTGTTGTGGGTATAAAAAAATCACAACTATGTACAACAGTTCAGATGTTGTAAAAATCCCATTTACCATTGCGATATTTATCCAACTAGACTGGAGTCTGCCATCCTGTCATGCCAAACGCAACTCTGACAGGAGATGACTGGATGACGACACAGATCTGAGCATTTCCACTCTTAGGTACTTTGTTTTCAATTTCCTTGAGGGATTAAAATCACTTTTCTTTCCAGACCAGAGATATACTCCAAAAAGTATAAATTAATGAACAAAGAGTTTTTATTAACATGGGCTGAAAAACTGGCTTTGCTTCACTGGGTATGTAAACAGAGAACAATAGTTTTATAATTCTCAGAAACAATTCCTTTATTTATAATGTAATGATAGTTATACTTTTCTTTCTAAAATGTTCTGATATAAAGTTAATAAAACATCTAAGATTGATTTATATTAACTAGCCAATACCCTTAAAAATATCACTTTACCTGAAGGTGGCAGAAGATCAGTGATTCCCAATAAAGACAGTGAAAGTATTAGACTATTTCCATATACCTGAAGGGCATAGTTCCTAATTCGGTACTGTTGGTCCCTACCACTGCTCTTAAAATAGTTGATGAAATAAAATATTAATATTCCAAGTTCACTATATCATAAATCTGGGATGACTGAAGAACAAGACAAAGTCATCATCATATAAGATCACCTGAGCATAAAACACATTCATGCCCCTATTTCTTTCCAGGAGACACACCACTTCTGACCTGAGATGTCCTATGTCAATACGATGTATTGGATGAATTATTTTCTGTTTAATGCTAGGACAACAACATGGCTTTTCTTTATTGACCTTGATATCTCATTTTTAGAAATATAAGCATGAGAGTTTCAAAAGATCTGATAAGAGCCTTACTCTTTTTACCACAGTTTCTCTAGTTATATTATCATCTTCTACAAAAGCATTCAGATGATTCATGCTGTTGTGTACATCCTGCAGAATACCAACTTATTCTCTACTCTTTAAATAATATACAGTCAAAGATAGGGGATCTGTAACAAATTGCTTTACAAAAACATACTAATGGGTATTTGCCTGAGAATTTACTACTGTACTTTTAAGGCATACTGCATTATTTCAAGTATAATTGGTTAGGTCACAATAATTTCTTACATAATTATTAATTACTGAGTTAAAATACTGAATTTCCGGTCATTCTTTCTGATGAGCTGAGCCATGAAAAGGCAAACTCTGAGGTCAGTGTGCTTCTAGTTGACAGTATTTGTACACCAAGTTCCTTCAAAATATGTTTTTTTCCTAGAAGGTAGGTTGGTTGGATTCACCAAGCACAATTATAATACATGTATTTTATTATCAGTCTTATAATAAATTAATAGTTTTACAATTTACCACCTACATGGGACACACCTGGAAGTGTAGTTAAAAATATACCAAAACATTGGTAAAATTTTAATCTCTTTCAGATAAACTAGGGAATAAGTTTACCTTATCAGGCACCTACTGTGTCTTTGTGAGGCCCTTTAATATATATCATCTCTAGTTTTACTAATAAATCTGAAAGTATATTAATAATTTACTCAAAACCATACCAATTTATCTAGGATTTGAACACTTTGTTTTGCCAACTAGAAACACATATTCCTTCCACCATTTTACACGGCCTCCCTGTAAACATGTGCTTCAGATCAACCCTTTGCAAAATATTACACAACACATAAAAAGTATTAATTGATATCTGTGGATAAAGCACTGCTTGCCTAGAGCTGCTGCTACTGCTAAGTCACTTCAGTCGTGTCCGACTCTGTGTGACCCCATAGATGGCAGCCCACCAGGCTCCCCCGTCCCTGGGATTCTCCAGGCAAGAACACTGGAGTGGGTTGCCATTTCCTTCTCCAAGCTTGCCTGGAGGTTACAGTCCAATTGGAGACATGGAATATATTAACAGATATTAGAGAAACACAGGCACATAGAAGAGATTCATTCTGAGAGGGGCACTTCATTTTAACACGGTGACTGACCAGATAATTGGTAAACACTTCCAGAACAGTATGCTCAAAAAGTTGGAAAAAATGTGAAACATTGATTTCAGTGCACATCTGAGTTGAAAGAAAATAATAGAAATGTCAGTTCCCAAAGGAACTAAAAGCCTCTTGCTGAGGGTGAAAGAGGAGGGTGAAAAAGCTAACTTAAAACTCAACATTTAAAAAACTAAGATCACGGCATCCAGTTCTATCACTTCATGGCAAGCAGATGGAGAAACAGTGGAAACAGTGACAGAGTTTATTTTCTTGGCTCCAAAATCACTGCAGATGATGACTGTAGCCACAAAATTAAAAGACGTTTGATCCTTGGAAGAAAAGCTATGACAAACCTAGACAGCATATTAAAAAGCAGAGACATCTCTGTGCTGACAAAGGTCTGTATAGCCAAAGTTATGATATTCCCAGTAGTCATATAGGATGTGAGAGTTGGACCATAAGGAAGTCTGAACACCAAAGAATTGATGCTTTCAAATTGTGGTGCTGGAGAAGACCCTTGAGAGTCTCTTGGACTGCAAATAGATCAAGCCAGTCAATCCGGAAGAAAATTAATCTTGAACATTCACTGGAAAGACTGATGCTAAAGCTGAAGCTCTAATACTCTGTCCACCTGATGCCAAGAGCTGACTCATTGGAGAAGACCCTAATGTTGGGAAAGATTGAAAGCGGGAGGAGAAGGGGGTAACAGAGGATGAGATGGTTGGATGGCACCATCAATGGACATGAGTTTGAGCAAATTCTGAGAGATAGTAAAGGACAGGAAAGTCTGGTGTCCTGCAGTCCATGGAATTGCAGATATATGGATAACACTTAGCAACTGAACAACAGCAATGGCATGCCCAAAATATGAGAGACAACTGAATACCAAAGAAGTCAGTGTGGGTAATCGAGCTATTAATACATTGAGAGTGAATTTCTATCTTTAGACCTAAAATACTTGAGTTTTCAAACATGTTAAGATTGCAGATACAAGACTTGGGGTTCCATGAGGCAGGAAATGAAATAGAGATCTTTACCTGTCACCTTTGAAGTGTCAGTTCTCGAGCAGGTATGACACTGTTGCACTACTACATGCTTATATTTTGTGCTTTTTTTTTTCTGTTTGTTTATGAAAATGAATGGGAGGAAGCACTACAGAATTTAGAAAATCAATCACTTTTTAAGATGTAAACCAAAGGAAGGTTAATTTTAGAAGATGGAAAAAATATTTTTTTCTCCATCTTATATGACAAGAAAGTTATATAAGGTATGACTTTCTTTTTATTACATAAATACTTAATTTGAAAAATTTTCAATCATATACTTAAAAATAAATATATTCTGGGTTCTGCTAATAAGGCCACCTTCAGAAACAGATAAGAGAAAAATAGAGAAAATATTTTTTAAACTCTAAATTGTTAAATTCTATTTGGAAACTCAGTTACATATCCATGATAAGAAAGGATCAGAAAAATAAATTCTGTATAATTTGTAGAAGCATTAATGACAACCCACATATTAAGATGGCTTCAACCCAAATTTCAAGTATACATTTTTCAGAGTATTAGGTCTATTTAAAACATGTGCAAGCAAACAATTTCTAAAGCATATAAGATATGATTTTCTTTTTTATTATATAAATACTTAACTTGAAAATAATTTCTTAAATCATATACCAAAAAATAAATATATTCTGGGTTCTGCTAATAAGGCCACCTTTAGAAACAGTTAGATAAGAGACTAGAGAAATTAGCATATATTATCTTCAGTCTCTTTGATGTGGTTTGTGAAGAGGAAACATCTGTTGGCATAAATAAAAGCTCATGTGAAAGTGCAGAACAAGATCTTTAATAATCAATATTTTGTATTCACTGAAATGTCAGTATATATTTTCTGCTTCCCATTTGGGTTAACTTTATAATCCTCTCTGTGGATTATATGTTAAACTTAATCGCTAGAAAGTGTTAGGTGGAATTAAAACTGGCACAGTGTTTGTGGTTACAAACAGCTAGGATGAAACCCCTGCTTCTCAATATCTGTCTGACCAAGGACAAGTGTTTAACCTCCTGGAGACCCTGTATCTTTCACAATTTAAATTGAGATAAGTATGCCTATTTTACAAGATGAGCATAAGAATCATTAATATGCATGCAAAGCCTCTAGTAAAGAGTAGATTTTTTAATGTAGCTATTCTTATCACTATACATCAGAATTACCTGTGGAATATTTTAAAAATTCAGAACTGCCCTTGAAATTACAGTCTATGGATGTGGTCTATTACCAAGTCTGCAGATAGGTACAAATAGCAACGGAGACGTTCTTAGTTACATTAATCAGAGACAGCTATGTAAACACTTTATCCATGTTCTTTTCAAGCTTCACAGTTTGTATAATAAAAGCTTCATTTTTGCCATAGGGGCCTTATATTAAGATATAATTTATTTGGAGGCTACATTGTGTTGCTGCTGCTGCTAAGTCGCTTCAGTCGTGTCCAACTCTGTGCAACCCCAGAGACAGCAGCCAACCAGGCTCCCCCATCCCTGGGATTCTCCAGGCAAGAACACTGGACTGGGTTGCCATTTCCTTCTCCAATGCATGAAAGTGAAAAGTGAAAGTGAAGTCACTCAGTTGTGTCTGACTCTTCTCGATCCCGTGGACTGTAGCCTACCAGGCTCCTCCGTCCATGGGATATTCCAGGCAAGAGTACTGGAGTGGGGTGCCATCGCCTTCTCCAACATTGTGTTAGGAACCTTCATAGACATGATTTAGGAAATTCTTCAAAACAGTCGTCATAGATCTTCAACTTTGTGTTACAAGTAATGAAACTGAACTTCAGTCAGATAAAATTAACACCCTAAGATGACGCAAGCAATAAGTACAGAGGTGAAATTTGAACTCAGGATTCTAAGATCTACCTCTTATTGAATCCTCTTTTAATACCTAACTCAAACATCTCCATGAATTAACTTCCTTCACCAGGTAGATGCGTGGTTTCTACTTTCATCTGTCCTTGCATGTTTTACCCATCTTCATTATGGCACTTTTCACTCTAACCTGTACTTTCCTGCTTATACATCTCTTTAATGTACTGAGTGTGGGGCACTTAAGGGAAAGCACTGTTGTTCGGTACTATAGGAAAGATACTCTTGTTATTTGCTGTTCTGTAACTATACACTATATGCTTGCTTTCAAAAATAATTGAATCATTAAATGATCTGTGCTTGGCACCTTTTTCTATTTTTCTCCCGAAAAAATGCATTTGGCAGGGACTCAGGGTACATTGCTAAGACTTAACCTCCATGACTCAGATTTTACTAGAGGAAAAAATTATGTCATCAAAATAACAAAACAATCAATAGAAATTATACTTTGAAATATATCCACATGATTAGATTCAGTCAGAAGAAAGCTTAGAAATTCTTTATGAAGAAATATTTTCTTTTTACATCAGGTTGCAGTGCATGGACCAAGCCTTCAATCTGAGCAAACTCAGCTATTTATTCAAAGTAAAATTAGAACCCCATGATGTTGGGCAGTTGTTTTTTTTTTTTTCCTATCAATATCTTAGAGTGTTAACAATTTTTATTTATTTTTTCTTATATCTCATGGTATGACACATGTTTCTCTTTTAGAACATAATTATTTTGGTAAACAATTACAAACTTACTGAAAAGATCCAAGTGCCATTTGCAGATGGCAAAAGTTGCATGAGCCATTTGATAATGAGCTGCCCCCATGATGTCTCTTTAGAACCAAATATGTTAATATATTTTCCTACAAACAAGAACTTTTTATTATATCCTCTCAGTTTAGCTTTCAAAAACATGAACTTAACAATGAATCATTGCTAACATTTATTTCTCAGATATCATTCAGATTTTGCTAGTTGTTCCAATGATGTCACTTACTAGAAAATAAATCAATTTCAAACCATGCATTGCATTTTACTCCTTTATGTTATGTCTCTTTTAGTTTTCTGTCTCCTTCTTTTCCTTAGTTTTCTGGACACTGATACCTTTGAATATTACATGCCACTTATTTTGTAGAATGCCTGCCCCCCAAGGTAAGTGAGTTTGATGTCTCCTCATGGTTATGGCACCCCACTCCAGTACTCTTGCCTGGAAAACCCCATGGATGGAGGAGCCTGGTGGGCTGCAGTCCATGGGATCGTGAAGAATCGGACATGACTGAGCGACTTCACTTTCACTTTTCACTTTCATGCATTGGAGAAGGAAATGGCAACCCACTCCAGTGTTCTTGCCTGGAGAATCCCAGGGACAGGGGAGCCTGGTGGGCTGCCGTCTATGGGGTCGCACAGAGTCGGACATGACTGAAGCGACTTAGCAGCAGCATGGTTAGATTCAGGTTAGGCTACCTTCCCAGATGGTACTAGATGTAAAGAATCTACCTGCCAATGCAGGAGACATAAAAGACACAGGCTCAATCCCCGTGGCATGAGGAAGATCCCCTGGAAGAGGGCATGGCAACCCCCTCCAGTAGTCTTGCCTGGAGAATCTCATGGATAGAGGAGCCTGGCAGGCTATAGTCCATAGGGTTGCACAGAGTCATACATGACTGAAAGGACTTAACATGCACATACCTCTGCAGGAGTGTCTTGCCTTCATTAGTTATGGTTAGGGCAAGACTGGATCTGTTGGCACAGACTCTAGGACCTAATGAGTCACAATAAGCCCAAGGCTCACACATCTCTGGATCCCTGGCTTCTCTAGATTACTCTACGCTTTGGGATTCACCATTTCTTCCAAACCGCACACTCAATCCATGTTACACTTCTGGTTTTTTGTTGTTGTTGTTGTTGTTTGGTTGGTTAGTTTTATTTTAGCCTAGTTTAGTAAACAAATTTCACATACTCTCAACCCTGACTGAGAACTGAAACTGGCTTATTTTATTAGAGTTCTTCCAAGAAATATAACCAATAAATGTGTATGTATAAATATATATATTCCATTCTCAATATATATTTGCACACGCACATTAGAGTCCAAAAGCTGAAACTGATGCAGGAGGCTGGCAAGACTGATTTCACAGATGAACTCTGAAGGCTTTCAACCGGCAGAGTTCCTGCTTGTTGGGAGAGGTCAGCTCTTTGTTCTATTAAGATTGAATGGGAGTCCCACTCACATTTTGGAGAATAATTTGCTTTAATCAAAGTCCACTGATTTGAATTTAAATCTCATCCAAAAACACCCTCACAAAATCATTGAAATTAATGTTTGACCAAATATCTGGGCACCATGGCTCGGTCAAGTTGACACATAAAATTAAGCAGCACAGTCATCTACTCATCAGATATCCTGAAGCTATCTTATACCCGATGTCTCAAGGTCCATTCTGTCCTCTGGCAAGACTCTCTTTCCCATGTCAGCACTGTAACATTTGTATATCCAGAAGCTGTCAACTAGAAGTGAACTGAAAAGTTATGCTATGCTACTCATTTTTGCTGATTCACATTCTCAGAAGCTTCCTGGCTAAAATCTGAAATTGGCCCCTATTCAAAGAGTACAAGGAAATGCCAAAGAAAAAGATCACTGCAGATGGTAGGAGGCAGGTTTAATTAGCAAGGGAATTATATACTAAGCTTGTCTTGAGTGGCTGCAAGGCAAGTGGATCTCCACACATGCCCACCAGAATCCTAAAAGTTTATAGAGAAGCTTTAACTGGGTATTTAGTACAGATGGTCTCAATATGTTATTCTTTCAAGGCTATGTCCCTGAAACAGCTCCCGCATTAGAAATCAGTGGGCTGAATATATACTCCAAGGATGCAGAAAGGGTGAGGATGCTCCTATCACCCTGTGGGTCAACCAGGAGTCACGTCTTCTTGATGCCCTTATCGAACACTTTCACAGGTGCAGGATGTGAGGACTGGAGAGCAGCTATGATATTCTCAATGCGACACCACATGTTCAAGTCAACAGAATATCCTCATATTTAAGATATTCTTATCACTGTAATTTTCTAAATATCCCCATTGACACTGAAAATAATGAATGCTAATGTTGGGACCTAGAGTCATATATTTTGGTGCACTGCAATGGGAGTAAGAGTTCCTTGAAAATGTATGCATATGATTGTGCATGCCAAGTTTATTCAGTTGTGTCCAACTCTTTGAGACCCTGTGGACTTTAGCCCTCCAGGCTCCTCTGTCCATGAGATTTTCCAGGCGAGAAGATCTCCTCCAGGGGATCTTCTTGACCCAGGGATCGAACCAGTGTTTCTTACATCACCTGCATCGGCAAGCAGGTTCTTTACTACTAGCACCACCTGGGAAGCCCCTTGAAAGTGTATGTTCTATATCAAAATCAATGTAAAATTTACATCCTCATAATATATCCGTGCATTTATTTATTTTTGACTGCACTGCACAGCTTGTGGAATCTTAGTTCCCTCAGCAAGGGTCGAACCCAGGCCCAAGGCAGTAAGAGCAGAGAGTTCTAACCCCTGAATGGCCAGGGAATTCCCACATCTGTGCACTTTTTAATGTAAATGTCTCAAAAGTTTCTCCAATTCTTAGAAGAAAATCTATAATCTTATAAGAACCTTACTTGGGGCAAAAGTTTTCTCTTTATATAAGGCGTAATTCACAGTTTACCAATATCTCAATTCTGCCTTCTTTTCACTGTCAGATAGCCATAGAAACCCTCCTTCCCACCGAAGAAGAATTTCCACAGCCACCACTTGCAACAGTATTGAGAGTAATGAATCAGTATCAGGGCTTTGGCAACAGGGTCCACACAGTTACTCTCATATCTTGCCCAGCTGGTACTAGATGTTGGAGTTCATGAAGACCAAGTCAACAAGGAAAAACAGAATCACAATGGGAAAAATAGTGGGCTTCCTAGGAACTCAGTGGTGAAGAATCTGCCTGCCAATGCAGGAGCTTCAGGAGACATAGGTTTGATCCCTGGGTCATCAGGAAGATCCCTTGAAGGAGGAAATGGCAAACCACTCCAGTATTATTACCAGGATAATCTCATGGACAGGGGAGCCTGGCAGGCTATAACCCATGGGGTTGCAAAGAGGCAGACAGGACTGAAACAAATGAGCATGTAATGGGGAAAAAAAGAAAACATGTAAACCTACACCCAAGGCCATCAGAATCACTCAGTGGAAATCTAAGAAAATTTTCTTTGTTTTCACAAAGCCAGATATCAGTGGGTGCCAGTTTCAGATCCTATATAACCTTTGCAGAATCCATGATCAGTTAGCAGGTAGTGAGAAAATCAAATTGCAGGATAAACTGGTTGCAAACTATGAAATAAAAGCTCACATTCTATCTCTGCAAGAGGAGAAGGAAGAGGAAGTTGTTGATGGCAAAGAAATCAAAGGTAAGGAATTAAACTGGTCATGATGCAGGACAGTCTATAGAAAGAAGGCAATCTGAGTCCTGAAGAACCACTGCAATAGAATTGTAAACACTATGGGGACACAAATAATATAATTGTCTGGAACTGTGGATTATTTTTGAAGTCTCAAATGAGTACTTGCAGTCTCAAAAGAGTAAGTTGTAGTGTAGCTAACAATTTCTGAAATTGTGGCTACTTCTTGAATGATGTTAAAAAAAAAACAAAACACTGTGATGAATCACATTTTATTTCTTCACTGATCACAAAATTTTAAGCATAGAGATCCCTAAACTAGATGGTAAATGGACATTTTGACCCAGTGATTCTCTCCTTAGAAAGGCGCTATATTAAAAAGCAGAGACATTACTTTGCCAACAAAGGTCTAGTCAAGGCTATGGTTTTTCCAGTAGTTACGTATGGATGTGAGTGTTAGACTATAAAGACAGCTGAGCGTAGAAGAATTGATGCTTTTGAACTATGGTGTTGGAGAAGACTCTTAGTCCCTTGGACTGCAAGGAGATCCATACAGTCCATTCTAAAGGAGATCAGTTCTGGGTGTTCACTGGAAGGACCAATGTTGAAGCTGAAACTCCAGTACTTTGGCCACCCGATGCAGAGAGCTGACTCACTTGAAAAGACCCTGATGCTGAGAAAGATTGAGGGCAGGAGGAGAAAGGGACGACAGAGGATGAGATGGTTGGATGGCATCACTGACACAATGGACATGGGTTTGGGTGGACTCCGGGAGTTGGTGATGGACAGGGAGGTCTGGCGTGCTGTGGTTCATGGGGCTGCAAAGAGTAGGACATGACAGAGCGACTGAATTGGACTGAAATGAAGGAATTATGGCACCTCCTCAGGAAAGGTAAAAATGATAGCTCTTCCAATTGTGCCTTAGTCATTAGATTATATCTGCAACTTAATTGAGGCAACGATTTCATTAAAATTAATTAAGCTCATGGTTCTGGTAGAATTTAATCCTCAAATTATAATACTTAACTTTATTCAAGCCTCCTTAAATTATAGTGAAAAGAGTTTACTGAATAATTCTTTAAATGATATTATATTAACATTTAAATGTAGTATTTGAAGCCTATTTTTTGGAATACAAAGTTTCTAATTACTGTATTCTTACAACCATATTCATACCAATTTATGTTTTATACAGTCTTCTTGCAAAGGGGCACATAGAGGAAAATCATAGTACAGTGGGCTGAGAAGCTTTTTTTTTTTCATGTTTTACCAGTATGTTGTAAAGCATTAAAGAACATGAGCAAATGACCCATAGAGATCCACATATGTGTTTCTTCAAATGTATGATAGAACAGGAAGTTTTAATATTGTGTACTTCTCTAAGAACAAATCAAATACTCAGCATCATACATATTCTTTTTGGTCTTTGTGTTTTGAATAAAGTGCTGGAATAATGTCTTTTTATGGCAATTACAAATAAAGGAATTTACATAATTATTCGGTAATAATGTAATTGTTGCCATGTAGACTATAGAACATAAAAAGCATTAAGTAATTGTAGGGTTATTTATGGCCTGAAAATTGTCTGGCAATTATGCTAGAGGTAATAGTAGCATGAAATTCAGAGCTTAATTGTTACTTGATTTTTAAAATGCAAAATGTGTTCTTTTATTATAGACCTCAGCACCTAACCACATAATTATATTACATGCTTTGTACAGAATGGAAAAGTGGGCACAATTCAATGGAGAAAAATATTCTTCTACTCAATTTTAAGTACTTGAAAACTTAGGTATTTTAAAATTGGCTATGTCGTTTAATATCAATTTCCACATTTTAAAACTAGGAAGTTTGACTTAGAAGTGTCTCAAATAGTAAAGAATCTGCCTGCAATGCAGGAGACCCAGGTTTGATCCCTGGGTCAGAAAGATTCCTTAGAGATGCGAATGGCTACCCACTCCAGTATTCTTGCCTGGAGAATTCCATGGACAGAGGAACCTGCTGGGCTACAGTCCATGGGGTCAAAAAGAGTTGGACATGGCTGAGAAACCAACACTTTCATTCTCATTTTCACAATACTTATTCTTTAGGATATCTTAAGTCTTATGTGTGTATGGCATGTACATGCATGGTATAACCTCCTCTATTCTTGAAAACCATCATTATCAGGAAGTTGACATTGATTTTGTTAAAATTATTTATTAGAACATGGCACACATAATATATTCTCTCTCTTACACCAATGTGAAAAATTACTTTCTGTGAATAAGGTACGTTCATTTTGGAAGACGTAACTAACAAATGTACTTGACAGTCACAGTTTATATTTATCAGAGATAAAGTCTGAAATAGAGAGGACTACCCCTCCCTAACTCCAACAATCTGATTTCCCACTTTTAACCTTTTTTAGTCACCAAAAAGCAGCCAGATCCTACATCACCATTCACTCCCACATTTTAGTTCTTATAAGGCTCTTAATGTCTTTATTCATGCTGTTTTCTCAACCTTTTCAATGTTTATGGCCATTCCTCAGAACACTTACAAGTGTTAACTTTTTTAAGTTTCAAAAAAATGTTAGTTCTATTTTTAATATATTTTATGAAAGAAACTATGTTAAAATGTCCATATTATCCAAGGCAATCTACAAATTTAATATAATCCTCATCAGAATACTGGTGAAATTTTTCACAGAACTAAAACAAATAACTCTAACATTTATCAGTTCAGTTCAGATGCTCAGTCATGTCTGACTATGTGACCACATGAACTGCAGCATGCCAGGCTTCCCTGTCAATTACCAACTCCCAGAGCTTGATCAAACTCATGTCCATCGAGTCGGTGATACTATACAACCATCCCATTCTCTGTTGTCCCCTTCTCCTTCCTTCAATCTTTCCCGCATCAGGGTATTTTTCCAATGACTCATTTCTTCACATCAGGTGGCCAAAGTATTGGGCTTCAGCTTTAGCATCAGTCCTTCCAATGAATATTCAGGACTGATTTCCTTTATGATGGACAGGTTGGATTTCTTCCCAGTCCAAGGGACTCTCAAGAGTCTTCTGCAACACCAAAGTTTAAAAGCATCAATTCTTCAGTGCTCAGCTTTCTTTATAGTCCAACTCTCACATCCATACTTGACTACTGGAAAAGCCATAGCTTTGACTGGATGGACCTTTGCTGGCAAAGTAATGTCTGAGTTTTTTAATATGCTATCTAGGTTGGTCATAGTTTTTCTTCCAAGGAACAAGTGTCTTTTAATTTCATGGCTGCAGTCAGCATCTTCAGTAATTTTGGAGCTCAAGAAGGTAAAGTATGTCACTGCTTCCATTGTTTCCCCATTTATTTGCCATGAAGTGATGGGACCAGATGCCATGATCAGTTTTCTGAATGTTGAGTTTGAAGCCAGCATTTTCACTCTCTTCCTTCATTTTCATCAAGAGGATCTTTAGTTCCTCTTCACTTACTGCCCTAAGGGTGGTGTTATCTGCATATCAGAGGTTATTGACATTTCTCCAGCAATCTTAATTCCACCTTGTGCTTCATCTAGCCAGGCATTTCACAAGATGTACTGTGCATATAAGTTAGATAATCAGGGTGACAGCATACAGCCTTGACATACTCCTTTCCCAATTTGGAACAGTCCATTATTTCATGCCCAGTTCTAACTATTGCTTCTTGACCTGCATACAGATTTCTCAGGAAGCAGGTCAGGTGGTGTGGTATTCCCATCTCTTGAAGAATTTTCTACAGTTTATTGTGATCCACACAGTCAAAGGTTTTGGCATAGTCAATAAAGCAGAAGTTGATGTTTTTCTGGAACTCTCTTGCTCTTTCTATGATCCACCAGATGTTGCCAATTTGATCTCTGGTTCCTCTGCTTTTTCTAAATCCAGCTTGAATATCTGGAAGTTCTCGGTTCACATAGTGTTGAAGCCTGGATTGGAGAATTTTGAGCATTACTAGCATGCAAGATGAATGTAATTGTGTGGTAGTTTGAACATACTTTGACATTACCTTTCTTTGGAATTGTAATGAAAACTGACATTTTCCAGTCTTGTGGCCACTGCTGAGCTTTCCAAATTTTCCTGGCATTTTGAGTGCAGCATTTTAACAACATCATCTTTTAGGATTTCAAATAGCTCAGCTGGAATTCCATCACCTTCACTAGATTTGTTCATAGTGATGCTTCCTAAGGCCCACTTGACTTCACACTCCAGGAGTGTGAAGTCTAAAATTTATATGGAACAACAAAGGCCCCCAGGTACCAAAGTGTCTTGAGAAAAAAGAATAAAACTAAAAGATTCATGTGTGCTGATTTCAAACTATACTAGAAAGCTAAGCTAATCAAAATAGAATGGCATTGGCACAAAAAGAGATACATAGATCAATGAAACAGAATTGAGAGCTCCAAAATATACCCATAAAACTACATTAATGAATATATGATAAAGGAGGTCAGAATATACAGTACAGGAAAACTGGCTTTTCTATAAGTTACACTGGAAAAACTGGACACCTCCATGTAAAAGAGCGCCTCCCAGGTGGTCCAGTGTATAACTAATCTGCCTGCAGTTCAGGAGATGCAGGTTCAATCCCTAGGTCAGGAAGATCCCCTGGAGGAGGAAATGGCAATCCACTTCAGTATTCTTGCTTGGAGAATCCCAAGAACAGAGGAGCCTGGTGGGCTACAGTCCATAGGATCACGAGTTGGACATGACTGAATCCACTAAGCATGTATGCATGCACATACAAAAGAATGGATTTAGTGGAGGTGATGGAATTCCAGTTGAGCTCTTTGAAATCGTGAAAGATGATGCTGTGAAAGTGCTGCACTCAATATGCCAGCAAATTTGGAAAACTCAGCAGTGGCCACAGGACTGGAAAAGGTCAGTTTTTATTCCAATCCCAAAGAAAGGCAATGCCAAAGGATGCTCAAGCTACCGCACAATTGCCCTCATCTCAAACGCTAGTAAAGTCATGCTCAAAATTCTCCAAGCAAGGCTTCAGCAATATGTGAACCGTGAACTTCCTGATGTTCAAGCTGGTTTTAGAAAAGGCAGAAGAACCAGAGATCAAATTGCCAACATCTGCTGCATCATGGAAAAAGCAAGAGAGTGCCAGAAAAACATCTATTTCTGCTTTACTGACTATGCCAAAGCCTTTGACTGTGTGGATCACAATAAACTGTGGAAAATTCTGAAAGAGATGGGAATCCCAGACCACCTGATCTGCCTTTTGAGAAATCTCTATGCAGGTCAGGAAGCAACAGTTAGAACTGGACATGGAACAGCAGACTGGTTGCAAATAGGAAAAGGAGTTCGCCAAGGCTGTATATTATCACCCTGCTTATTTAACTTCTATGCAGAGTACATCATGAGAAACGCTGGACTGGAAGAAACACAAGCTGGAATCAAGATTGCCGGGAGAAATATCAATCACCTCAGATATGCAGATGACACCACCTTTATGGCAGAAAGTGAAGAGGAACTAAAAAGCCTCTTGATGAAAGTGAAAGTGGAGAGTGAAAAAGTTGGCTTAAAGCTCAACATTCAGAAAACGAAGACCATGGCATCCGGTCCCATCACTTCATGGCAGGATTGGGGGCAGGAGGAGAAGGGGACAACAGAGGATGAGATGGCTGGATAGCATCACTGACTCAATGGACATGAGTCTGAGTGAACTCCGGGTGTTGGTGATGTACAGGGAGGCCTGGCGTGCTGGGATTCATGGGGTCACAAAGAGTCAAACGTGACGGAGCTACTGAACTAATCATACCATAAAAAAAAATAAACGCAAAATGACTAAAGATCTAAATGTAAGACCTGAAATCATAAACCTCCTAAAAGAAAACATAGAACACTCTTTGACATAAATGATAGCAGCATTTTTTTTCTGGGGGTTGGGGGGCGGGGATCTGTCTACTATGATTCCTGGGTCGGGAAGATTCCCTGGAGAAGGGAAAGGCTACCCACTCCTGTATTTTTGCCTGGAGAATTCCATGGACTGTTAGTCCATGGGGTCGCACAAAGTCTGGCACAACTAAGCGACACTCACTCCTGACTAATATGGTAAGGAAAATCAAGGCAAAAATAAACAAATTGTACCCAATTAAATTTAAAATCTTTTGTACAACAAAGAAAGTCACTGACAAAATGAAAAGATAGCCTAATGAATGGGAGAAAATATTTGCCCTTAATATGACTGACAAGATATTTGTATCCAAAATATATAAACAGTTTATACAGATATTTAAACAAATCAAAAAATGAGAAGAAACCCTAAATGGGTATTTTTCCAAAAGAACATTACAGATGCCCAGCAGTTGCATGAAAAGCTCCACATAGCTATTCATCCGTACAAAAACTGCAAATAAGAACCACAGTGGCATAAAATCTCACTAGTGTTAGAATGGTGAGCATCAAAATATCTTCATTGGACAATTGCTGGCAAGGATATGGTATAGTTTTGGTGAAAATGCAAATTGGTATTCAGTTCAGATCAGTCACTCAGTCCTGTCTGACTGTTTGCGACCCCATGAATTGCAGCACGCCAGGCCTCCCTGTCCATCACAAACTCCCGGAGTTCACCTAGACTCACGTCCATGGAGTCAGTGATGCCATCCAGCCATCTCATCCTCTGTTGTCCCCTTCTCCTCCTGCCCCCAATCCCTCCCAGCATCAGAGTCTTTTCCAATGAGTCAACACTTCGCATCAGGTGGCCAATGTACTAGAGTTTCAGCTTTAGCATCATTCCATCCAAAGAAATCCCAGGGCTGATCTCCTTCAGAATGGACTGGTTGGATCTGCTTGCAGTCCAAGGGACTCTTAAGAGCCTTCTCCAACACCACAGTTCAAAAGCATCAATTCTTCGGCCCTCAGCCTTCTTCACAGTCCAACTGTCACATCCATACATGACCACAGGAAAAACCATAGCCTTGACTAGACGAACCTTTGTTGGCAAAGTAGTGTCTCTGCTTTTGAATATGCTATCTAGGTTGGTCATAACTTTCCTTCCAAGGAGTAAGCGTCTTTTAATTTCATGGCTGCAGTCACCATCTGCAGTGATTTTCGAGCCCCCAAAAAACAAAGTCTGACACTGTTTCCACTGTTGCCCCATCTATTTCCCATGAAGTGATGGGACCGGATGCCATGATCTTTGTTTTCTGAATGTTGAGCTTTAAGTCAACTTTTTCACTCTCCACTTTCACTTTCATCAAGAGGCTTTTAAGTTCCTCTTCAATTTCTGCAATAAGGGTGGTGTCATCTGCATATCTGAAGTTATTGATATTTCTCCCGGCAATCTTGATTCCAGCTTGTGCTTCTTCCAGTCCAGTGTTTCTCACCATGTCCTCTGCATAGAAGTTAAATAAGCAGGGTGACAATATACAGCCTTGACGAACTTCCTTTCCTATTTGGAACCAGTCTGTTGTTCCATGTCCAGTTCTAACTGTTGCTTCCTGACCTGCATACAAATTTCTCAAGAGGCAGATCAGGTGGTCTGGTATTCCCATCTCTTGAAAAAGTTTCCACAGTTTATTGTGATCCACACAGTCAAAGGCTTTGGCATAGTCAGTAAAGCAGAAATAGATGTTTTTCTGGAATTCTCTTGCTTTTTCCATGATCCAGCAGATGTTGGCAATTTGACCTCTGGTTCCTCTTACTTTTCTAAAACCAGCTTCAACATCAGGAAGTTCATGGTTCATATATTGCTGAAGCTTTGCTTGGAGAATTTTGAGCATTACTTTACTAGCATGTGAGATGAGTGCAATTGTGCAGTAGTTTGAGCATTCTTTGACATTGCCTTTCTTTGGGATGGGAATGAAAACTGACCTTTTCCAGTCCTGTGGCCACTGCTGAGTTTTCCAAATTTGTTGGCATATTGAGTGCAACACTTTCACAGCATCATCTTTCAGGATTTGAAATAGCTCAACTGGAATTCCATCACCTCCACTAGTTTTGTTCATAGTGATGCTTTCTAAGGCCCACTTGACTTCACATTCCAGGATGTCTGGCTCTAGGTCAGTGATCACACCATCGTGATTATCTGGGTCGTGAAGATCTTTTTTTGTACAGTTCTGGGTATTCTTGCCACCTCTTCTTGTTATCTTCTGCTTCTGTTAGGTCCATACCACTTCTGTCCTTTATCGAGCCCATCTCTGCATGAAATATTCCCTTGGTATCTTTAATATTCTTGAAGAGATCTCTAGTCTTTCCCATTCTGTTGTTTTTGTCTATTTCTTTGCATTGATTGCTAAAGAAGGCTTTCTTATCTCTTCTTGCTATTCTTTGGAACTTTGTATTCAGATGCTTATATCTTTCCTTTTCTCCTTTGCTTTTTGCTTCTCTTCTTTTCACAGCTATTTGTAAGGCCTCCCCAGACAGCCGTTTTGCTTTTTTCCATTTCTTTTCCATGGAGATGGTCTTGATCCCTGTATCCTGTACAATTTCATGAACCTCATTCCATAGTTCATCAGGCACTCTATCTATCAGATCTAGGCCCTTAAATCTATTTCTTACTTCCACTGTATAATCATAAGGGATTTGATTTAGGTCATATTTGAATGGTCTTTATTCAATTTAAGTCATACCTGAATGGTCTTTCTTCAATTTAAGTCTGAATTTGGCAATAAGGAGTTCATGGAGTTCAATTTAAGTCTGAATTTGGCAATAAGGAGTTCACAGTCAGCTCCTGGTCTTGTTTTTGTTGACTGTATAGAGCTTCTCCATCTTTGGCTGCAAAGAATAGAATCAATTTGATTTCAGTGTTGACCATCTGGTGATGTCCATGTGTAGAGTCTTGTCTTGTGTTGTTGGAAGAGGGTGTTTGCTATGACCAGTGCATTTTCTTTGCAAAACTCTTATTAGTCTTTTCACTGCTTCATTCCGTATTCGAAGGCCAAATTTTCCTGTTACTCCAGGTGTTTCTTGACTTCCTACTTTTGCATTCCAGTCCCCTATAATGAAAAGGACATCTTTTTTGGGTGTTAGTTCTAAAAGGTCTTGTAGGTCTTTATAGAACCATTCAACTTCAGCTCCCTCAGCGTTACTGGTTGGGGCAGCCACAATTAAAAATTGTATGTGTTGGGGATTTTTCCCCCAGGACTTGGAAGCAACGAACCTGAAAGAATGACACTCGGACAGTCTCTTGCAAGGACTGACAAGTTTATTTCTGCAGTCAAGCCTTTTTATAGAAGCAGGAACAAAGAGCTTAAAGTATATGGCCAGCAGAGCACGTACGGGGTTAACACATAATCAGTAAAAAAATTTCAAGGACAGCATGCTCTAAGTGACTCATGGGCTTATCCCACAACCTGTTTTCTCAAGTAATATCCCTATTTATTATTAAATCTTGGCGCTGAGCATAACCAAAGGCAGGAGATGTTTTTCTGTCTGCAGCACAAAGCCGGGTACTTCTGGCCCTTTGCCATTTTCCCAAGGACTTTCTCCTTTAGGGCTATTTTGTACTATGCTTCCCAACATATCTTCCTTTTGTTTTTAAATTAAGCATGGTGGCTGCTCGTTGGACTCCATTGTGGGAGGCATGGAGTCTTGAGTAGAGACTTTTGTATCCTATAAGCAATGACAAAAAGAGCAGGGTGATTAATACATATATAAAAGTATTGCTTCCTGAAAGCCAAGCTCTAGGGTCTAGAGACGATAGGGTTTTGGTTAAAGTATCATAGAATTGAGTGCTATATAATTCCCTAGGTACCCTAACTTGAAAATTAGCAACTTGTTGTTTCAACAAATTGATGTCTAAACTTGAGTTATCTGTGAGATCCTGCAAATGTGCCTTAACTTTATTCCAAGGATATTCAGTGCTATTATAGGGCATGTTAGTCAGACAAAAAGAATAAAATTCCAGTGACAGCGTATACGTGTTCGGAAAGTCAGTTGCTGCATTTGATCTCCTAAGTAGATAACCACAGTTTGTAACTCATTAATTCGTGTTTGTAATTGCTGATCTATTTGAGCTTGCCGAGTCCACAGATCAAGAGAGTCTTTGTGCCAAGCAGTGATAAAATCATGATTTTGTATACAATTATGTAAAGCCATACAAAACAAAGTTCCTACAGTCACAATGGAGATAAGGCTTAAGATGCCTGCAATAATCCACCCAATGATGCGCTTAGATCGCCTAAGCCTAGTTTTCAACAATACAGAAAGGAATACAGAAATCAGTCCAAGGTTCAGTTAAGTTTATGGGAAGCCATAACTCAGATCTTTGTTTAACTAGTGCAGTGCTAGCATTGTGATATGAAATGGTGTGATTAAGGCAGGTATACAATGCACCTGCAGTACAATTGACAATCTTGGCTGATAAGTCAATATCAAAATGCCCTACAATAAACAAGTATGGAAAGTGAACACATGATTGAATATAGCCAGTACTGTTATATAGGAAGGTATAATTAGAAGGACAAAATACACCCATAGTACCATAAACATTACCAAAGTGCTCTAAAGCTGCTGGAATTTTCCAAATGTGCCATTGCTCTGGCCCCACAATGGGGACGAAAATCCTGGGTCGTGGGGGTGATAAGCCCCCATTATACCAATTTAGCAATATGTCCTTATCAGTCAAGAAACTTGTCTTAGATTTATGAAAGCCTCCAATGCTTGATCTATTAAACCGGGAGCAATTATGATGTTCCTCTTGCTCTTCAGTGTCTTCTCAGCCTGACGAGTCATGTTTTTCACTTGAGCCCGTGTCGGGTAAGGATTCAGATGATGGCGTTTCCTCATTGGCTCCTCCAGGGTCATTGATGAGACCCTTTGCGTCAACTTTGTCACTTCCCGAGGGAGTCTGGTCTTGGGGACCCTCTCGGTAATGGACATGGCAAAGGGGAACCCAGATTTCCTCTCCATCTGTAATGACAAGACCATAACCCTTGCCTAGGAGTCGTAAGATTCCTGGCAGCTGATTAAATTGCTTATACCATATTGGTGTATTGACTTCTAATTTGCTGTTTTTGTCTTCTGCAAAATGTCTATCTGCATGACTGTCAAAATTATTTTTTGTTAAGTTTAAAAAATTCAGGGAATAAAGAGTTAAAGATAATAGTAATTGAGGGTTCAGGGGAAAAGAAATGTATCTCCTCTTCCTATTCCCCCTTTCTGTTTTAGTAAATGAGTTTTTAGGGTGCGGTGGGCTCTTTCAGTAATGGCTTGACCCTGAGGATTATAGGGTATTCCTGTAATGTGTGTTATGTTCCATTCTGAAGAGACAGGTACTGCCCAGATAAAGCCTGAAAATGTATCAACTGAGACAAAAAGCAAAGAAAACTTTCCTAAGGAGCAGTGAGTGAAATCAGATTGCCAAAGGGAGTTAGGCTGTTGCCCCCCGGGGGATTAACTCCTGAAATCGTAGTTCGTAAGTGCAGAGGGGCGCAGACATCACAGGTTTTAATAATATGCCACGCTTCAGTGAGAGGAATATGGTATTTAGAGTGCAATGTGTTAGCATTGATATGAAGATTAGCATGTTCGTCACTGGCAGATGTAAAAATGGGAGCTATGAACCTGTCAACAGCATCATTTCCTGTGACCAGAGGGTCAGGTAAACCTGAATGAGCACATGTATGTGCAATGAAGAAGGGTTCCGTACGTGAGCGAATTAAAGCTTGGGTCTGTGAAAAGAGAGTATATAATTCTTCATCTAGGTTGTATAAAAAGGTGGTAACAAAATCAGGAAAAAGGGAAGCAAGGTATTTGGAATCAGTATATACGTTGAAGGATAATGGTTGAAGCGACAAAAGAGCATATAAAGCATACAACTAAACTCTTTGTATTGAAGAATAGGTAGTAGGTAATTTCTCTTTGATATCAGGGCCGACAATCCTTGCTATGCCTTTCTTGTTGCCATCAATGAAATAGGTGGGTGCATTGGTATTAGGCTGGATGCAATGATATTAGTTACAATGAATTTAGTGCATTGTAGAAAGTCCCATAGTTTTCCTTTTGGCAAATGAAATGAGATAACATTTTGAAAATCGATTAATGCCATTTGCATGGTCAGGTTATATTGTAAGGCAATTTGCAATTCCTTTTTTGTCAAGGGAACATGTATTGCATATGGATCAAATCCAGTCAAAGTTTGTACATGGCTTCTTCCTGACACAATTAAGTGCTGTATTTTCTCAATATATGATACAATTTTTTTAGACTGTTTAGTGTGTAAATATACCCATTCTATTGGGCTATGCTGAGCTATAATTGCCATGGGTGAATGTTCAGTGGGGAATATATATAAAGAAATTGGTTGATCATGATCTAGCCGAGTTGAAAAAGACTGTTGAATGCATTTCTTCACTAAGGCCAGTTCTTCTTTGTCCTCCTTCGTGAGCTGCCTAAGGCTATTAGGGTCAGGGGATCCCTCTAAAATTTTAAATAGATTTTGTAAGGCATAGGTGGGAATGCCAATAGATGGCCACAGCCAATTAATATCTCTTAGCAATTTTTGAAAATCATTCAGTGTGCGTGGAGATTGCATAGAAATTTGAGTTTTTTGAGGTTTGATTTTAGATTCTTCCATAACATGTCCTAAATAATTAAAGGGTGCTTTCCATTGAATTTTATCTGGTGCTACAAGCAGGCCATGATTTTGAAGAGTAGTAGTAACTTCATTATATAACTGTTGTAAACAGAGTTCAGATTCCATAGAGAGAAGTATATCATCCATATAATGAATTATAAATGCAGTAGGATATTTATCTCTAATGGGTTGTAATAAAACAGATTTGAGATATTGGCAAATGGTAGGGGAGTTCATCATTCCCTGAGGTAGCACCTTCCATTGAAATCTTTTAACAGGAGCCATGTGATTTATAGAAGGAACTGAAAAGGCAAAACTTTTTTTATCTTTAGGGTGCAAAGGTATAGTAAAAAATCAGTCTTGGAAGTCAATAATAACTATAGACCATCCTTTTGGTACCATAGAAGGGGAGGGCAATCCGGGTTGTAAGGGCCCCATAGGTAACATGGTATTATTAACATTTCTTAAATCTATCAACATTTGCCATTTTCTTGATTTCTTTTTTATTACAAAAACAGGGGAATTCCATGGGGAAAATGAAGGTTCTATATGAGCTTTTTGTAATTGTTCATTAACTAATTGCATAAGAGTTGCCAATTTTTCTTTAGTTAGGGGCCATTGAGATGTCCATACTGGGGTATCAGATTCCCAATCGAGGGGCAGCGATGTTAACTCAATGGCCCCCGTTAAAAAGGTTCATTTAAAAAAACTGTGGCTTTCGTTTGTTCAAGAAAATCCCGTCCCCATAAATTGATAGGGATATTAGTAATATATGGTTTAAGATAAGCTACAATTTGATCAGGGCCATACACTTGTAAATAGGATGCACTGACGAAAGTTTGTGTGGCATCAGTTCATCCATTCCTAATAGTCTAGAAGGAGCCATAACCTTACCCCAATCGAGGGGCCATTCTGCAGCTCTAATGATTGAAATGTTAGCTCCGGTATCTAACATGCCTGTGAAATTCTTTCCCCGTATGCGTAAAGTAAGCATGGGTTTCTGATGTTCCTTTAATAAGGTGGATAGTGTAGCATAAGGTTGGTACTGCCAAAGCTTCCCTGCCGAACTTTATCAGATGCCTTCATTGGTTTAATATATGGCAAAAGTAATAATTGTGCAAAACGTTCCCCTTTTTGTAAGTATACATTTCCTGTTTTCACAACATTTACCATAACATGTATTTCCCCTTCATAATCTTCGTCCATAACACTGGTCAATACCATTAACCGTCTCATTGTGCAGCTATTATGTCCCAAAATCAGTCCCACTGTCCCGGGTGGAATCAGGCCATAATATCCAGTGGGAATTTTGTGGGGGTTGTATAATTCTATTAGTTCCATATCATAAGGACTAGGTATATCAATGCAAGCACTTTTAGATGTAGCTGCTTGTAGCGTTACAATGTTAGGTCCTCCTTTTGTAGTGGGGCTAGAGGATGGCCCCTTTATTAGTTTCCTTGCTGTTTTTGTTGTGCACCGGGGTTCAAGGTGTTTCCATCCTTATCAAATTTAGAATGACATTCATTCAGCCAGTGGAACCCCTTTTTACATCTTGGACATACTCCTGGGGGTCTCTTCTTATTAGAAGCTGTATTATTTTTTCCAGCCTGTGTTAGCATGTGACATTGTTTTTTCATATGGCTGGCCTTCCCACAGTTAAAACATTTGGTATTAGCAGCTTTTTTGTACGTTAAAGGTTTCTAATGTTACCAATTTTCTCTATGGGACATAGATCCGATGTCCCTATATGTTTTCAAATATTCCATAAGAGAGCCAGTCTCTCAAATTCGTCTGAGCATGGATTGACATTCCTCATTAGCATTTTCAAAAGCAAGTTGTTTTAAAATAATATTTTGTAAAGTCATATCCTTAATAGATTTTCAATTGTATCCTTTAATTTTCCTACAAATTGAGAATATTCCTCTTCATGTCCTTGAATAATCTTAACAAATGAACCATCAGAGTTAGTGCTATCAACCTTTGCTTATGCCTTGTAGGCAGTTTCTTTAATGAAATGTAACATCTGAGGGGTAATATTAGCTAATTGCACCATTACATTGGCCATAGTCCCTGTTTCAGTCAGTATATCATAAGTTAAATTGGCAGGGTTACCACGAGATTGCTGGTCAATCATCAGCTGTTGGGCCTCATCATTAACCCATATTTGCCATTGCAGTAATTGTTGAGGATTTAAAACCATCTTTGCTACTTGAAAAAAAATCATATGGCATCCAATGGTTAGCCCATCCTCTGAGAAATTCTATACAGTAAGGAGAAGTAGATCCATACAGAGTACATGCTTTCTTAAAATTAGACAACATGCTAAAATTTATACCGTCCCAAGAATTTTGACCCTGGACAGGTTGATCAAATTGTATTGGGAAAGCAAAAGCACCAGCAGGCATCTCCCGCAGAGGAGTGAAGAGGTTAGTACGAGCAAGGTTAGCGACTGCAGTTATAGACGGAGCAGAAGGAAAAGCCTCCGATTTGGGCTGTCCGTTGAACGAAATGACTTCCGCCTTAAGCGGTTTTGGTTTTGGCACATCCTTAATAGATACATCTTCAAGTTGTTTTTCTAGGGTTTGTGTTTGATTAAGCATGACTTTCTTGCATTTCAAAGCACCTTGCATGTCTTGTTCATTAAGCTCGTATTCAGGCAAAGACTGAATAGTCTCTACCTCCAAATTAACATTATGTCCTTCAATTTGTTCTATGACAGCACGTATGAGTGACCAGGTAACCCACCATTGAGGACGAATGTGAACTCCCTGCCGATATGCTCGCAAAACATTATTCTTAACCGTTTTCCATACATCAAGATCAAGCATCCCCTCCTCCGGGAACCATGGATTATGTTCCAATAGTATATGATAGCAGTCATTCAACTGATCTCTTGAAACATTAACATCGTTTTGTTTCAAAAAATGATGCATTATAGAAATGAAAGTAATTTTACTGCTATGTTGTCCCATCCTGCTTACCTCTTTCTGCAGGGGCTTGTCGCTTTGTTCAGCCTTTCTTTCAAGTCCCTGTTTGGGCACCACTTGTTGGGGATTTTCTCTCCGGGACTTGGAAGCTACGAACCTGAAAGAATGACACTCGGACAGTCTCTTGCAAGGACTGACAAGTTTATTTCTGTAGTCAAGCCTTTTTATAAAAGCAGGAACAAAGAGCTTAAAGTATATGGCCAGCAGAGCACATACGGGGTTAACACATAATCAGTAAAAACATTTCAAGGACAGCGTGCTCTAAGTGACTCATGGGCTTATCCCACAACCCGTTTTCTCAAGTAACATCCCTATTTATTATTAAATCTTGGCGCCGAGCCTAACCAAAGGCAGGAGATGTTTTTCTGTCCGCAGCACAAAGCCGGGTACTTCTGGCCCTTTGTCATTTTCCCAAGGACTTTCTCCTTTACGGCTATTTTGTACTATGCTTCCCAACAGTATGGAGGTTCCTCAGGAAACTAAAAATAGATCTACAATATTACCCATCAATTCTGCTCCTGGTTATATATTTGAAGAAAATGAAAGCACTAATTTGAAAGATATAGGCACCCAATCATAGCAGCATAATTTACAATAGCCATGATATGGAATCAATCTAACTGTCCACTAAGAAGGAGTTATCTTTTTTCCTCCATTGGTAGGGTTTCTTATACACTTCTTAAAAAAAATTGTATTTATCTTTGTACAGTTTACTATGCTTAAAGGTAAGTTTTATTGGTTTGTTTTCGGTCTTTATGCTACTTTGCATTCTCTGAGCCTCTTGGTTGTGTGGTTTGGTGTCTGCAATCATTTCTTCCAATATTCCTTTCAGTTCCAGTCTCTCATTCTTTTCTTTTTGATATTCCAATTACTTATATGTTACACCTTCTGGAATTTTCACACAGTTTTTGCACGTCTTTTTTTTTTTCATTTTTAAATATTTTCCTCTGTGTTTCATTTGGGGAAGTTTTATTGATATATCTTCAAGCTTACTGGTTCTTTCTTCAGTTTTGTCCTTTCTATTACTAGATTTTGCAATGACATTCTTCATTTCTGTTCAGATCAGTTCAGTCGCTCAGTCATGTCCAACTCTTTGTGACCCCATGAACCGCAGCATGCCAGGCCTCCCTGTCCATCACCAACTCCTGGAGTCCACCCAAACCCATGTCCATTGAGTCAGTGATGCCATCCAACAATCTCATCCTCTGTCGTCCCCTTCTCCTCCTGCCCCCAATCCCTCCCAGCATCAGAGTCTTTTCCAATGAGTCAACTCTTTGCATGAGGTGGCCAAAGTACTGGAGTTTCAGCTTCAACATCAGTCTTTCCAATGAACACCCAGGACTGATCTCCTTTAGGATGGGCTGGTTGGATCTCCTTGCAGTCCAAGGGACTCTCAAGAGTCTTCTCCAACACCACAGTTCAAAAGCATCAATTCTTCTGTGCTCAGCTTTCTTTATAGTCCAACTCTCACATCCATGACCTCATTTTTAATTTGTAGCAGTTTTTCTTGGAACTTCTATCTTTCTGCTTACATTTTACCTATCTGAATTTGTTTTTTGTCAAATTTTCCATTAAAGCACATTACATATTAATCATACTCATTTTAAATCAATTGTCTAAAAGTTCCAAATCTGTACCATATCTGATATTTGCTTTGTCCTTTCAGACTATAACCTTTTTTTTTTTTTGAAAGCTGAACATATTGTATCAGGTAATACACCTTAGAAGGAGATTTTATATAGATCTGGCTCTGAATTGGCCAGTATTTATATTTATCATTAAAGAAGATATTGAGATTCAAATAACTCTGGTGTCTTTGCTATATTCTCCCCTATTTTCTTTGGATTTTCCTAAGAACTCTTTCTTAAACTAAGTCAAGCATTGCTGCTTTTTCAATTATAATCCACTGTTATTTTACTGAAGCCTTATTTATATGGGCTTCCCCGGTAGCTCAGTAGGTGAAGAATCCACCCACAATGCAGGAGACCCTGGTTCAATTCCTGGGTTGGGAAGATCTGATTGAGAAGGGATAGGGTACCCACTCCAGTATTCTTGGACTTCCCTTGGGGCTCAGCTGGTAAAGAATCCACCTGCAATGCAGGAGACCTGGATTTGATCCCTGGGTTGGGAAGATCCCCTGGAGAAGGGAAAGGCTACCCACTCCAGTTATCCTGGCCTAGGGAATTCTATGGACTGTATCGTCCATGGAGTCGCATAGAGTCAGACACAACTGAGAGACTTTCACTTTCTTTCACTTCCACTTCAAGGAGTAGGGAAAGAGGAAAAATCATAATTTTACTATTAAATGTCAGTCTTTTCATTGGTGTTTGTTCATCGGCTATGACTTTCAAAATGTTTCAAAGTTGTTTTTTGTGGTTGCTGTTTTCTCTTGTCCTACTTTAGGTGACAGGATTGCTAGAGGGGTTCATTTAGATAATCAACTTTGAGTATAAAGGAGGTAAGGATTTGGCAAAGCCCTTTACTATGGATAATGTGTGTTTATTAGGAAAACACACTAGGCATAGTTCACATTTCTTCTCCTTCTTTTTTTACTTCTTCACGCCTCCTGCCAAAGACAGAGTGAGTTTTCTCATTCTGCTCTAAGAGAACTTGATGGACTCCTAGAAGTAAAACTCATAAACATGTACAGCTTCTATAAGATTGTATGCTCCCAGGAATTTCTTACTGTCAAACTAGTCTGCTGCCATCAAGCTACCATTTATATATTCCTGACAGTTTATAGCTCCAGAAATGTCTACCTTTGTTAATCTGATCTTTTTTGGGAGTCACTGAACTCACTTGTGTCTCCAGTTTTTAGTGTGCCAGTTTGCCTTGAAACCTGAGTGCTCTAATGGGTCGAGGAAAAAGTCACTGGTTTTCAGTTTATTCAGCTTTTTTTCTTAATATAAGCATAGGGCGAGGACCTATAGCTCTTTATATGTTGGAAATATATAGATATGTCTATATATTGATAGAAATGTTTCTTAAGTGTCTATCTAAAAGGTTTTGGTCTGTTTCTGACATAAAGATCATGAGGCAGTTGATAATTTTTCTATTAAAAAACAAAATTATTTAATATTTTGTCTATTTAGTCTGAAAGCCTAGAGGAATGCCTTGATTGGGTGAAAATCACTGGAGATTTAAAACCAAGCTCAATATAATTTCCATTATGACTGGCTTCAGGAGTTTCAGAAAAATCATTAATTTTAATACACAGGGAGAGAAATAACATTTTGAGAACTTATCAAGTGACATTTTGAACATATTATTTACTCATAGTCAGTGGTGCCGGAGCTTTGATGTGTCCTTCTTGATGTTGATTGTTTACACACACACACACACCCCCTGGGGTATAAATGTCAAAATAATGACACAAATTCAATCAATAAAAATGGATTTCTTCAGATACTATCATAAAACTATTATCAGTGCTCTTCACTCTGATTTTCTACCATATCTACATCTTGTTTAGATGACTTGCCCACTAATAAAAAGGCTGTAAATCACTTGTCACTTAAAGATATTTAATAATTGGCAAAAAAGAAAACTTAAATCTGCCAACAACTGAGTGAAGTTGTTCTTCTATAATAAATTTATCTAATATTTTAGCTTCTTTTATTTTTAAAAACAAAGATGGATATATTTGTAACCATAAAATAAATGTCACTTTGATGTCTTTTTTTTTTGAATCAGTGATTCACAACCAGAGGTGGTTCCTTCAACCAAGAAGACACTGGAGACATCTAGGGACAATTTTGTTTGCCACAACTAGGAGGTTGCTACTGGTAATAGAGATTCAAGATGCTTCTAAACCTCCTGCAATGCACAGAACTGTAACCCAAAACAAAAGGTCATCTGACCAAAGATATTCATAGAGTCTCATGTTAGAATTTCTGACCTGGTTTAATGTAGTTTTCCCCACTCCTTTCTTTACTGTCTGTTCTTCTTCATGATATGACTCTCCGTTGAGTTTCTTAGTGTATTATATACTTGTAGTGTGTATCAGTTTAGCACACAGTATTTTCTGAGATAAAATTTATTTCCAAAGATATCTTCAAGAATAGAAATCCAAAACACTAAAATAGATCATAGAATTTACATATTCTGAGACTTGGCTCATAGTAGAGGGTATCTTCTCTCTCTAAAGAGATATTTGGGTGATGGGAAAGGAAATATTTGTGGTAGATCATAGAACCTCTCAAATTGCATGTTGCTGGTTTGCATTTTAATTTATGTTAACATAAACTCAGTTCTTCACTTTGAGCTGCATAAACCCTCATAAAAACATTCAGTTACTTGTGTGGTAGTAAATACTGAAAATTAGTTTTCTTTAAATTTCTATAATTCTACTACATATCAGGTGTAGACTGATGAAATTGATTTATTTGAATGGGAATTTAAAATATGGTTTCAAGCTTTTCTTTCAATACGTGTATGTTATAGATATCATTTGATGCATAGTAGTCATGTTGAAGGAAAGCAAATTTTGTTTTCTAAACAGCTAAAACTTACTGAGATTCATGAGAAATCCAATACATTTTTTGAGAATTCTTTCCCATCTATGAATTATATAAAAATATACTATTTTGTATAAATGAAAATAAAAATAAGTCCAGATCTTTAAGTAATTGGTCTATCATATGTCATTTATTTCCAGAGGCTAACAAAATAACACTTACAGGATAATCTACAAATGTTTTGGAATGAAGGGTTAAACAAATGAATGACTGATTAATTAAAATATATATATATATACAAATAGCATAGAAATAAATGCTTTCTCTAATGCCCAATCATTATTCCAATATTTCACTAGAATTTTCTTGAAAATATGAATTTTTTCTCTATGATATTTACGGATGTTAAAAATGTGCTTCTGAAAGTGGCTTCCACAAGCAATATGGAAAGCTGCAGATAATTTTGCTCCCACTATTACAATGAGATTAGCCTAGGTAATGTGCATGATCGAAGCTTTTATTAAGTCTATCAGAGAGCCAATATTTCAAGGCAATGATCTGAACTGAATTCTAGAGTAGCAAGCCCCTCAGAGGGCTACATAAGCTTTTTCACTTTTGATAGAATGGAAAAAGAAAATGTAGTAACAAGGAAATCAGGTAAGAAGAAAGCAGTGGAATTGTAGCTAATTCTTAAAGGCCAAGTAGAGGTGAATGTGACAGTTTAGATTGCCTGAATGCCCTGAAAACAAGCCTTCACTGAATACTCAGGAGAAAGCTGGAGAAGGTCATAGATCTGAGGGGGAACACTTGTCATGACACAGATAGACATATAGTGATAAGCTGTCAATGGTACAAAACCCAGACCCTTATATCATATGAAAAAAGAAAATGCTGTCTACTGCAGAGCGGAGGGTTGAACTCTACTCAGGGGAGATCAGGAAACTGGTTGGTTCATTCTAATGAAAAGAGAGGAACTGAACCCACTGGATTCTAGAGGAGGGTAAAGATATGTATGCTCATTAAGGACCCTGCATTCCAACAAATGTTTGCATATTATTTCAATGGAATACTATTCAACAATAAAAACAAAAGAAAATGAATGATACATGCAAAAATATGAATAAGTCCTAAAATGTGAAGGGTAGGGAGCAGACATTTAAAAAATTCATTTTATATGCCTCCATTTATATGATATCTTCAAAAGGCAAAGCTGTAAGGATGAAAAAAAAAAAAGAAACAGGTCAATGAATTGACGTTTTTGAACTGTAGTGCTGGAGCAGATTCTTGAGAGTCCCTTGGACTGCAAGGCGATCAAACCAGTCCATCCTAAAGGAAATCAATCCTGATTATTCATTGGAAGGACTGATGCTGAAGCTGAAGCTCCAATAGTTTGGCCAATTGATGTGAAGAGTCGACTCATTGGAAAAGACCCTGTTGCTGGGAGGGATTGGGGGCAGGAGGAGAAGGATGTGACAGAGGATGAGATGGTTGGATGGCATCACTAACTCAATGAACATGAGGTTGAGCAAACTCTTGGAGATAGTGGTGTGCTACATTTCATGGGGTCACAGAGTTGGACATGACTTAGTGACTAAATAACAATAACAATGGTTTAAGGGCTCTGGTAAAGAGAAGTGTACAAGGGACTTTTTTATTGTTATATTGAAGATGTTTTATATGCTAAGTGCAATGCTTACCATTCTGCATGTATTGCTATTTGTCAAAAATCTTGAAATTGTTCACTTAAAAGTTGCAATTTTATTGAATGTAAATAATGACTAGAAAGAATGTGGGGCCTGGCAGCATAGGTGATACAGACATAAAGAATTGACTTTTGGACTCAGTGGGAGAAGGAGAGTTTGGTATGATTTGAGTGAATAGCACTGAAACATATATATTACCATATGTAAAATAGATAGCCAGTGGGAGTTTGATGTATGATACAGGGCACACAGAGCTGGTGCTCCATGATAACTTGGAGGGATGGGGTGAGGAGGGAGGTGGGAGGGGGCTTTAGGAGGGAAGAGACACATGTATGCCTATGGCTGATTCATATTGATGGCAAAAGCCATCACAATACTGTCAAGTAATTAACCTTCACTTTGAATAAATAAATACAATTAAAGAAAGAAAAAAAAGAATGTGAATAATTTACTTTAGTATTAAAAGAGCTGCTTTTATCCATCCTACACTATTTGAACACAGTAATAGTTTCTACTGTGAAATGTTACATTTAGGTCAATATTACTAAGTACCTTATCAGGTCCATATAGTAGAAGAGGTTTCTAACATGGGACAGGTTAAATATAGGCCTTCAGTTTCCGGCCATTTTTGATGGGTGACATTGATGTTACTTTTGAGCCCCAGAGATCTACATGTTGTTTATTCTCCATCAAACCATTCTTTCATTGAACTTAAAAATATATTCATTTTGATTACATTACTGAAGTTACTTTTCCTGCAGAAACTTCCAATGATATAAAGCTGAAAACTTTCAAAGTGCAATTGCTAAAGTGCAGTATCATAAATAGAAGATTGATTGGATATTGTGATATGATCTCTTATAATATTCAAATCTATACATTAATTTAAACTAAAAAAGCATTCTGTATGCAAATTTAGTACTTTTTACAGAAAAAAAGAATATTTTTTATCCATTTTATTTTTACTTAGAATTATAGTACACGTCTATAATTTATAGCTCTTACTCAGCCATTTCCATAGCCTAACAGTGATTTTACTGGAAGCAACGATAATTTATTTCATCTTTATGACAGACATTCAGGAATATGATTTAAAAAAGGTAAGTCTAATTCAAATATAGAAATAGTTATTATTCATCAGGCATAGTTTAAGATGCTAACCTGTTTCCCCGCTGTGTGCCAATGTGAATATGTATATAACTCTCACACTATATTTCAGTTGAAAGTTTTATTTGCTTTATTTGATTCATATATCTATTTATTTATTTATTTATTTATTTTACTTTCCCTCTAGATTGTAATGATTTATTATATAGAGCACAGAAAAATAGATTTTATCTCTATTTTTTAACTTGGACAAAATAAATAATCATTATGTATAGATTGAGAGTTTATTTTCAGCTATACATTAAAATACAAAAATACTCCAGAAAAATCTTAAACCATAAAAAGTTTCAATAATGAATCATCATGGTATAATTGGAAAAAGAAAAAATTGCTTCCTCAGTTTGGTTCAGTTCAGTCTCTCAGTCGTGTCCAACTCTTTGTGACCCCATGAATCGCAGCACGCCAGGCCTCCCTGTCCATCACCAACTCCTGGAGTTCACTCAGATTCACGTCCATTGAGTCAGTGATGCCATCCAGCCATCTCATCCTCGGTCGTCCCCTTCTCCTTCTGCGCCCAATCCCTACCAGCATCAGAGTCTTTTCCAATGAGTCAACTCTTCACATGAGGTGGCCAAAGTACTGGAGTTTCAGCTTTAGCATCATTTCTTCCAAGGAAATCCAAGGGCTGATCTCCTTCAGAATGGAATGTTTACTTTTGTAAAAACAGATAACTTAATGTTAATCCTCAATCTCATTCTCTAAAACGTTAACAATTACCCTTACCTAACTAACCTGGTTGAAGAAGGCAGTGGTACCCCACTCCAGTACTTTTGCCTGGAAAATCCCATGGATGGAGGAGCCTGGTGGGCTGCAGTCCATGGGATCTGCTAAGAGTCGGACACGACTGAGTGACTTCACTTTCACTTTTCACTTTCATGCATTGGAGAAGGAAATGGCAACCCACTCCAGTGTTCTTGCCTGGAGAATCCCAGGAACGGCAGAGCCTGGTCGGCTGCCGTCTATGGGGTCTCACAGAGTCGGACACAACTTAGCAGTAGCAGCAGCAGCAACTAACTTGGTATAAGAATGAAATAAAATAATTATTAAAGATATCTAGTACAATGCCTAGAATATAATTTATTCAAAGTTGTAGGACCTGATTTTCACTTCATGGAAGACTGAGTATAATTCTTGGAGTTTCCCCTAATACTGTAAATCAATTCTAATTATTATATGTGTTACTGCTAAACTAGTTCCTTTCAGTCCACAAAAATATGATATGAATCATGGAATGCATTTTTTTCCCTATATCATAAGCAAGCCATCCTTATAAGGACCTTTCACAATTAGATGTCTCTACACCTGATTGGCCAAAGGATAATCACATTGGCTTTCTAATATTAGTTATGGGCAAAGGACTTGTCTTAAAAGGATGGCAGGTCTTAACCTAGTACTAATACTACACATTATTTAAAAACATAATTCAGGAAGAATCCCAGTTGCCAATGGGTAGGTTAGCTTCCAATAGCACTGGGTCAATTTTCATGACTCTAACCCTTGGCACTTTTCCCTGGCAGTTTCTCAAGGTGCCATTTCCTACTTAGCAGGAGTAATCTTCAGTACCATCAACTAATACCTCAGCCCTGAAATCAGTACAGGAGCCAAGTCTTCAGGTACTGGGTTGAATTGCTCTGTACTGCTCCCTAGGCAAGATTCCTTGTGCATTGAGATGGCCTTGCTCCTAGGCAGACACAGCTCACTCTGCCAAGGCAGAGGCTGTCTACCATCCTCACCCTCACTGGGGCATATGCAGGACAGGTGCTGAGTTGTAGGCCCCTGCAAATGCTATGGTAGGGACCCTATCTGGGACTGCTATCACACAGGTGGTCTAACAAGTAGAACCTGGAAATGGGGTTTCCTGAGTTACTGCACATTCCTGTGAGTGCTGGACACCCAAGTTCCTATCCTGCCTTACAGAGCTCTAAGACTGGACACAGTTTACCCTGTATGCTTATTGACAGGGCTTATAGTTGGCCAAAATGAGTTAGGAGAACGTGTGGTAATGCAACCTCTGGTCTTCAGTGTCTGTTTACTCTGATCAGCCCAAAGCCAGGATCTTTGCACAACAATTAACTTCAAACTTTATATTTGTGCTATTTGACATGAATAAGGTACTCTCTCAGTTTGGACAGGCACCACTGGAAAATGAAATCATCATTAATTGTGGAACGCATTAGAAATATTTGCTACACATACAACATTTATCTCCAGTTTAGAATTAAAAAATAATAAAATGACCCTATGGCCTGCATATTTGCAGCCTAAACTAGTACTTAATGGTAGTTCTAAAAACCAAGAGGTAGCCACAAATATTACATTCTTTATTTTTATAAGGGAAAACTAACATCATGACCAACCTAGATAGCATATTCAAAAGCAGAGACATTACTTTGCCAACAAAGGTCTGTCTAGTCAAGGTTATGGTTTTTCAAATGTTTATGTATGGATGTGAGAGTTGGACTGTGAAGAAAGCTGATTGCCGAAGAATTGATGCTTTTACACTGTGGTGTTAGAGAAGACTCTTGAGAGTCCCTTGGACTGCAAGGACATCCAACCAGTCCATTCTAAAGGAGATCAGTCCTGGGTGTTCATTGGAAGGACTGATGCTAAAGCTGAAACTCCAATACTTTGGCCACCTCATGCGAAGAGTTGACTCACTGGAAAAGACCCTGATGCTGGGAGGGATTCGGGGCAGGAGGAGAAAGGGATGACAGAGGATGAGATGGCTAGATGGCATCACCGACTTGATGGACATGAGTTTGGGTAAACTCTGGGAGTTGGTGATGGACAGGAAGGCCTGGCGTGCCGCGATTCATGGGGTCGCAAAGAGTTGGACACGATTGAGTGACTGAACTAAGCTGAACATCATCTCTCTACCCACCTAAAGTGTCAAATGAGTTAAAAAATAATAAAAATATCTAACCTAAAAGGGAACAGATGGTGTTGTGTCCCTTGGGACAAACTCAGTATCAATTTAGAAAACTTAGCACACTTGACCTGAATCATTTTACCAACTGCATATGCTGTACATCTGCTATTTGATTGAAATTCATAATCATACTTCTTTGAGAAAATTTTCCTTGGTGTTATATAGGCAAGTTGTTTTTATAATTCTAGACTCATTGAATCTTACCATTGCAATGAACAGCAAAAATTATCTGGTCCAAATTTATACTCAAAGTTGCAAAACTTTGTGTCTTGTTCCTAACAGATGGAAACTCTGCATGTTGAAACTTTTCTAGTTCAGCTTGTTCTCTACTGTATGCATCAGCCCAGAATTTATTTAGGGACATTTCTAGCTAGTGAGTAATCTTTTATTACCTTTATAAAGTGCTTCTCACATGGACTTAAACAAGAGGAATCATTTCCTTATTAAAAGTTTACCTACCCCAGAAAACACTTCAGAGATTTATGACAGCAGCAACTCTACTTTGCAGTAAACTCTGAGGCAAATTAACATGTAAGTTATTGGTAAATTGGTGCTAAGTTACAACTGAGTGGTTTTGTGATAACCATGTGCACTTCATGTGATAAAATAAACCTGAATCTAATTTTCTAGGTTGATTACAACTGAGAATAGGATTTAATTTATTAGGAAAGCCTACATTTTAGTATATATTCATTTATTCTGGGAATGATACGGAATTTTGTTAGACATAACTCTAGATTATGTATTGATACTGGGTTAAGAACTAAATTTAATTTCCCTGTTAAGCAGTAACCCTTCTGATGAGTACTGTCTATGAGGATCCTTAACAAAATTGATCATTGAGTTCTCCCTAATGTATCACATGACTATCTTCATCTGATTAAATATTACACTCAAATCAATATACAGGTGTTGAATACCTACAGGTGCAAATGGCTACACTCAGAAATACAATATATACAGTCAAGTGTTTATGGAGAAAAATAGATTTATATTCAAACAGCTAATTATTGTGAAAAGTGGAAGTGTTAGTCACTCAGTCCTGTCTGGCTCTTTGTGACCCCAGGGACTGTAGCCCGCCAGGCTCCTCTGTCCATGGAATTCTCTAGCCAAGAATATTGGGGTGGATAGTGATTCCTTTCTCCAGGGAATCTTCCCAACCCAGGGATCGAACCAGGGTCTCCTGTACTGCACCAGTTTCTTTACCATCTGAGTCGCTGGGGAAGCCCATTACAATGTTAACCAAATACTGACAAAATAAATGTTTTAGAGAAATGTGTGTATTATTTTGAGGAAGCTCAACAAACACTTCAAAAGATAAACTGTTTCTTCTGCTAAGAGATAAGAACACAAATATTCACCTCCTGCTGTCCAAAAAAAAAAAAAGGCTAAATGGAATATCTCATAAGAATGTAAGAAACTGGCTAAAAATCTTTCTTTTGACATTACTGAACTTATCTTACCAAAGAAGACATCTTGTCAAATCTTGACAAAATATGAATAAATTGAAAATGTGCTTACTTGTTAGAAACATATATGCTCATTTTGGAACACATTGGTTTTCATCCAATTAGCTTAAGCAATTTTCTGAGGGTCTGAGTAGTACTTGAAAATATCAATATATAACCATAAAGTCAATTTCTGGAATGGATTTCAGAAAAATGGTAACTCATGAGCAACTTCCATCCCTCGATTATCCCGAGGCACTGTGGGTAATTGGGTAGGAAGGAGGACTTTGGCTTTAGGGGAATTTAATAGAAGGGAGGTGGTGAAAGGCTCTTGGGGACAGTTCATGGATGAGAGACTGCATTAAGATAACTCTAGGGTAAAGAGAAAAAACATAATATGTATCTATATATATGTCTATCTATATTTATTTTTATCTTGTAGAAAGAGCCTTACCTACAAAGTGTAAGAACCACGCTGACTGTGTGTGGGTTTGCCTGATCTACTCGGTATCCCAGAAGTTAAATGTCTGAGTTCTCCTACTCATGAGGAAAGCAAAAAGCATTCCTGCCTCAGTGAAAATGTGCATCCAACTTGCTGACAGCCTGCCAACTATCTTTACCTTGCACCATTTGTAGAGCCACAATTACTAAAGGCATCCCAACAAAAGACTTGGGTTCCAGTGAGCAGACAAAAGAAAAGTAACAATATATGTAAGGAGTCTCACGCGTGTATACCTGTGGCGGATTCATGTTGGTGTATGGCAAAACCAATACAATATTGTAAAGTAATTAACCTCCAGTTAAAATAAATAAACTTATATTTAAAAAAACCTCAAGGATAAAGAGAAAATTTTATAAACTCAAGATACAAGAAAGAGTTCATTAAAAAAAGAAAGATCAAAGTAGTATTAAATATTTCATTTACAACACCAGAAGCTAAAGGGTGATGGGATAATATTTTAAAAAGTAACTGTGACACAGAAATGTTATACCCAACAAAGCTGTAAATATAATGCTAGATAAAAGGATATTTGTGGA
>NW_011494879.1:8805400-8806692 GCF_000754665.1 Bison bison bison
GATATTTGTGGATATTCAAGAGCTATAGGCCATGAATCCAACTTAAAGGATAAAATTGAGTGAGAACTCTAATCAACTATTCTGTTTTTTAAATCTCTACAAATGAGATGCTTGATATTAGTTGTTTATGTACATTAAAACAACAACGAGGAACCACAGTTCACAGCAAAATGGCTAAATTCCTCCTAAATTGCATTATCAAATGCTACCAGAATGCAGTTTGGTAGTTTCTTATAAAGTTATATGCCATCTTCCCATATAATCTAGCAGTCACTCATGTAACTATGTGAACAACTAACTTGAAAATTCGTATTCACGTGTACAAAAACACAAAACCTTGTACATGAAAGTTTAAAGCATGTTTGTTTATAACTGTCCAAAACTGAATCAGCCAAGATTTCTTTCGATGAGGAAACAGCCAAACTGTGGTACTATTCAAGATAAAAACGAATTGGCTATTAAGCTCTGAGAAGACACGAAGAAATCTTAAATGCATATTAAGTGAATAGTGAGTGAAAGAAGTCAATCCAAAAAGATTGCATGCAATATGATTTCTACTAACTGCCTCTCTGGAAAAGCAAAATCATAAGATAGTAAAGAGTTTAGTGGTTGCCAGATGAGGAGGAGGAGGTTTTTGTGGTAGAAGGACTGAACACAAAAGCACGGAGAATTTTTTAGAGCAGTAGACTATTCTGTATGACACTGTATTAGCAAATGCATGATACTATGCATTTGTCAAAACCTACAGAACTTTATAGCTTAAGTTAAACCTTGACATATGCAATTCAAACAAAAATCTAAGAGATCTGAGAACCCTAGGACTGAATGAAGAATATGCTGCTAAGTCGCTTCAGTCGTGTCCGACTCTGTGAGACCCCATAGAAGGTAGCCCACCAGGCTCTGCCATCCCTGGGATTCTCCAGGCAAGAACACTGGAGTGGGTTGCCATTTCCTTCTCCAATGCATGAAAGTGAAAAGTCAAAGTGAAGTCGCTCAGTTGTGTCCGACTCTTAGCGACCTCATGGACTGTAGCCCACCAGGCTCCTCCGTCCATGGGATTTTCCAGGTAAGAGTACTGGAGTGGGGTGCCATTGCCTTCTCCAGAATGAAGAATGTGACCCCCTAAAAATGCAAAAATCTGTTTGACAAAATGAATGAGGGAGTTTTGTTTAAAGGAATGGGAGTAAAAGGTACTGACTTAAATAATTTTGGAAATGAGTGGCATCCTTTTCAAAAGGAAAAGTATTATCCAGACACAGTGTTCTTTAACACAAATTGTGTTTCACAGAGAC
>NW_011494879.1:8806792-8816701 GCF_000754665.1 Bison bison bison
AGAGACACAGGCAAAAATTCTTGGAAGCATTATATATTTTGATTTAAACTGAACAATTGTTAACTAATTGGGTAATAAATTGAGGGTCCCAGTAAGTAGAAACAGATAAACAATTGGGAGAGGACAGAATGATACCCATGGTCTGGGATTAAATGTGAATATGAGTATGAACTCTCGTTTAACTAAATACAGATACAGACGGTAACACATAAAGGGATATTTATACATATGTATATGTACATATTCATTTCCCAATTGGAGAAGAGAGTGCCTATTCCAGAAGGAGGTAGGAATCTTAACTGTATCAAATTCTGTATCTTCTAAATCCACTCCCCACCAGATCAGAACAGTTTCTGGTGTGCTGTATGCCAGGGAAGGTTGAGATCATGAGAGAGTTGTAGGGGCAGGAGTTATATTTTGAAAACCCAAAAGAGATTTTTGAATCTAAGGAACCTCAGGAAATATAAAAGCACAAGCTGGTTAGATCTAGAAGTAAATGATTGGCATATCCCCAAAGAAACTAGGTTGGGTCATCCTAATAAGACAAAGCATATGCTGTGCTTCAGTGGACCCCAGAACACAGAACACTCAAGCTTCATCTACTCTGTTTTCCAACCCAGTTAAGTCACAGATATAGTGACCAGGAACCATGATGCTTGATTTTTCCCTAGCCTTTTCTGAATAAGAAAATAAGCAAAATTTCAAAGTCCAAAGGAAAGAAACTATTATCAAAAACAAACAGAAAAACCAGCTTTATCATTAGCATGGCTGTAGCATTGCACAATTCTTTATTTCCCTTTGAGTCAAATTCTTATTTAACGTAATAGGAATATTAATACCTAACTGAAGCTCACTCTACATTTAAATTTTTGCCCCTAAAATAAATAGGCAAATTTTATGAACAGCTGTTTAAGAGAAATGGCATTCCAAATAGCCAATAAATAACATGAAAAGGTGGCCAGTCTCTCTTGTAATCAAATAAATAGAATATAAAAGAGAATGGTAGGAAAGGAGGGGCACATAATAAGTTTAAGTGAAAAAAACTGATAATAATACAGGAATATGATATAAATATAGGACATATTTTTATAAATACTTATTTATATAAATATAAATATAGGAAATAATAATATAGGAAAATGGATGTAGATATATGGGAATTTTTACTATCTTCCCAATTTTTCTGTGTGTCTAAAATTGTCCTATATGTGTGTATGCTAAGTCATTTCAGTCATGTCCGACTCTTTGTGACCCCATGGATGCCCACCAGGCTCCTCTGTCCATGGGATTCTCCAAGTGAGAATGCTGGAGTGGGTTGCCATGCCCTCCTCCAGGGATCCCAGCCCAGGGTTCGAACTCATGCCTCTGGCAGCTTCTGCTTTGCAGGTAGATCTTTTACCACTGAGCCATTGGGGAAGCCCAAAATAATCCTAAATGTAGTCTATTAAAAAAAAAACAACACTAAAGAGTTAAAAAAAAAGTGTTGTGTTAATAGTTATTACTGTACTTGTAAATTTAGAAAATATGTGATAGAGGTCACTGAGAATTTCTCAAAAAAGAGAACTCTTGAAGTGAGTTATCAGGAATGAAAAAAAAATTTTTACTTAGGATTATTGCCTTTACCAAAAAAAAGGACAGTATACTGTATATATCTACTTCCTGAGATTGAAAGAACATTCTAAAACATCTATTTAATAGCATAACGGACACGCCAGAAGGAAAGATGTATTTGAGACTGGGGAGCTTGTACGGAAAAGGACAACAGGAACAGAGATGATAACAGAGGGTCTTATGTGTCATTCAATAGAGTCCAGTAGTAATTAACCTTTGAGGTCTTTTAGATGGCAGACAATCTGGAGACCAGAAGGTCAGACTGGAGCTGATGAGTGGCTAGACTAAGGCAGCTGATGTGGGATAAATAACTCAGAAGCACAGGGAATATAAAACAGTCTTTGTAACTATTCAAGGCATAATAGGATAGCATGTTAAAACAAAATGACATTTCTCACTGGCGGATGCAGGCAAGGCTAATAACTTATTAATGTTTCCATGTTTTTATACATCTCTAGAAGCTTGTTAAAGGTCAGAACCAGAAGTTTATAATTGAATTCAGAACAACTGGGACAGTTGTTCTAACTTGAAATGCACAAATAAACTCTGACATTAAGAAGTAGATTTTAATAGATTAATTCATATATTAAATATAATCTATGAAGTTTAAGATTTCAACGTTTTAGAATTTATTAAAACTTACTTTATGACACAGCATAGAAGCTTAAGAGGAAGTTGAGAATTTTCTCCTTACTGGGCAGTAATGAGTGACCCTCTTTCCCATCCACTGAGTCAGTGGAGAACACATGGAATCCTCAATTCCCACCTCCACCTGGGGGGAAGGAGATAGTCATCAATTCTCCAGCTGGACTGGTGTAAGAGGACTAGTGGAGAGTCTGAACTTTGAACAACACCCAGAGGTAACAAAATTCGATCCCAGCAGAACCAATGGAGGCCACATGGGAAACAGTAATAAAGCTTTTGTGGTCTTCCCTGATGGTCCAGTCGTTAAGAATCCACCAGCCAATACAGGGGAAGTGGGTTCTATCCCTGGTCCAGGAAGATTCCACGTTTCAGAGCAACTAAGATAAGGTTTTACTATCTCCCCCAACCCCAGCCATAAGAGTATATTAAAGTAAGCATCTGTAACCCCCACCTCAACTGAGGAGCAGCAATGAACTCTTCCCCCCTTGGATGTCAGTGAATGCTGACTGGGAACGCAGTGTTCCACCCTACCGGGAAGCAAGGAGGCAGTGTTCCTTTTTTCCCTGGTCGGGTAGTGTCATAAAAGGGAAGGAAAAACAAAATATTTAAATAAGATTGAGAGACCCAGAGCATGATATGAAAAATAGCAATATTTTAATTAAAAATCTGTCATAACAAGAATCTGGAAAACTGCAACTTGAATGAAAATGGAAATTATTAGATGTCAATACCAAAATGATTAAGATAATATCTGACAAGGATTTTAAAGCATATCATAAAAATGCTTTAATGAGCAATTATGAACACACTTGCAAAATTCAAAGAAAAATAGAAAGTCTTAAAGAAATGGCAAGGTTTTTTTAAAAAGAATATTCAATCATGCTGAAAACTAATTCACAGTTTTTTTAATGTGAATGTACAATAACTAGTGAATGTGTTTAGAATATGGAAAAGCAAAATTATGGAAAAGCCTCTTGAAAAATTGCCAGAGCCTCCTGTTTATTGGCATCAGCGACTCAATGGACATGAGTTTGAGCAGACTCTGGGAGACAGTGAAGGATGGGGAAGCCTAGTGTCCTACAGTCCATGGGGTTGCAAAGAGTCAGGCATGATTAAGCGACTGAACAACAACAAGCTGCTTATTGAATTGGACTGTGGCATGAGTCAAAAATAAACTTTTATTATGTGAATCCACTGGGATTTGTAGTTGTTTATCACATCAGTTAGCAAAGATTATCTTGATTAATACAGATTCACCTGCACATAACACATATAAACCCATGGGGTTATATGAAATTAAGAAAGAGCAGAAAAATTAAGAGACAGCAATCATGGAATATTCAGTGCTAAAATAACAAATCTTATGTCAGGTGCCTCATCTTTTACAACAGAGGGATGGACAGAGACTTTGTGCAGGTCTTGTAAACCAATCTACCCTGGAGTGTGTCCAGGGAAACCATTCAATTCATGTAAACTATATGTGATAAGCATCCCATTTAGTGGGATTTAGACTAAATTAAGGAATGTTATTATGGAAGACACAACAAACATAAAAATACAACTCACCCCCTCTTTTTATCATGGACTTTTGCAAGCTGAATGTTATAGATTTTAAATTTAATATACAGGAAACCCATTCTTAATATATTTTGTGTGATTATGTACGTAGATGTGTGCATTTATATTCTGTTTGGCTAGTGTCTTATTTCAGCTTAAAGAGATAAATAGTTTTTCTCAATGGACTCGTTCCAATGGAAGGGCACCACTCTTTTTATTTATTCCTCACGAATTGGAAAGTAAAATAAATTTATTGCAATATCAGCTCCTGAATACTGCATGCGTTTGTGCCCTCTACATATTCTATAATGCAGATGCCCAGAGTTCCTTCTAGCCAATTATTTGGTCTGCTACTATAATTAACAGTAAGAAAGTGGAAAATATCTCAGCATATATTCCTACTTTTTTGTTTTCCACAGTCAAAACTTCTGTAAAAATCATAATTAAAAAATAAACTGCCTTTTGTTCTTTGATCTACAACATTTAGATGGTTGTAATGTCCCGGTTGAACACACAACATTTATTGATGGCTCAGCTTTCTTTAATTTTGTATACCAAACACTCGCATGATATACAGACTTTAACTCCCAAAGGTCTCTTTTCATTATAGTTGTGGGTAAGTTCTCACTTTTGTTTTTATGGGAATACCCTGTGGCATTGACAGGAAATGAAAAATCATCTTACTGAAACAGGAATTTAGGAAAGAAAGAGTTTTAGTTGTTCAGCAAAGACTGTACAGGTAAAGGGAGCTGAACTTTTTTCAAGGACTTGTCTGATGGATGAGGTAAGTGTTCTCAATTACAAAATCAGATGCAGAACAGAGAACTATTAAATACCTCATATAAACTTTAAATGGAAGAAACAAATACCAAGTACTTAATATGCACCAAGGGACTTTATACATGATTTAATATAATTGTCTCTAAACTCCAACCAAAGAATTGTCAAAAGCTTCATTTTATAGATGAGGATATCAAGAGTCACTGTAGCCAGGTGAGGTGCACAAAAGGCTGGAGGTGAATGAAAGCTAAAATCCTGCACATTTTTTCCTCTATACCCTGTTGCCTTCTTAGAATGAGACACATTAATATCCTTACTCTTGCTGTAAGGCTGCTTTTTAGGATGGCGAGTTATCTCTGGCATACATCATTATCATCATCTCTGAGTAGGAAAAAGAATTGTATGTAAAGGTCCAGACACTCCTGAATGGGATAGGGAGGTTTTTGGATATAAGAGAGGAAACACAGGCAGTCTGTGGCCTCTGTCTGGACTATCCTGACTATGTTAAAACTTTCCTTTAAGATGATGCTAATTTAAGACAATAAAGGCTATACAAAGTACTCATATTTTTCTGAAAGTATACATTTTCACACCAGTCTCAAAATTTTCAGCAACAGAATTTAACATTCCTGCAGCAAAAAGCTCAATGATTATTAACAAGGGTATCAGAATTAAATCCTGCATAGACTACCGGATATTTTTAAAGTATGGCACAGACTGCAGCTTGTTGTTAAATGTCATTTACTTGAAATTTGTGACTACCTTTTAGAATAAGATTGTTTGTTTTCATTTTCTTTTGTAACATCGAAGTCAGGCTATTTAAAATACTATGAAAATGCTAATATTCAATGAAATAGTGAAAGAGACCCTTCTATCCCTCCTTGTCTTTCATGTGAGGATGTAAAAAAAGAGGAAATGCCATGAGACTTCCACCAACACAGAAGATCCTTTTTCTTTCATTGTTATCTCATAATGAACAGGTAGCTCACAGCGGGAGAAACATTTATCTGATGATTTTTCTAGTTAGAGGATGTTTCTGATAATTTATTGGGAATAAATAATTAGGAAATAATAATTTACTGAATCTAAATCCCAGCAAGTTACTTTGTGTGTGCTTAGTTGCTCAGTTGTGTCTGACTCTTTGCAATCCCATGGACTGAAGCCCACCAGGCTTCTCTGCCCATGGGTATCTCCAGGCAGGAATACTGGAGTGGGTAGCCATTCCCTTCTCTAAGGCATCTTCCTGACCCAGGGATCCAACCGGTGTCTCCTGCATTGCAGGCAGACTCTTTATCATCTGAGCCACCAGGGAAGCCCCAAGTTATGTTTTATGCTGTGCTGTGTTGTGCTTAGATGCTCAGTTATGGCCAACTCTTTGCAACCCCATGGGCTGTAGCCTTCAGACTCCTCTGTCCTCCACTAGGGTCCTGGACTTCACTCAAATTCATGTTCATTGAGTCAGCATATAAATTTTAAAATTACTCTAATGGAATCCAAAGAATGATGTGCATTACAGACTGTTTTATTTATCCCCATAGAGGACATAGATATGCAAACTGTTAAACATGATGAAGGCTTTTTTTTTTTTTTTAGTGATTCAGAAACAGCACTTGACATATTTTCTAGGTTATGAGCTCTCTAGAAGCTGTGATGGTGCCTGTCTTGCTCTATCTAAACAAAGCTGAGAATATACTGAATGATATCTACTGAATACATTCATGAATAAAGTTTTTAAGGCTAATTATTATCGACATGAATTTCATTATGCTCCCTATTGTAGGTCCTATGTTTATTGGTGAGGGGGAATTTATAAGAAATTGCATCCAACAACATCTGAAGAACGACACTGGTTGATAAATTTAAGAAACTAATTAGGTGTTGTTCATAAATTTGACAAATATATAGGTAGATTCTGAATTATCAAAAAAGCTATTTTTGCTAAAGTCAAAATGTAAACTACTTCTGCTTGAGGAAACTTTTATTTTTATAAACAACAATCTAAACTCAAAACCTTCAGTGCTAATGAAGTATAATTTCATTTGATCAAAAATTTATGAGCATTCATTCCTTGAGTTTGTGGTTTAATTTACATTTTTCATTTTGTCTTCAGCATAATAATCTGCCTATGATCTTATGTAAGGTCATTATGTCATATTCCCATTAAGTGATTTACTTCATGCTGTTGTCCTTTGGTTTTGAAGTATTTACTGTAGCAAGTTTTAAAATTAAAAGCATTTTTTATATCCATAAAAATTTTACTAGGTAAATATAATCTGTACATTGTTATTTTGTGTGGGATGCTTTGAAATATTATGTTCACTTTAAATAAACTATATGTACATAATATCTTGTGGAAATACATTTTGTTATACTATTAAAAATCTAGTTACTCTTTACAAATAAAATGTTCTGACTCTATTTCTTCTGCTCTAAGCCAATATTAATCACCATATGGGTAGGCTCTGAGAACAAAGAGCATCACAGTCACATCAAAGAAATCTTGGATACTGCTGAAGCTTGAATGTAAAAAGACAGTGATTTGGCATGTTAGGAGTCAAGGAATAAGAATGCCTGCCATAGAAAAGATGCAGGCGGATTTGTCTTCATTAGTCCTAGAAGGGAGGGTTGATTTGGTGAACTTATCACGCCCCCAAATTTGGTCATCAGACGGGTCCAAGCAAAAAGTGGGCTTTCTCAGTTACTGGACATGTTCAGAGTCTTGGTTCCAGCTTGATGGGGACATAAATAAGAAGTAACCAAAATAGAATGTGTGTGCCGATAGAGTTACATTATGGATATAGTCTTGCAGAATGAACATATACAGAAAAACCCAATGAAACACCTGAGTTTGAATTTTTGTAGACAGAATCAAAGGGAGACAGTTTTTTTTAAATTAAAAAATAGTGATAATAAAAGTACCTTTCAGTGATTGAGCACACATTATATACTTGTCTCTGTATTTACTATATTCTCTCAGTGCCAACAGCAACTCTGTGAGATAGAATGGTATTCTCTTATTCAAGTTAACTGAAAAACCTCTAGAAGGTGAAAGAGGAGAGTGAAAAGCTGCCTTAAAATTCAATATTCAAAAAAACAAAGATCATGATATCTAGTCCCATCACTTTATGGCATATAAATGGAGAAACAATGGAAACAGTGACAGACTTTATTTTGTTGGGCTCCAAAATCTCTGTGGATGGTGACTGCAGCCATGAAATTAAAAGATGCTTGCTCCTTGGAAGAAAAGCTATAACAAATCTAGACAGCATATTAAAAAGCAGAGACATTACTTTGCCAACAAAGGTTCATATAGTAAAAACTATGGCTTTTCCAGTAGTCATGTATGGATGTGAGAGTTGGACCATAAAGAAGGCTGAGTGCCAAAGAATTGATGCCTTTGAACTGTGGTGTTTGAGAAAACTCTTGAGAGTCCCTTGGACTGCAAAATCAAACCAGTCTATCCTAGGATACCAACTCTGAATAGTCATTGGAAGTACTGATCCTGAAGCTGAAGCCCCGGTACTTTGGCTACCTGATGAGAAATGCTGACTCATTGGAAAAGACCCTGATACTGGGAAAGATAGACAGTAAGAGGAGAAGAGGAAGACAGAAGATGAGATGGTTGGGTTGCAAAATCAATTCAATAGACATGAGTTTGAGCAAGCTCCAAGAGATGGTAAAGGACAGGGAAGCCTGGATGCTGCAGTCCATGGGGTAGCAAAGAGTTGGACTGACTGAACAACTGAACAGCAACAACATATTTGAGTTAACAGAATAGGCAATCCAGCCAATCTAATTCCAGAGCCTGTGTACTTTAGAATGTGCCTGTGTTACTGCTAAGTAGATTTAGCCCTGTCTAACTCTTGACCAGGAGCTGACTGTGGCTCAGATCATGAACTCCTTATTGCCAAATTCAGACTGAAATTGAAGAAAGTAGGGAAAACCACTAGACCATTCAGGTATGACCTAAATCAAATCCCTTATGATTATACAGTGGAAGTGAGAAATAGATTTAAGGGCCTAGATCTGATAGATAGAGTGCCTGATGAACTATGGATGGAGGTTCGTGACATTGTACAGGAGACAGGGATCAAGACCATCCCCATGGAAAAGAAATGCAAGAAAGCAAAATGGCTGTCTGGGGAGGCCTTACAAATAGCTGTGAAAAGAAGAGAAGCGAAAAGCAAAGGAGAAAAGGAAAGATATAAGCATCTGAATGCAGAGTTCCAAAGAATAGCAAGAAGAGCTAAGAAAGCCTTCCTCGGCGATCAATGCAAAGAAACAGAGGAAAACAACAGAATGGGAAAGACTAGAGATCTCTTCAAGAAAATTAGAGATACCAAGGGAACATTTCATGCAAAGATGGGCTCGATAAAGGACAGAAATGGTATGGACCTAACAGAAGTAGAAGATATTAAGAAGAGGTGGCAAGAATACACAGAAGAACTGTACAAAAAAGATCTTCACGACCCAGATAATCACGATGGTGTGAAATCACTGACCTAGAGCCAGACATCCTGGAATGTGAAGTCAAGTGGGCCTTAGAAAGCATCACTATGAACAAAGCTAGTGGAGGTGATGGAATTCCAGTTGAGCTATTTCAAATCCTAAAAGATGATGCTGTGAAAGTGCTGCACTCAATATGCCAGCAAATTTGGAAAACTCAGCAGTGGCCACAGGACTGGAAAAGGTCCGTTTTCATTCCAATCCCAAAGAAAGGTAATGCCAAAGAATGCTCAAACTACCACACAATTGCACTCATCTCACATGCTAGTAAAGTAATGCTCAAAATTCTCCAAGCCAGTCTTCAGCAATATGTGAACCGTGAACTTCAAGATGTTCAAGCTGGTTCTAGAAAAGGCAGAGGAACAAGAGACCAAATTGCCAACATCCCCTGGATCATGGAAAAAGCAAGAGAATTCCAGAAAAACATCTATTTCTGCTTTATTGACTATGCCAAAGCCTTTGACTGTGTGGATCACAATCAACTGTGGAAAATTCTTCAAAAGATGGGAATACCAGACCACCTGATCTGCCTCTTGAGAAATTTGTATGCAGGTCAGGAAGCAACAGTTAGAACTGGACCTGGAACAACAGACTGGTTCCAAATAGGAAAAAGAGTATGTCAAGTCTGTATATTGTCACCCTGCTTATTTAACTTCTATGCAGAGTACATCATGAGAAACGCTGGACTGGAAGAAACACAAGCTGGAATCAAGATTGCCAGGAGAAATATCAATAACCTCAGATATGCAGATAATACCACCCTTATGGCAGAAAGTGAAGAGGAACTAAAAAGCCTCTTGATGAAAGTGA
>NW_011494879.1:8816801-8822644 GCF_000754665.1 Bison bison bison
AAGTGGAAGTGGAGAGTGAAAAAGTTGGATTAAAGCTCAACATTCAGAAAACGAAGATCATGGCATCCGGTCCCATCACTTCATGGGAAATAGATGGGGAAACAGCAGAAACAGTGTCAGACTTTATTTTTTGGGGCTCCAAAATCACTGCAGATGGCGACTGCAGCCATGAAATTAAAAGACGCTTACTCCTTTGAAGCAAAGTTATGACCAACCTAGATAGCATATTCAAAAGCAGAGGCATTACTTTGCCAACAAAGGTCTGTCTAGTCAAGGCTATGGTTTTTCCTGTGGTCATGTATGGATGTAACAGTTGGACTGTGAAGAAGGCTGAATGCCAAAGAATTGATGCTTTGAACTGTGGTATTGGAGAAAGCTCTTGAGAGCCCCTTGGACTGTAAGGAGATTCCAAGCAGTCCATTCTGAAGGAGATCAGCCCTGGGATTTCTTTGGAGGAAATGATACTGAAGCTGAAACTCCAGTACTTTGGCCACCTCATGTGAAGAGTTGACTCATTGGAAAAGACTCTGATGCTGGGAGGGATTAGGGGCAGGAGGAGAAGGGGACAATAGAGGACGAGATGGCTGGATGGCATCACTGATTCGATGGATGCTAGTCTGAATGAACTCCGGGAGTTGGTGATGGACAGGGAGGCCTGGCGTGCTGTGATTCATGGGGTCGCAAAGAGTCAGACACGACTGAGCGACTGAACTGAACTGAACTGAACTCTTGGCAACCTTACGGACCATAGCCCTCCAGCTCTTCTGCCCAAGGGATTCCCCAGGCAAAAATACTGGAGTGGCTTGCAAAACCTTCCTCCATGCTATCTTCTGGATTCGAGAATGGAACCCATGTCTCTTACTTCTCCTGCACTGGCAGGCAGGTCTTTATCACTACTGCCACCTGGGAAGCCTGGTACTTTATAATAATTTTCTTAATAGCTCATGGTTCTCTATCATATTTTATTAGCTTAGACACTCTGTCTTAATACCTCAGTACCTCCGAACGAAACCCTGAAAAGTGTCAGATTCAAGTACATTATATGGCTACTATCTTAGGGTGGAGTTTTCATTTGAAATGTGAAGTCATTTCGTATTTTTCCTTTAATTTGTTATAGTTTCTTCTCTATAGTTTTTTGTTATACTGTACTTTTGAGATAATTCTTTCCTGGCTCACAATATTGTTTTGCTTATTCCCCCTATTCATTTGGGATAGTAAGAGAAATCTAGTTCAGTCTCCAATTAGAACTTAAACCTTCTCTTCATCTTCCAGAACTTCTAACACATTAGAACATTTTACTGGAAATAAATTCTCCACTTGAAAGAAGTAACATAGTATATGCTTTTATGACTGGATACTGGCTGATACAGATGCTTTACAAGAGAAATAATCTGAGAAGGAAGTACAAATTTATGAAAGGATCAGAGCAACAAGGGCAGGAATAGGAAGCCGTCCCAGCAGAGGTGATATTGGAACTGATTCCTGAGGATTAAATAAAATCATATAGGAGAGAAGATGTAGGAAAAATAAATCCAGGTAAATGTAGAAAATAAAAACATCTCAGCAAAGTAGAAGCTGGAATGTTTTTTTATTTATAAACCAGAAAAAATAATTTTTATAAGATAGTTAATTATGAATCATTTGACTGTCAAAGATTGAAAGTTATTTCTTATCTTATCAATAGCAATATTCTCACTAGAAATTATCTCTGTGATTCTGGAGTTACATTATACATTATCGTTACCATCAGATAATAAAAGGTTCTTTTGAGTTTAAATTATAGCAAGGCATGGTGTATTAACATAACTTTCTCCAGAGCATGTCTTTATAAATTGTCTTTCGAAAACATTTGGATTGGGTTTGAGAGGAAGAAAGCTGACAATCTAATCTAGGGTAAATGATTAAAACTCACAATATGAATGAATGATACCTAATATGCTTTTTCACTTAGATCATTACATAAAATATATATTTAATTATTTCCTCAATGTTTCCCTTAAGGGTGTTCATATTTGCTTCCCAAATCATATCCTAATTCACCACATTAATAAATTGAAGAATAAAAATGATATGTTCATCTCAATAGATGCAGAAAAAACTTTTGATAAAATTTAATATTCACTTATGATAAAACTTAATATTCACTTATGATAAAATTTAACAACCATTTGTCACAAAAAAATATCCAAAAGTGAGCAAAGGGGGAATATACCTCAACATAATAAAGGTCATATATGACAAAACAACAATTAATATTATATTCAACTGTGAAAAGCTGAAAGCCTTTCCTCTGAGATCAGGAGCAAGACAAGGATGCTCTCTATTGTCATTTTTATTCCACATAGTTTTGGAAGTCCTAGCCACATCAATTAGAAAAGAAAAAGAAAGAAAAGGAATCCAAATTGGAAAAAAAGTAAAACTGTCACTGTTTGCAGATGACATACTAAACATAGAAAATCCTGAAGATGCTATCAGAAAACCGCTAGAGTTCATGAAAGAATTCAGTAAAGTTGTAACATACAAAATCAGTACATGGAAATATGTTGTACTTCTATACACTAACAACAAAAAAATCAGAAAGAAAAGTTAAACAAATGATCCCTTGTATCATAATGATATTTCTTTGGGAAATTATTCATTAATTTTCCTTTTAAAATAAGCTGAATATAAGTATCAAAATCTTTATAAATTTGATGTATTAATTTTCCCAGAAATAAAATCTATAAAAGTAATGTATTTATTAACATCAGTATTAATTTTAAAGATGATTTCCTGGTTCATATGCACTGTTTCCCATATATACTCAGAGGAGAGGGCAGCTTTCTGCAAATAATAACCAAATCCATATCCATTCCTTTTATGATGTTAAGTGCCTAGTATACAAGATGCACAGAGTGGTAACTCAGTATCTAATTTGCTGTTAAGGTTGTCTTCTCTGCCCATAACTTTTTTCTCAAGAAACAGAGGCCATCTTATGTCTAGTGTTTACATCTGCCTGTCCTCACACAAGACTCTCATGGATCAGTTCCTCTGGGAAACTTATTTTGTCATGTCAGCCTTCATTTGCATCATATCATCACCATTTTCACTTCAAATATATTTTTCAGTATTTACATTAAAAAATTAATGCCACAGGGAGCCTTCCTTGATGATCCAGGGATTCAGACTTTGCCTTCCAGGGCAGGGAATGAGGTTCAATCCCTGATCAGAGATCGAAGATCCCACATGCCCCAAGGCCAAAAACCCAAAACATAAAACAAGCAATATTATAACAAATTCAATGAAGACTTAACATATAATTTTTTTTAAATTAATACCCAGAGATATTAAGTGATTTGTCCATCATTCAGTTAATGGCAAGGTAATAGATAACACTCAAGCTCTGACATTCTGTGACATTCACAATTCACAAAACCATACTCGTTTGGTCTATTGCCACGCACAGAAATAGAATCTCACAATTATCTAATCAATATACACCTATCTATTTACCTATTTTCTCTCTCATACAAATCACTAAATGCTTTTATTCTTCTCAAGTACAAGTTACCCTAATAAGTTGTTCGAATGTGTTTTACTTCCTACCTGAGAATAAGACCATCTGATCCGCAATTGCACAAATGTCTTTCTTTTGATTTGTAGATTATTTTGTGTTTTCAACATGTCTACCCATCTGCTGTTGAAGAAGGAAGCATTGTATGACTACTTTCATATGAATAAATTCTCCATCAATCTGTGTAGCAATAATTGCCTTTGATATATTTGCTTTCTGTCTGTAGTTTTCCTTTTTTACTGATTAGTAAAATGCACAGCTTCTTAAAACCCTACAAAATACAAACAAAATTAAAATTCAACCTATAGGAGATAATACTCTCAAAACTATAGGTTTCAATATAAAGCTTTTCAAAATTTATCCTTAGATCGTACCCTCTATTGAGCTTTCCTCTAGTAAATAAAACCTTGAAATCAGTTCACCGGAAGTGCTCTTAAAAGGGTAAAAAGGAAATCACTAAATATAGAGTCTTTTATGACTTCTCAATTTTGAAATTACAATAGCATTCAACACTTCAATCAAAGCTTTCTTTCCTCTGCTTCCTAAAACATAAATGCAGATTTTTTTTGTTTGTTTTTTTAGTTCTTTACCTTCATTCCTATATCTCTAACTTTTCTTCTTACTCTATATTCACATGGGAGAGTTCAATCTCTCTGTCCATAGATTGCTTCTGCCTTAGATTTTACCTTTCCATTAAGGAATTCATCCTTGCAGCTAATATCAATAATTCCCAAATCTAGATCTCTAGCTTTGCAAATACTTTTATTCTTGCATATTGAATGTGTTCTCTACTAAACAAACAGCATACTCAAAAAAAGCTCATTATCTTTTAGCCATCAACTTCAGTTTTTACTTTTGATATCATTATTTGAAACTTCATTAATAATGTGCTAGAATGTTTTTAATATTTAAAGTAAAATGATCACTGAAATTGTTTTTCACAGCGTTTAAATTTAAATGAATAATCAGATAAATATTGTGTGGCTCATGAATAAGTCACCTCTCTCAGCACAGAAAATAGGTAGTCGATGATGTGTTAGAGGTACAACAAGAAACGCAGCATGAACCTGATTAATATCATAGCACAGAATTAACTGTCAAATGAGTAAATGCTAAGAGATAGCTGCCTTTCTGGCTTTGGCATCTCGGGCCATTAGGCTTTAAAGACAGATGGCATCAACCTAGTCGAGTGATATTGGGTTGGCCACAATGTCTGTTTGGAATCATTCATGAGATCTGAAGCTTCGATGGATAGCTTGACTTCATTAATTGTGGGTGTTAGGGAGACCAGTGCCTGGAATAGAAACTGGTTCTAAGAACTTACACAGGAAGTGCAGTTAACTCTGTGCGTGCATACCTCTGGTGCACTCCGGTACACCCCCTCACATGCATCCACAGCTGTAAGGTACAGTTCTGAAGTCAGACTCACTCCCTCTTGTCAATGACTCATCCCACATTCACTTAGTCCTTCTTTCTGTATTCTTATCCAGGGTCTTCTCCGGTGACAATTGTAAATGCAGGGAGTTTACATCCCGAGGGTAATCTTCATTCAGTACTGCAGTCAGTGGATAAAGACTACAGCATTTTAGGTAGGCAGTTCTGAGAAGTAGTCCTTTAATTGTCAGAAATCTCATGTTCCCTATAAAAGAGATATCTGATATCTCATATTCGATTTTCCTCTCTTATTGTCTCACTGTCACTAGTTGTTCCTGGATCACCTTCCCTAAATACTGTCTACATGCAAGTTCTTTTTTACAGATTATTTTTAGTGACCCTAAAATAAGACAAGTGATCTTGATATTACTTTTCTTTCTAACTCAAAAATAAGCGTGTAATTACATTTGTGCAGGAAATATTTTTTTTTTTCAAATTAACCTTGTTCCTTTGTCTTCCAAATTCCAGAAAATTTCTTCTGTCTGGTTTTCAATCTCTAGGGTTTGGATGAGGATGTGACTTTTTATTTCAGTGCTCCTTTTTAGTATATTCTGGTATTTGTTTACTTATTTTCTTTTTTTTTAATTTTATTTTATTTTTAAACTTTACAATATTGTATTGGTTTTGCCAAATATCGAAATGAATCCGCCACAGGTATATATGTGTTCCCCATCCTGAACCCTCCTCCCTCCTCCCTCCCCATACCATCCCTCTGGGTCATCCCAGTACACCAGCCCCAAGCATCCAGTATTGTGCATCGAACCTGGACTGGCGACTCGTTTCATACATGATATTATACATGTTTCAATGCCATTCTCCCAAATCTTCCCACCCTCTCCCTTTCCCACAGAGTCCA
>NW_011494879.1:8822744-8824157 GCF_000754665.1 Bison bison bison
CTCCCAAATCTTCCCACCCTCTCCCTTTCCCACAGAGTCCATAAGACTGTTCTATACATTAGTGTCTCTTTTGCTGTCTCGTATACAGGGTTATTGTTACCATCTTTCTAAATTCCATATACATGCGTTAGTATACTGTATTTATGTTTTTCCTTCTGGCTTACTTCACTCTGTATAATAGGCTCCAGTTTCATCCACCTCATTAGAACTGATTCAAATGTATTCTTTTTAATGGCTGAGTAATACTCCATTGTGTATATGTACCGCAGCTTTCTTATCCATTCATCTGCTGATGGACATCTAGGTTGCTTCCATGTCCTGGCTATTATAAACAGTGCTGCGATGAACATTGGGGTACACGTGTCTCTTTCCCTTCTGGTTTCCTCAGTGTGTATGCCCAGCAGTGGGATTGCTGGATCATAAGGCAGTTCTATTTCCAGTTTTTTAAGGAATCTCCACACTGTTCTCCGTAGTGGCTGTACCAGTTTGCATTCCCACCAACAGTGTAAGAGGGTTCCCTTTTCTCCACACCCTCTCCAGCATTTATTGCTTGTAGACTTTTGGATTGCAGCCATTCTGACTGGCGTGAAATGGTACCTCATAGTGGTTTTGATTTGCATTTTTCTGATAATGAGTGATGTTGAGCATCTTTTCATGTGTTTGTTAGCCATCTGTATGTCTTCTTTGGAGAAATGTCTATTTAGTCTTTGGCCCATTTTTTGATTGGGTCATTTATTTTTCTGGAATTGAGCTGTAGGAGTTGATTGTATATTTTTGAGATTAGTTGTTTGTCAGTTGCTTCATTTGCTATTGTTTTCTCCCATTCTGAAGGCTGCCTTTTCACCTTGCTAATAGTTTCCTTTGTTGTGCAGAAGCTTTTAAGTTTAATTAGGTCCCATTTGTTTTTTTTTTAATTTTATTTTATTTTTAAACTTTACATAATTGTATTAGTTTTGCCAAATATCAAAATGAATCCGCCACAGGTATACATGTGTTCCCCATCCTGAACCCTCCTCCCTCCTCCCTCCCCATACCATCCCTCTGGGTCATCCCAGTGCACCAGCCCCAAGCATCCAGTATCGTGCATCAAACCTGGACAAGACATACCAAGCAAATTCTCCAGCAACAAAGGAACACAGCCCTGAGCTCCAAGATACAGGCTGCCCAAAGTCACCCCAAAACCAGAGACATCTCATAACTCATTACTGGGCACTTCATTGCACTCCAGAGAGGAGAAATACAGCTCCACCCACCAGAACACCGACATAAGCTTCCCTAACCAGGAAACCTTGACAAGCCACCTGTACAAACCCACACACAGCGAGGAAATGCCACAATAAAGAGAACTCCACAAACTACCAGAATACAGAAAGGACACCCCAAAATCAGCAATTTAAACAAGATGAAGAGACA
>NW_011494879.1:8824435-8826885 GCF_000754665.1 Bison bison bison
GAATTAAAAGAAATGAGGAAAATTTCAGAGACCTCCAGGACAATATTAAATGCTACAACATTCGAATCATAGGGGTTCCAGAAGAAGAAGACAAAAAGAAAGACCATGAAAAAATACTTGAGGAGATAATAGTTGAAAACTTCCCTAAAATGGGGAAGGAAATAATCACCCAAGTCCAAGAAACCCAGAGAGTCCCAAACAGGATAAACCCAAGGCAAAACACCCCAAGACACATATTAATCAAATTAACAAAGATCAAACACAAAGAACAAATATTAAAAGCAGCAAGGGAAAAACAACAAATAACACACAAGGGAATTCCCATAAGGATAACAGCTGATCTTTCAATAGAAACTCTTCAAGCCAGGAGGGAATGGCAAGACATACTTAAAATGATGAAAGAAAATAACCTACAGCCCAGATTATTGTACCCAGCAAGGATCTCATTCAAGTATAAAGGAGAAATCAAAGCTTTTCAGACAAGCAGAAGCTGAGAGAATTCTGCACCACCAAGCCAGCTCTCCAACAAATACTAAAGGATATTCTCTAGACAGGAAACAAAAAAGGGTGTATAAATTAGAACCCAAAACAATACAGTAAATGGCAACAGGATCATACTTATCAGTAATTACCTTAAACGTAAATGGGTTGAATGCCCCAACCAAAAGACAAAGACTTGCTGAATGGATACAAAAACAAGACCCCTACATATGCTGTCTACAAGAGACCCACCTCAAAACAGGGGACACATACAGACTGAAAGTGAAGGGCTGGAAAAAGATTTTCCATGCAAATAGGGACCAAAAGAAAGCAGGAGTAGCAATACTCATATCAGATAAAATAGACTTTAAAACAAAGGCTGTGAAAAGAGACAAAGATGGTCACTACATAATGATCAAAGGATCAATGCAAGAAGAAGATATAACAATTATAAATATATATGCACCCAACACAGGAGCACCACAGTATGTAAGACAAATGCTAACAAGTATGAAAGGAGAAATTAACAATAACACAAAAATAGTGGGAGACTTTAATACCCTACTCACACCTATGGATAGATCAACTAAACAGAAAATTAACAAGGAAACACAAACTTTAAATGATACAATAGACCAGTTAGACCTATTTGATATCTATAGGACATTTCATCCCAAAACAATGAATTTCACCTTTTTCTCAGGCGTACATGGAACCGTCTCCAGGATAGGTCACATCCTGGGCCATAAATCTAGCCTTGGTAAATTCAAAAAAATAGAAATAATTCAAAGCATCTTTTCTGACCAAAATGCAGTAATATTAGATCTCAATTACAGGAGAAAAACTATTAAAAATTCCAACATATGGAGGCTGAACAACACGCTGCTGAATAACCAACAAATCACAGAAGAAATCAAAAAAGAAATCAAAATTTGTATAGAAACAAATGAAAATGAAAACACAACAACCCAAAACCTGTGGGACACTGTAAAAGCAGTCCTAAGGGGAAAATTCATAGCTATACAGGCACACCTCAAGAAACAAGAAAAAAGTCAAATAAATAACCTAACTCTACACCTAAAGCAACTAGAAAAGGAAGAAATGAAGAACTCCAGGGTTAGTAGAAGGAAAGAAATCTTAAAAATTAGAGGAGAAATAAATGCAAAAGAAACAAAAGAGACCATAGCAAAAATCAACAAAGCCAAAAGCTGGTTCTTTAAAAGGATAAATAAAATTGACAAACCACTAGCCAGACTCATCAAGAAACAAAGGGAGAAAAATCAAATCAATAAAATTAGAAATGAAAATGGAGAGATCACAACAGACAACACAGAAATACAAAGGATCATAAGAGACTACTATCAACAATTATATGCCAATAAAATGGACAACGTGGAAGAAATGGACAAATTCTTAGAAAAGTACAACTTTCCAAAACTGGACCAGGAAGAAATAGAAAATCTTAACAGACCCATCACAAGCACGGAAATTGAAACTGTAATCAAAAATCTTCCAGCAACCAAAAGCCCAGGTCCAGACGGCTTCACAGCTGAATTCTACCAAAAATTTAGAGAAGAGCTAACACCTATCCTGCTCAAACTCTTCCAGAAAATTGCAGAGGAAGGTAAACTTCCAAACTCATTCTATGAGGCCACCATCACCCTAATACCAAAACCTGACAAAGATCCCACAAAAAAAGAAAACTACAGGCCAATATCACTGATGAACATAGATGCAAAAATCCTTAACAAAATTCTTGCAATCAGAATCCAACAACACGTTAAAAAGATCATACACCATGACCAAGTGGGCTTTATCCCAGGGATGCAAGGATTCTTCAATATCCGCAAATCAATCAATGTAATACACCACATTAACAAATTGAAAAACAAAAACCATATGATTATCTCAATAGATGCAGAGAAAGCCTTTGGCAAAATTCAACATCCATTTATGATAAAAACCCTCCA
>NW_011494879.1:8826985-8827790 GCF_000754665.1 Bison bison bison
TGGCAAAATTCAACATCCATTTATGATAAAAACCCTCCAGAAAGCAGGAATAGAAGGAACATACCTCAACATAATAAAAGCTATATATGACAAACCCACAGCAAACATTATCCTCAATGGTGAAAAATTGAAAGCATTTCCTCTAAAGTTAGGAACAACACTAGGGTGCCCACTTTCACCATTACTGTTCAACATAGTTTTGGAAGTTTTGGCCACAGCAATCAGAGCAGAAAAAGAAATAAAAGGAATCCAAATTGGAAAAGAAGAAGTAAAACTCTCACTGTTTGCAGATGACATGATCCTCTACATAGAAAACCCTAAAGACTCCACCAGAAAATTACTAGAACTAATCAATGATTATAGTGAAGTTGCAGGATATAAAATCAACACACAGAAATCTCTTGCATTCCTATACACTAATAATGAGAAAACAGAAAGAAATTAAGGAAACAATTCCATTCACCATTGCAACGGAAAGACTAAAATACTTAGGAATATATCTACCTAAAGAAACTAAAGACCTATATATAGAAAACTATAAAACACTGGTGAAAGAAATCAAAGAGGACACTAATAGATGGAGAAATATACCATGTTCATGGATTGGAAGAATCAATATAGTGAAAATGAGTATACTACCCAAAGCAATTTATAGATTCAATGCAATCCCTATCAAGCTACCAACGGTATTCTTCACAGAACTAGAACAAATAATTTCACAATTTGTATGGAAATACAAAAAACCTCGAATAGCCAAAGCTATCTTGAGAAAGAAGAATGGAACTGGAGGAATCAACCTACCTGA
>NW_011494879.1:8827890-8838864 GCF_000754665.1 Bison bison bison
GCTATCTTGAGAAAGAAGAATGGAACTGGAGGAATCAACCTACCTGACTTCAGGCTCTACTACAAAGCCACAGTTATCAAGACAGTATGGTACTGGCACAAAGACAGAAATACAGATCAATGGAACAAAATAGAAAGCCCAGAGTTAATTCTTTTTCATTAATTAATCTATGCAAAAGGTGAGTGGAACTCCATTTTTACATCAATCTCTTCCTCTCCGAATTAGGACAGTAGAGTTGTGTTTTCTCTTTTTTTGGCTTTTTGTTTTTTGACTCTATTATGATCAACATACCACTGAAGTTGTGGAAATAAAAGGGGATTCCAAATAGTGTTTGCTGGGAAGACTCACTTCTTTTGTGGTCTAAGCTGAAAATGTACTTTTCATTGTATGTACAACGCTTCTACGTGTATAAAGTCAACAAACATTTCTTGGAAGTTTTATTTCCTAGTCTCACTCCACCCCCTACCCATACTAATGCATGGTCTGCAGGAAATCACTGGGTTGAGAAAAGGAGATCTAAGTTATTATATCTAATAAAATATCTAACATCACATGATGTTAGATACGACTTTAATCTTCTCAGAGTCTTCATTTTCACAGTTTTAAAATAAGATGGCTTTACTCGATGATTTTGCAGGTGCTTTCCAGCTAGAAAAATACCTACCTACAACAGTTGCTTTTTCTTTTGTATTTTATTTTCTCTATTATCTAGAAAACTAAGGTTTTTGTCTTCCAGCAATGAGCTGGCCTCTTTTTTAGGGCCAGACAACAGGATAACTTTTTCCAACAATTCAAAAATTTTTGTAGTTGTTCTGTGAAACCATGTAATGTGCCCTCGTGTACTGTGGTGGCTGAGTGTAAAGGTTTCAGCTACCAAGTGTTCCTCCTTCAAACTTTGGTTTGTTTACATAGTTTCCTATCTCAGCTATAACATCTATATTTAGTTTCTAGTGTATGTTAATTTATATCTTAAAGCCATTCTGATGTATTATTTTAGCTGCTTGCCAGAATGAATTATCAGTTTCTTTAACACATGGAATCAAATCTTCTTTCACTGAGAAATTTGCTTTTACATGATTATGTATTAACTACTGAAACTGTTAGGTTTTTCTGTTAGAGATCATGCCTTCTGGACAGTTGAAAAGGCTATAGGGTTTAGTCGGAGTCTAATCAGATGGATTTTAAATATAAACTCCTCTTACCGACTTGCATTTTTCTCTCTCTTAGTTTCTAAGTTCTCCTTAGAATAAAGGTAACGTATTTACTCCAATGATACAGTATTTATGAAATAGTTAAAACAAGATCTAGTACATGATATAGTTTCAATAAATCTAATTTTTTTGTAAACAAGTCTCATTTCTTACAGAAATGTCAAATGTAGTCTAACTCACAGGAACTTAAAAAATAAATACATTGCTTCATACCAGTTGCCAGAGATGTAGAAACATGCAGTAGAGTCTTAGGAGCTGTTCCATAGTGAAGAAAATATTCCAGGCCTTGTAGTCAGACCTAGGTTCATTCACCTGCCTACTGTTTGCTACATCTGTGACAAGTGGTAAGTTGTATACTTTTTTCATTTTCATATTTCTCAGTAAAATAAATGCTACTTTACAGGACTGTACTGAGGATGAAATCAGATTCAGTAACAAACACAGAATGCCAAACATGGCACCAGGAAGGGAGATTGTTTTAACTAAGAGTGGATAATGTTACCTTAAAAATCATTAGCCATATTTGGAGACTGACAGTTTGAAATATGTCCTATTAACAGTGCATAATGTAGAGCACCTGGCAGATAGCACATTTAAATTTCTAATCATTGCAATATGGGCATTGTGCAAATCTATCCAAGACTGGTCCAGTCTTAAATACATGTCTTCTTTGTGAAAGCGTTGTTTTCAAAGCATGTATGTTTGCAGTCTATAACAGACTTTCCCATTACTGTGAGGATTTTTCTAAATTAACCTACAGGTATTATTTGGAAAGAGATGAGATAGCCTTGTCCTGAGGAGGACCTTTGCAATATTCCGGTTTTTACCTTTATTAAACTAACATCAACTCCATTTGTCAACCTAAATTTCTTTTTCTCTGGGAGGTCTCCCTCTACTTTAGATAAGGTCTTCCTATTTCGACTTCTTAAAATTGTACTTTAAAGTTGCTTTTTTAAATTTTCACACTAACAAAGTGTCAAAAACAAAGATAAAAACCAATAAATATTTTCAGTGTCCACAAATTATTTGTGGTAATTTATAACTTAGTCTATGGTATCTTCTTTATCATAGGGATGTCATGCTTAAAACATCGAATAATTCAATTTTCCAGAAGGAATTTCACCATTGTGACTCCATGGGAAAGAGATACTAAATATGTCTGTGGAAAAATAAACAACCAAAGCTTTAGAGAATTAGTGTTTACTGTTGGGAAATGCTTCAATAAGTGCTTTTATAAGAAAGACAGAAACTGTTCTGTGTACTCAAGGACTGAATGGTCATAATGAGTTCAATATTGATACAACCATTTACAAGTCTGAGGGAACAAAGATCAGAGAAGCCAATGTCTTAAGTTCTCCTCATTACCATGATTGGTGGTACCTGGGAATCCCTGCAGAAGCTGCTTAGCACCCTGCATAAACCCTCTGAATATGCATCTGCCCACAAATTACTCAACACAATTGTGACTTCTACTTCCCTTCTGTGTTACAAATCTCACATGTGTACCTCATAATGAGGACCAAACAGGATTGCCTATATTGTCCCTGGTTTTTCCGTTACAATGCAGGGGAAATCATAGGAGTTAATAGAATGGGGGATAAATAATAACAGGCTTTGCCAGAACTTAGGCAAAATATTCTCTAAATCATCACATTTTCTTTATCAGGTAACCAAAACCACTGTTTTATACAAATCAAGAGGATGACATCACCTTAGACTGTGATGTGAACACGTCCTCTTTAGTTGTGCAGTGCATGAGCTGTGCAAGCAAATCTTCTAATTATTCCTCAGATTGTTAGATATAAAGGAGGGGGTGGTGATGAAGTGTATACAGGACTCTAGCTGCTAAGGAAGAATATGTTCCATATTAAATCACTTAATTGGCATAATGATTTATATGTTAATGTGAATCCATCAACAGATGACTAATAACTGAGGTTGTGGGATAATTAAATATCTGTGTGGAATAAATAACATGCTCAGATAAGCTGGAGGTTCACTAATTTTATCTACTCTAGGATTGCCATTTAGATTAGGAGTAACTGAATACAAATACTATAAAAAAGAATACCTTAAAAAAAAAAAAAGAAAGAATATCTGAAAATATTTTTTCTCTTTTCCTTTCTTCTATTTCCTTTCCCTATTTTTATTTTCCTTTTTTAAAAGATGTTATTTTAAAAATTGAGGTATACAAAGCATACAGTGAAGTACACAAATCTTAGACAGATAACAGATTTACATATGAATGAATTCATGTAAAGGACTATTCAGACTAAGATACAGAATATTTTCATCACCCGAGGATGATCCCTCATGTCCCACCTCACTTAGTTTGTTCAAGGTTAACTCCTGCTCTTACTTCTATTATTGGATATTAGTTTTGCTGTTTTTAGGATATATCACTAATGAATTACATACATGTACTTGTGTGTGCTTGTATTTTTCCATCAATATGTCTGTGAGGTTCTACACTGTTGCGTGTTAGCTTGTTTATCTTTATTGCTGTGGGATGCTCCTCTATGGAAATAAACCTCATTTTAATTTTTAGACATTCTTTATTTGTTCTTTATTTAAGCTGTTCCTACATTTTTGCTCTAACTAGTAAAGTTGCTATGAACATTTTTGGATGTACCCTTTAGTTGACAAACACATTTCTCTTGGAATAAAAATGTTGGGCTGTATGTTGACTTATATTTAGCTTTAATAGGTATAAAATTATTTTCCCAGTGGTTGAGCCCATTTATTTTTCTATCAGAAAATATGACAGTTTACTTCCTTTACATCCACTTCAGCAGTTAGAGGGATCCTATGTTGCAAGAGTAGTGAGTGGCAGAGAGGAGATACCCCACATCCAAGGTAAGAAAACCCCAGCAAGATGGTAGGTGCTGAGAGGGCATGGTGGCTGAACAGCGAGTGGCTAGTGGCAGTTGGGCAGCACAGGAGCGGCGAGCGGCAGAGAGGAGATACCCCACATCTAAGGTCAGGAGCACTGGCCGAAAGGACATACCACATGTCAAAGGTAAGCAGCAGTGGCTTTGCTTTGCTGGAGCAGCCATGAAGAGATACCCTACTTCCAAGGTATGAGAAACCCAAGTAAGATGGTAGGTGCTGAGAAAGAGCATCAGGGGGCAGACAGACTGAAACTACAATCACAGACAACTAGCCAATCTAATCACATGGACCACAGCCTTGTCTAACTCAAAGAAATGAGGCCATGCTGTGTGGGGCGAACCAAGACAGACGGGTCATGGTGGAGAGTTCTGACAGAATGTGGACCACTGGAGAAGGGAATGGCAAACAATTTCAGTATTCTTGCCTTGAGAACCCCATGAACAGTATGAAAAGGCAAAAAGATAGGACACTGAAAGATGAAGTCTCAGGTTGGTAGGTGCCCAATATGCTACTGGAGATCAGTGGAGAAATAACTCATAAAGAATAAAGAGACGGAGCCAAAGCAAAAACAACACCCAGTTGTGGCTGTAACTCATGATAGAAGCAGGGTCCAATGCTGTAAAGAGCAATATTGCATAGGAACCTGAAATGTTAGGTCCATGAATCAAAGCAAACTGGAAGTGGTCAAACAGGAGAAGGCATGAGTGAACATCGATATTCTAGGAATCAGTGAACTAAAGTGGACTGGAATGGGTGAATTTAACTCTGATGACCATTTTAACTACTCCTGTGAGCAGGAATCCTTTAGAAGAAATGGAGTAGCCATCATAGTCAACAAAAAAATCCAAATGCAGTACTTGGCTGCAGCCTCAAAAACAACAGAATGATCTCTGTTCATTTGCAAGGCAAAGCATTCAATATAATGATAATCCAAGTTCATACCCAGCCAGACCAGTAATGTTGAAGAAGCTGAAGTTGAACAGTTCTATGAAGACCTACAAGACCTTTTAGAACTAACACCCAAAAAAGATGTCCTTTTCATTATAGGGGAATGGAATGAAAATGTAGGAAGTCAGGAAACACCTGAAGTAACAGGCAGATTTGGCCTTGGAGTACAGAATGAAGCAGGGCAAAGGCTAATAGAGTTTTGCCAAGAAAATGCACTGGTCATAGCAAACACCCTCTTCCAACAACACAAGAAAGACTAACACTTGGACACCAGATAGCCAACACTAAAATCAGAATGATTGGTGTACTCTTTCTGCCCCCTTCTGATGCCTATGTCAGAAGCTTTCTCTCTCTCCTTTATACTTTAATAAAACTTTATTACACACACAAAAAAATAAATAAAATAAAATAAAATCAGAATGATTATATTCTTTGCAGCCAAAGATGGAGAAGTTCTTTACAGACAGCAAAAACAAGACCGGGAGCCGACTGTGGCTCAGACCATGAACTCCTTAGTGCCAAATTCAGACTTAAATTGAAGAAAGTGGGGAAAACCACTAAACCATTCAGGTATGACCTAAATCAAATTCCTTAAGATTAGACAGTGGAAATGACAAATAGATTTAAAGGGCTAGATGTGATGAACCATGGACAAAGTTTTGTGACATTGTACAGGACACAGGGATCAAGACCATCCCCAAGAAAAAGAAATGCAAAAAACCAAAATGGCTGTCTGAGGAGGCCTTAAAAATAGCTGTGAAAGAAGAGAATCAAAAAGCAAAGGAGAAAAGGAAAGATATACCCATTTGAATGCAGAGTTCCAAAGAATAGCAAGGAGAAATAAGAAAGACTTTCTCAGTGATCAGTGCAAAGAAAGAGAGGAAAACAATAGAATGGGAAAGACTAGAGATCTCTTCAAGAAAATTAGAGATACCAAGGGAGCATTTCATGCAAATATGGGCTCGATAAAGGACAGAAATGGTATGGACCTAACAGAAGCAGAAGATATTAAGAAGAGGGGCAAGAATACGCAGAAGAACTGTACAAAAAAGATCTACACAACCCAGATATCATGGTGGTGTGATCACTGACCTAGAGCCAGACATCCTGGAATGTGAAGTCAAGTAGGCCTTAGGCAGCATCACTACAAACAAAGAAAGTGAAAGTGATGGAATTCCAGTTGAGCTCTTTCAAATCCTAAAAGATGATGCTGTGAAAGTGCTGCACTCAATATGCCAGCAAATTAGGAAAACTCAGTAGTGGCCACAGGACTGGAAAAGGTCAGTTTTCATTCCAATCCTAAATAAAGGCAATGCCAAAGAATGCTCAAACTACCACACAATTGTACTCATCTCACACGCTAGTAAAGTAATGCTCAAAATTCTCCAAGCCAGGCTTCAGCAATACGTGAACCATGAACTTCCCGGTGTTCAAGCTGGTTTTAGAAAAGGCAGAGGAACCAGAGATCAAATTGCCAACATCTGCTGGATCATTGAAAAAGCAAGAGAGTTGCAGAAAAACATCTATTTCTGCTTTATTTTCTATGCCAAAGCCTTTGATTGTGTGGATCACAATAAACTGTGGAAAATTCTGAAAGAGATGGGAATACCAGACCACCTGACCTGCCTCTTGAGAAATCTGTATGCAGGTCAGGAAGCAACAGTTAGAACTGGACATGGAACAACAGACTGGTTCCAAATAGGAAAAGGAGTACATCAAGGCTGTATATTGTCACCCTGCTTGTTTAACTTATATGCAGAGTACATCATGAGAAACGCTGGGCTGGAGGAAGCACAAAGTGGAATCAAGATTGCCGGGAGAAATATCAATAACTTCAGATATGCAGATGACACCACCCTTATGGCAGAAAGTGAAGAGGAACTGAAAAGCCTCTTGATGAAGGTCAAAGAGAAGAGTGAAAAAGCTGGCTTAAAACTCAGCATTCAGGAAACGAAGATCATGGCATCCGGTCCCACCACTTCATGGGAAATAGATTGGGAAACAGTGAAAACAGTGTCAGACTTTATTTTTTGGGGGGGCTCCAAAATCACTGCAGATGGTGATTGCAGCCATGAAATTAAAAGACGCTTACTCCTTGGAAGGAAAGTTATGACCAACCTAGATAGCATATTAAAAACCGGAGACATTACTTTGCCAACAAAGGTTCGTCTAGTCAAGGCTATGGTTTTCCAGTGGGCATATATGGATGTGAGAGTTGGACTGTGAAGAAAGCTGAGTGCTGAAGAATTGATGCTTTTGAACTGTGGTGTTGGAGAAGACTCTTGAGAGTCCCTTGGACCGCAAGGAGATCCAACCAGTCCATTCTGAAGGAGATCAGTCCTAGGTGTTCATTGGAAGGACTGATGCTGAAGCTGAAACTCCCATACTTCGGCCACCTCATGTGAGGAGTTGACTCATTGGAAAAAACTCTCATCCTGGAAGAGACTGGGGGCAGGAGGAGAAGGGGACAACAGAGGATGAGATGGCTGGATGGCATCACTGACTCAATGGACATGAGTTTGAGTGATCTCCAGGTGTTGGTGATGGACAGGGAGGCCTGGCATACTGAAGTCCATGGGGTCACAAAGAGTCAGACATGACTGAGCAACTGAACTGAACTGAATCTGTTCTGAGTGATGATGAATTTAATATAATCAATATGGTGTAAGAAAATGCTGAACTGTTTTCCAGAGTGTCTGTTCCATTTTTCACCAACCACCGCCACCAACATATGAGAGTTTTAGCTGCTCCTAAACCGTGCCAACACTCAGCTTGTGAGGATTATGTTAGCAGTGCTAGTCAATGTGTAATAATATTCCATTGAGATTTTATTTTTTATTTCTCAAATGACTAATAATATTGAACACCTTTTCCTGAAATTGATTACTCTATGCCTTGGAGAAATGTCTAAGTCTTCTGGTGATGGAGAGATATCTGTTTTGCAATCCTGAATTTTGAGAGTTCTTACCAATGTTATCACTCCACCGAAAAAGCTTATATTCTCACCCTTCTAACCCAAAGTCATTTTCTAATTAATGTCTAAGCTGAGAGTAGATTCGTTTATTAATAGCCATGCTTTTATTTAGATGTACAGTCTGTTAATTAAAAAATCCAATCTGTGGAAACTCTTTGTAATATTATTTAACCACTAAACTATGCAACCTATAATATGTCCCTAAAATATACCATGTACACCATGAATTCCAGGTTTGTTGCTTCACCTGCCCAATTAAACTAATCCTCAAAAAAAGTCTCTTCTCTCTACTATTATATTATTTCAAGTACAATCAAACTTCATAATCATTTACTTAGCATCTGCCTCACTATTAGACATAAGTTTCTTGAGGAAAGAATTCATATCTTAGTAAACTCTGAGTCTCATTGAATGTTAATTTGTACTAAATGTGAATTTTGTTTTCTTAGGAATAGTAGCATTTGGACAGTCTTTATTCTCTCTCTAATTTATACATTTTCCAAATGTCTCAGTTGGTAGAGAATCCACCTGCAATGCAGGAGACATAAGAGATGTGGGTTCAACTCTTGAGTCAAGAAGATCCCCTGGAGGAGGGCACAGCAACTTATTCCAGTATTCTTGCCTGAATAATCCCATAGACTGAGGAGCCTTGAGGGCTACCATGGGGTTGCAAAGAGTCAGAAAAGACTGAGTGACTAATCACACACACACTTTGTACATATCATCCTTATTTTGTGACATGTGTAATTACAAAAATGACAGTTAATAATTTTAAAAATAAAATAATTTATATTAGCATAATGACAGAAAAGTCATTACCTTAAAATATGAAAGAAATTTAATTTAAATTTTAAACTACTCAATGAAATAATGTATTTGTTGCTGTGCTGTGCTGTGCTTAGCTGCTCAGTTGTGTCTAACTCTTTACGACCCAGGCTCCTCTACATGATTAATAATTTATGAAAGTTCACTCAAATGCAATACACTAGTTTAAGAATACTGAATTGACATTCAGGACACTTAGAATAAAATCTAGCCAATGAACATAATAATTAGGTGCCATGGGTCATAGTGTTCCTCAATTTAAGCCTTAGATTTCTCAACTATAAAATAATAAGCTTCTTTGATGATACCTGAGATTACTTTCAGCTATGATGTCTTTCTAGTTTGCAAAGTGGCTTCACATATTTCTAACCATATAACAAAATAAAGAAACAAAACACTAGTTTTCAGCCTGAGTTTCCTTGCCTAATGGACTCTCAAAAATAGATGTTAACCAATACATTAGCACGTAATGCCTCAGGCTGTTTTCCAGAGAGACAAAATAAATCCCTACAGAATTCTGTTTCAAATAGGAAAAATGTGTTTTATCATCACTAAGATATTTTCAAAATTTCTTATCAGCCCCATGAAATTTGAACCCAGGGAAAATTTTTTTTTTTTAAATGGCACAGAAAGGTCTATCACTCTTTGAAAATGAATAAAGTGCTGCATGCTGGGTTGCAGACCTAAGCATCCCAGAAACTTGCACCGATATGCAGAAAGTTGATTTTCTTTTTTACTCAATGTGATGATGATTGCATTTGTAACTCAACTTACATTACAACTTTCATGATGTTCCTTTTTGTTGCCATTAACTCTCTTGTCTGCTGTGTCCCTCCCTAGGCATACCAGACTCCATGTCTCAAACAACATAAAGCAATAAAACATATGAATTTTAATGAACTCTATAACTCCATACCTAACAGCATTCCATTCTGCTGAGAGATAAATTTAAAATATGTAAACTATTATTTTCTTTTAATCCTTTGCATATTCCCATCACCTTGACAGAACCCAAAGCAGCAAAGTCTAGAAAGTCCTTCCCGATATTACATTTGTTTACTCATCAATATCATCTCTGACATTCTCTTTGATACTATTTGCTTTATCAAGTACTTTTTAAAAAACACCTCTGCTTAGAAAAACATAACTTGATTTTTTCCTTCAAAATTAGCTGCTGAGGATTTAAATCTAAAACCTTTCTATTATTCCTTACCTTATTTTGCATGTTATTAACATTTATTCATATTTCAATTTTGCACAAAGGAGAATTGAGCTTGCCTCCTGGGTCAGAGAACAGAGAGCAGCCAGCTCTCTTAAATGCATTCTTAGAAATGTGCACATTCCAGTTCTGCAAACTTAGACTCTTCTTCCCCTCAAATATTCCACGTTTCAAAGGTGACATGATAAATTAAAATATGCTCAGGATTTAGCTTCAGGGAAAATAAAATTTGGTTCCAGATATGAGCAATCATACAAAAAGAATACTATCATTAGGAGGAATAGGAGTACTTAATCATGTGATAGTTGCTTTAAACAATATTTCTACTAGTTTTTAATGTAACAGTTTAGAGTTATTAGCCTTAGGTAGAGAAGAGAATACAGAAGGCCGAAAAAGTTAAGTGACTTTCTCAAAACATCAAATGTGGTAAATAGAATCAGCATTTAAACCCAGAAGAAGGGAATGGCAACCCACTCCAGTGTTCTTGCCTGGAGAATCCCAGGGATGGGGGAGCCTGGTGGGCTGCCGTCTATGGGGTCGCACAGAGTCGGACACAACTGAAGTGACTTAGCAGCAGCAGGCTTGACACATATACACTTATTCTTTCCTCCCTCCCTGTCAAGTCAATTTATTTAATACATTTGAAAACCACTTTTCTCCTCTAAATTATAGGTAAAATATTACCTATATTAAATATTTTTTAAACATTCCCAATGCCTCATTCAGTTCTATCTTATTAAATATTATTTCAAGGGAGGAGCCAAGATGGCGGAGGAGTAGGACGGGGAGAACACTCTCTCCCCCACAAATTCAGCAAAAGAGCATTTAAACGTCGAGTAAATTCCACAAAACAACTTCTGAATGCCGGCGGAGGACATCAGGCACCCAGAAAAGCAACCCAACTC
>NW_011494879.1:8838964-8840383 GCF_000754665.1 Bison bison bison
GATGGTATGGGGAGGGAGGAGGGAGGAGGGTTCGGGATGGGGAACACATGTATACCTGTGGCGGATTCATTTTGATATTTGGCAAAACTGATACAATTATGTAAAGTTTAAAAATAAAATAAAATTAGAGAGAAAAAAAAAATAAATATTATTTCATTCAATAACTTTTACTGAGAAGTATATTTGCAGCAGATCTGTTTCCTAAGTGTTCCAAGTACAGTTATTGTTGTTCAGTCACTTAGTCATATTTGACTTTTTTTCAACCACATGAACTGCAGCAGGCCAGGGTTTGCAGTCGTTTGTTGTGTCTCAAAGTTTGCACAAACTCATGCCCATTGAGTCAATGATGTCCTCCAAAAAAGTCACCCTCTGTCACACCCTTCTCCTCTTGTCCTCAATCTTTCCCAGCATTAGGGTCTTTTCAAATGAGTCTGCTCTTCACATCAGGTAAACAAATTTTCGAGCTTCAGCTTCAGTATCTGTCCTTCCAATGAATATTCAGGGTTGATTTCCTTTAGAATTGACTAGTTTGAGCTCCTTTCAGTCCAAGGGACTCTCAGGATCCTTCTTCAGTACCACAATTGAAAAGCATCAGTTCTTCAGCTCTCAGCTTTCTTTACAATAGTGTTCAACAAAACTGAAATAAATCCTCACCTTCAAGATTTATTTTTCTTTTAGTGAGGAGAAATGAACAATAAGCAAAATGAAATACAAAAATAAATGAATCCTTAGTTTGCCTTCAATTGCAGCATACATTAAAGGTATAGAAGTGACTGGGAACTCTGCCTGTGAGTAAGATGCAGAAAGAGGCAAGAGACTGTTCAGTTCAGTTTAGTCGCTCAGTCGTGTCCGACTCTTTGCAACCCCATGAATCGCAGCATGCCAGGCCTCCCTGTCCATCACCATCTTCTGGAGTTCACTCAAACTCACGTACATCAAGTCGGTGATGTCATCCAGCCATCTCATCCTCTGTCGTCCCCTTTTCCTCCTGCCCCCAATCCCTCCTAGCATCAGAGTCTTTTCCAATGAGTCAACTCTTCGCATGAGGTGGCCAAGAGACTGTTACTACCATCCTAAGAATAATAAAACCCAGATGATCTACAAAATCATCATTTTCCTTGACCCTGTCAAAGAACTAAGGTCATAAGGCAACACAGAACTGAATTCCAGAGAGTAACAAATGCCTCCAAGGAGAGCAGATATATATGAACAGTTTCTCCTTTGACAGGCATCAGAGGAAGAACCAGTCTCCACAGAAGTGGGTAAGAATAAATCAGTTGAAATTTTAGCAAATTTCTAAAGGCCATATATGGGCTAGCACACCAACTTAAAAGAGATTTAGATGTGGGAGAATTCACACTTCCTCAGAAGCTCTTTTCTGTGCATCTCTTCTGGCTACTCACAAAAAGAGTATGGACA
>NW_011494879.1:8840483-8842792 GCF_000754665.1 Bison bison bison
GGTGGGAGGGGGCTTCCTCAAAGCACAGTCATGGCTGCTGACCTGGGAGAGGCATAAACTCTTGCTAGAACCCTTCTCACAAGCATTAATAATAGTAGTAAATATTAATTAAAATTGCTTTAAGCCACTAGAGAAAGCACATCAAAATTTTTGCTGCTTAAAGAAACTGGTGGAGAAGTTAGAACCTTCTACTTTTCTGAAGTTATAAAACCCTTCCTGTGCCCCAGGAAACCAAATACAGGTCCAGGATTTTTGTTGTTGTTGATGATGATGGTGTGTCTTTGAAGAAGGGTAAAAATACAAGCCACCTACCACTGGTGAAAGAGCAAGAAAATATCTCAAGTCAAGGTCCAAGATAGACACAGGGAACTATTGTCTTGCAAGAGGAAGAGAGTGAAGAAAGGCTTAAAAAGTCCAACCTTAAACCTAGAATTTCTGCATAGGTCTCACCAAAAACAGGCTACAACAGGAGAATTTTAAAATGTTCTCTCTCTGGATCACAAATCTAACACCAAATAATAAGCAACAAAAATCTACTGCTGGAGGAATGAGAAGTGTGTAGAAATAAGAATACTAGAGACAATATTTTCGAAAGCAAAGCCCAGATCGAGCTCAACCAATAATCAGACTGACCCAATCTTTCATGCTAATGATTTGACAGAAGAAAACAGCTGGTTGTTTCAATTTTTAGTTATAAATTTCTCAATCCTTACACACAATTTTGTGCTCAATCAAAAATAACAAGATATGTTTGTGAAAAAGCAAAATGATATATTTTCAAGAGATAATAACTTGGAGATGACAATATGATGAAACTATCCCATGGAATTCTAAAATACAAACAGTCTTTTGTATCCATAGATTCAACCAACTGTGGATAAAAATATACCAAAAAATTCAGAAATTTTTAAAAAGAAAACAAATTTGTTATGTGTCCATCAGCTGTTTACGTAGGATTTACATTGTGTTTGTAACAAAACACATAGCATTTATATTATATTAAGTATTATAAGTAATCTAGAGATGATCTAAATTAAACAGGAGAATGAGCTTTACTTCTATGCAAATACTACACCATTTTATACACGGGGCTTGAGCACTGATGAATTTTGGTATCGATAGGAGATTCTGAACCAATTCTCCATCAAGAACAATTATAAAGTTAAAGTTTGTGTACAGCATTCCAGGCCTCCCTGTCCATAACCAACTCCCAGAGTTTACTCAAACCCATATCCATTCAGTCGGTGATGCCATCCAACCATCTCATCCTCTGTTGTCCCCTTCTCCTCCTGCCCTCAATCTTTCCCAGCAGCAGGGTCTTTCCAGTGAGTCAGCTCTTTGCATCAGGTGGCCAAAGTATTGGAGTTTCAGCTTCAACATCAGTCCTTCCTAAGAATATTCAGGACTGATTTCCTCTAGGATGGACTGGTTGGATCTCCTTGAGTCCAAGAGACTCTCAAAGTCTTCTCCAACACCACAGTTCAAAAGCATCAATTCTTCAGTGCTCAGTTTTCTTTATAGTCCAACTCACACATCCATACATGACTACTGGAAAAACCATAGCCTTGACTAGATACCTTTGTTGGCAAAGTAATGTCTCTGCTTTACAATATGCTGTCTAGATTGGTCATAATTCTCCTCTCAAGGAGTAAGCTTTTTTAATTTCATGGCTGCCATCATCATCTGCAGTGGTTTTGGAGCCCAAATGGTAATCATTGCTTTGAAAGGAACACATACTTATTTCATGTGCACATGTAATATTCACTATACTTTGGTTGATTAAAAAATAAAATTCAACATCAAATTTACACCTGGATACAAGTATAGTTGATGAAGTTTTTGCTTTATCATATATGCAGGTCAGGAAGCAACAGTTAGAATTGGACATAGAACAACAGACTGGTTCCAAATAGGAAAAGGAGTACATCAAGGCTGTATATTGTAATCCTGCTTATTAAACTTATATGCAGAGTACATCATGAGAAACGCTGGGATGGAAGAAGCAAAAGCTGGAATCAAGATTGCTGGGAGAAATATCAATAACCTCAAATATGCAGATGACACCAACCTTATGGCAGAAAGTGAAGAGGAACTCAAAAGCCTCTTGATGAGAGTCAAAGAGGAGAGTGAAAAAGTTGGCTTAAAGCTCAACATTCAGAAAACGAAGATCATGGCATCTGGTCCCATCACTTCATGGCAAAAAGATAGGGAAACAGTGGAAACAGTGTCAGACTTTATTTTTTGGGGCCCCAAAATCACTGCAGATAGTGGCAGATGGTGATTGCAGCCATGAAATTAAAAGACACTCC
>NW_011494879.1:8842893-8863092 GCF_000754665.1 Bison bison bison
CAACAGAGGATGAGATGGCTGGATGGCATCACCGACTTGATAGACATGAGTTTGAGTGAACTCCAGGAGTTGGTGATGGACAGGGAGGCCTGGCGTGCTGTGATTCATGGGGTTGCAAAGAGTTGGACACGACTGAGAGACTGAACTGAGCTGAATGTAATATTGAATTTCCTTTTTTTAATATTATGAATCAGAGAATCTTTTCAAAATAATCTTAGTAACTTCTCCCTGAAAAATTGAACAAAATAATCATTATTTCTAAGGACAAACTTTTGTTTTATTTTTATGATACTTCATCTTTTGAATGATTCGAACCTGGGCTCTAGTATATAAACCAAACTTTGAGAATTTCCTTCTCAATTTCCTTAATTCATGGTCTCTGCTCTGCCCCACTTTGAAATCAGCAGTTGCACATCATTTCATGTCTTTGTTGAGTTATGCATTCTATCCTTCCAGGGTTGTTTTTATTACTATTGTTGTCTGTTGTTGATATTTTTGCTTTGGTTTTAGTGTTCTATTTTACATTCTTCTGAGTCATAATAATGCAGCCTTTAGGCAACATAGAAGTCATCTACTAGCACATGATAGCCCATACAACATGGGAATATCTCAGATATTTGTGTCCTCCACAGGCTAATATAGCCTCTACTGTTCTCATGAACAAATCTCAAAATCCCTCACCATCTTTTAAGTTAAAATTCATCCATTAATATTCTTCTTGCAGAGCACTAGCAAGAAATAAACTCAATTTTCCTAGACATACACTGTCTCTATCTTTATTGATTTAGCACTTTTGACTGATTGCTTTTATTTAAAAAAGTCTCCCCTTTAAGTTTGCAGCTTTTAGTATTTATCATTGTTACAAAAACTGATTTTTATGTGATGTCATGTTACTATATGTTATGTAAGAATTTCTTTATGTTGAAAATAATTCATATTACCCATCTGCTCAACCTTTTGAACAAGAAAGGAGAAAGAAATTACACTACTGAAGAGTCTATTAAGTGCCAGGCACTGTGCCATAACTTTTGCATATATTTTCTCATTCATTTCCAAATCAGCCCCATAAAGTTAGTATTATGTATTGAAAATGAGGCTCAAAGAATCTAATTAAACTGTCTACTTATTTAATTAACTCACCAGTTGCAAGAGAGAAATAAAAATATGAACCAGTATCTGTTATCATCAAAACCCAACAATACTAGTATACATGATACCTTCAGAAAACAACAAGTCAGAATAGTTTGAATTTATATCACATTATTTACAAAAGTGGACCATATATTGCCATGTCTATAATAACATGAATGTGAGAATTTGTGGTTTTCTTCATATATTTAGGACAATATATATATATATATTGGCTACTTAAGACCTGCATTTTGAACTCTTGTGACTATAATGGCTACTCCATTTCTTCTAAGGGATTCCTGTGCACAGTAGTAGATGTAATGGTCATCTAAGCTAAGTTTATCCATTCCAGTCCATTTTAGTTCACTGATTCCTAGAATGTCGACATTCACTCTTGCCATCTCCTGTTTGACCACTTCCAATTTGCCTTGATTCATGGACCTAACATTTCAGGTTCCTATGCAATATTACTCTTTACAGCATTGGATTGTGCTTCTATAACCAGTCACATCCACAACCGGGTGTTTTTTTTTTTTGCTTTGGCTCCATCCCTTCATTCTTTCTTGAGTTATTTCTCCACTGATTTCCAGTAGCATATTGGGCACCTACCAACCTGGGAGTTCATCTTTCAGTATCCTATCTTTTTGCCTTTTCATACTGTTCATGGAGTGCTCAAGGCAAGAATACTGAAGTGGCTTGCCATTCCCTTCTCCAGTGGACCACATTTTGTCAGAACTGTCCACCATGACCCGTCCATCTTGGGTGGCCCTACACAGCATGGCTTAGTTTATTGAGTTAGACAAGTTTGTGGTTCACGTGATCATATTGGCTAGTTTTCTGTGATTGTGGTTTCAGTCTGTCTGCCCTCTAATGCCTTCTCTCAGTGCCTACTCTCTTACTGGGGTTTTTCATACCTTGGACGTGGGGTATCTATTCATGGCTGCTCCAGAAAAGTACAGCCGCTGTTAATTACCTTGAATATGGTGTATCTTCTCACGGCCTTCTCTCCTAACCTTGGATGTTGGGTATCTCCTCTCCGCTGCTCACTGTTCCAAGCTGTGCGGCTGCAGCTAGACACTTGTTCTTGGATGCAATCTCAAAAATGACAGAATGATCTCTGTTCATTTCCAAGGCAAACCAATCAATATCATAGTAATCCAAGTTTATGCCCTAACCAGTAACGCTGAAGAAGCTGAAATTGAATGGTTCTATGAAAACTTATAACACCTTTTAGAATGAACACCCCCGAAAAAAGTCCTTTTAATTATAGGGGACTGGAATACAAAAGTAGGAAGTCAAGAAACACCTGGAGTAACAGGCAAATTTCGCCTTGGAGTACAGAACGAAGCAGGGCAAAGGCTAATAGAGTTTTGCCAAGAGAATGCACTGGGCATAGCAAACACCCTCTTCCAACAACACAAAAAAGACGCTACACATGGACATCACCAGATGGCCAACACTGAAATCAGATTGATTACATCTTTTGCAGCCAAAGATGGAGAAGCTGTATGCAGTCAGCAAAAACAAGACCAGGATCTGACTGTGGTTCAGATCATGAACTCCTTATTGCCAAATTCAGACTTAAGTTGAAAGATGTAGGGAAAACCACTAGACTTCAGAAATGACCTAAGTCAAATTCCTTGTGAATATACATTGGAAATGAGAACTAGTTTTAAGATCTGATAGACAGAGTGCCTGATGAATTATGGATACAGGTTCGTGACGTGTACAGGAGACAGGGATCAAGACCATCCCAAGAAAAAGAAATGCAAAAAAGCAAAATGGCTGTCTGAGGAGGCCTTACACATAGCTGTGAAAAGAGGAGAAGTGAAAAGCAAAGGAGAAAAGGAAAAATATATCCATTTGAATACAGAGTTTCAAAGAATAACAAGGGGAGATAAGAAGGCCTTCCTCAGTGATCAATGCAAACAAATGGAGGAAAATAATAGAATGGGAAAGACCTGAGATCACCTCAGGAAAATTAGAGATACGAAGAAAATATTTCATGCAAAGATGAGCACAAGGACAGAAATGGTATGGACTTAATAGAAGCAGAATATATTAAGAAGAGGTGGCAAGAATACATAGAAGAACTGTACAAACAAGAGCTTCATGACTGAGTTAATCATGATGGTGTGATCACTCACCTAGAGCCAGACAACCTTGAATGTGAAGTCAAGTAGGCCTTAGGAAGCATCACTACAAACAAAGATAGTGGAGGTGATAGAATTCCAGTTGAGCTATTTCAAATCCTAAAAGATGATGCTGTGAAAGTGCTGCACTCAATATGACTGCAAATTTGGAAAACTCAGCAGTGGCCACAGGACTGGAAAAGGTCAGTTTTCATTCCAATCCCCAAGAAAGGCAATGCCAAAGAATGCTCAAACTACCACACAATTGCATTCATCTCAGACGCTAGCAAAGTAATGCTCAAAATTCTTCAAGCCAGGCTTCAGCAATACGTGAACCATGAACTTCCAGATGTTCAAGCTGGTTTTATAAAAGGCAGAGGAATCAGAGATCAAATCGCCAACATCCACTGGATCATTGAAAAAGCAAGAGAGTTCCAGAAAAACATCTATTTCTGCTTTATTGACTATGTTAAAGCCTTTGATTGTGTGGATCACAATAAACTGTGGAAAATTCTGAAGGAGATAGGAATACCAGATCACCTGACCTGCCTCTTGAGAAAGCTGTATGCAGGTCAGGAAGCAACAGTTAGAACTGGACATGGAACAACAGACTGGTTCCAAATAGGAAAAAGGATATGTCAAGGCTGCATATTGTCACTCTGCTTATTTAACTTACATGCAGAGTACATCATGAGCAATCCTGGCCTGGAGGAAGCACAAGCTGGAATCAAAATTACTGGGGAAATATCAATAACCTCAGATATGCAGATGACACCACCCTTATGGCAGAAAGTGAAGAAGAACTAAAGAGCCTCTTAATGAAAGTGAAAGTGGAGAATGAAAAACTTGGCTTAAAGCTCAGCATTCAAGAAACTAAGATTATGGCATCTGGTCCCATCACTTCATGGGAAATAGATGAGGAAGCAATGGAAACAGTGGCAGACTTTATTTTTTGGGACTCCTAAAGTACTGCAGATGGTGACTGCAGCCATGAAATTAAAAGACGCTTACTCCTTGGAAGGAAAGTTATGACCAACCTAGATAGCATATTCAAAAGCAGAGACATTACCTTGCCAACAAAGGTTCATCTAGTCAAGGCTATGGTTTTTCCTGTGGTCATGTATGGATGTGAGAGTTGGACTGTAAAGAAAGCTGAGCTCCAAAGAATTGATGTTTTTGAACTGTGGTGTTGGAGAAGACTCTTGAGAGTCCCTGGATTTCAAGGAGATCCAACCAGTCCATCCTAAAGGAGATCAGTTCTGGATGTTCATTGTGAGCACTGATGTTGAAGCTGAAATTCCAATACTTTGTCTACCTGATGTGAAGAACTGACTCATTTGAAATACCCTGATGCTGGGAAATATTGAAAGCAGGCAGAGAAGGGGACGACAGGGAATGAGATGGTTGGATGGCATCACCGACTCAATGGACATGAGTTTGGGTAAACTCCAGGAGTTGGTGATGGAGTGGTGTCACCATCACCAGGGAGGGAGGCCTGGCGTACTGCAGTCCATGGTGTCACAAAGAGTTGGACACGACTGAGCAACAAACTGAACTGAACTGATTTAAGACTCTGGTAGACCCACAAGAGCTTGTTCTAGTACTCACATATAAAGTGCATTAAGGGTGAATGTGGAAGAAGTATTTTACAGTGATCAAATTATGAATGCACACATACAAATGATATAAGTACTAGTATCTTCTCTTAAATTCATGATTATACACTATTGAGAATTGAATAATTAAACACTATTTAAACCAGTGAATGCTCTATGTCTAACTTAGTATGCTAGTTCAACCCAGCTAGACATACGCCAAATGGTATGTAAGGAGAACTGCATTTTTTCCTTGGCAAGATTGTGGTCATCACCCAAGAGCACTTTCTTTGTCTAGCCAGGTTCTCCCAATCTTACCTCCACTTGATTTTCCACTTGGATGTGTCACCCTAACCTTATTCATGGCTTTGACATGGGGATTTTGGAAATATTTGATTTCTTATGTCTTACAGGGATGCTCCTTACACAGCAACAACTGACCTAATTCCAGAAACTCAGGATCAAAACTGACAACATATTTTCTTTTTTTCTTGCCTTTTCTTCTCCCTTAAAATCTCTTCTCTCTCTCTCTTTTTTTTTTCTTACCAAGTCAAATAGCCTGCCAAATCTTTGTTTATCTTTAGTTGAGGTATAATTGACACACTAAGAACATATTCTTGGCCATTATATTGCTCTCTAACTCAACATCAGCAGTGAATTTGTGACCACTTTCTATCTCCTCATCCCCCAAATTTGTGTGAAAAGCAGATTTAGACACCGTTTATATTTAGCTAGCAGTTATCTCAGCTGATTTCTAATTAGATTCCACTTCCTAACCTCAGAAAACAACATTGGCTACACATCTTCCCATACTGTAATTTATTTAATTGATGTTCCTGCCCCTTGCTTCTGAAACAGGGTAGATGTGCCCATGTAATTTCTGGTGGCAAAAGAAAATAGCAAAACCACTCTATCAATGAGCATTCTCTTATGCTCTTTGTAGTTTGGGGAGAAATAGGTGGATTTCATATGCAGTCTTTGAAAGAGAATTTGCCTGGACCCCCATGCTTTCTATTTGTTTTTTTCTCAGTACATTTTAAAGGTTTTTAAATTGTTTCATATCTGGTCAAGCTGAGATTTTGAAGAACCTCATTTTTAATTTGTAATAAAAGTTTATAACTTGATTTTTTTCAAAAAAAAAGTCAACAAACTGCAAGTACCCATTAGTAAAAGTCTCAAATAAAAATAATAATAATAAAAACTTCAACTATGATTTCTTTATCAATACCACAAAGTTGTCTCTGCTTTCTGGAGAGGTTTAAAAAATTATCCATTTGACAAATGACATTGACATCCAGTGACAAATGACAAATGACAATCTCATTACTCTGCATTCTGTCACACTGGCTTGGTGTCCTCACAATAAGAAGGGACTATCTGTTGACAGTACATCAGTGAGATGAAACAGTTTGTAAGTATTATGTTGAAAGAGAATACTTCACTTTCATTTTCCACAGAACACTGCCATGTGATCATGATCTTTGGACTGCTAGTACTTTAAGAGGCACTGATAGAGAATATCTCTGGGTAATCATGAAAATATAATTTTAATGGGTTAAGCTGATTCGCTAGTTGTCATGACTAAATGAAATGATCTATGTAATGATCATCCTGGCCTATAAACACTTGACTATCATATATGTCTTTTTTCTCGATGTGCTTCTTAAGGTGTTTCTTAATCATTCTTAAGGTGTTTATATAATCATTAACAAGGTACATAAAATATATATTAATATAAATATTTACTTTAATACATAGTCAACACCTGGGCTAATTCAATCTTTGATGTTTTTACCAAGTGATGAGCATTGTAAAATATTTGAAATTCATTTGAAATTCTTTCCTCAGCTAATCACAAGTGCCAGGCTCACTTCCTGCATAGCACTTCAGGGGATATTTGACTTGTGAAGATGTCTCTGTGTCTATATCTTTAATCACACAATTTGCATGAGACAATTAGAATAAAAAGTCATTAAGAGAAGAGGGCATATATAATACATTATGTCAGCAGATGAAAGTCAGGGTCGTGTCATGATTAATTACAGGATCATTTTCCAGTATAGACTCTGAAAACTAGGAAAAGTAATGTACACTTTCTTAATTCAGCTTTTTTTTTTCCTGTATATACTAGAAATGCTGCTACTTGTGCTATAATATTCTTATGAAGTTCAATGTGAATGTGTGCATAAAACATTTACCTTTTTGAGAAGGCCCAGTGATATAAAGGCTTGTGTTACTTACGTCTCCTACCAGTGAATGTACATGAACTTGGCTGATTGATAACTGAAAAATCAGACAAGGTTTTCATTACAGAATCTCTCCTCCTGTCCTTCCACCCATGTACATTCCTAATATGGCAACAGTCCTGGGCCTTGCTCCTTGATTGTTGGGAAATTCAACAACTCTATTTCAGAAACCAACAATGGGAAACAGGAGAGAATGTAGCTCATTTGTCTGTGTAATACTGTCTTCTTTTCATCTACACGGTTGTTATCTTCATCATTGTCATCATTTGATTTCCATTGAATAACTTTGATTCTTCCTAGAAAGATTTTGTTCCATGACATAGTTTGCTTTCTTCCACGGGCTACACACTGCCATATTGCTTACCCATTAATTTAGTTACATATAATAATTAATTCAGTTACATATTATACTACTTATAATACATATAAAGGATTCCTTACATACAATCACTTCAATTCAGTATGGTCTCAGTTTTAACGATTATTGAAAGTGAAAATGAAGTCACTCAGTTGTGTCCAACTCTTTGCGACCCTGTGGACTGTACAGTCCATGGAATTCTCCAGGCCAGAATACTGTAGTGGATAGCCTTTCCCTTCTCCAGGGGATTGTACCAACCCAGGGACTGAACGCAGATCTCCCACATTGTAGGTGGTTTCTTTACCAGCTGAGCCCCCAGGGAAGCCCAAGCATACTGAAGTGGGTGGCCTATCCCTTCTCCAGCAGATCATCCCCACTCAGGAATCTCACCAGGGTTTCCTGCATTGCTTAACTGTGCTATCAGGGAAGCCCTTAATGATTATTAGTTAAATTTATTTTAAAAAGCAAAAATGTAAGGTTGAAAAGCGAGTACATCTATAAATACAGTTTGTATCACACACTATCATAATTATGTAAGGGCTTTTATTATATTTTATATTAATCTGCATCTTCTATTTGAGTAAATTACAAAACCCCACAATCTATTAAATTGAATAAAATTGATGAGAAAGGGGCATATTATTCAATATCTGGCCCCCACTTTGTCAAGAGGACACTATATTACAGTTTTCTCATTTAATTATTCAGCAAAATATATATTAGATAAATATCAAATAAAGGGATTTGTATTTGGTTTGGGGGATATAAAGGAAGAGGAACAAGACATGGGCTGTACTCTTAAGCATTTCATATTCTTTAGAATTAGATATGATTTTTAAAGTTTAAGAATTCTCCTTTCCTTTCTACTTCCCTTAAAAGTAATTCATAGATATATTTTGAATGTTGAATATTTTGCAAGTATGAATAATAAAACTCCTAGGATTGTAGACTGTTGAAGTTGAGGTGACTTCAGGTGTTGTTTTTCACCCATTTTCATACCTTCCTCTCCCATAATTTTACTTTATAAAAGAAAGGAAGAAAACCCATAGAAAAGTGAAGTCCTCTGGGATTTATAAAACATAAACAGAAAAAAGGTCATCCTAAGGAATTTTACTTAACAATGCTGACTATCCAACTGAGAAGATTTAATAATACACACATATTGTATTTATTTTTCTTAGACTAAATTCAAAATACAGGTATTTGAATTAAGATAAGGGCTATGTGTTGTTAAGGGAAGTGACAAGACATGGAGTCATACTCATCAGAGTATGTCTCAGCTGAGCTTCTAATTAGCTCTAGGTTTGCATGCTATGCTAAGTCGCTTCAGTCGTGTCTGACTCTGTGCGACCCTATGGACAGCAGCCTACCAGGCTCCTCTGTCCACAGGATTCTCTAGACAAGAATACTGGAGTGGGTTGTCATTTCCTTCTCCAATTTTACATATGGTAATGTATATATTTCAGTGCTACTCTCTCAATTTGTCCCACCTTCTCCTGCCCCAGCTGTGTCCAAATGTCTATTCTCTGTGTCTCTATTCATGTTCAGCAAGTAGGTTCAAGTCAGTTTTTTTTAGTGTATTTCACAGGTATATGCACCCATCACAAGTCAATTCTAGAAGCAAGCTTAAACATTTTTTGTATTAATTTTTTATCTGTTCACTGAGCATAATAATACCATACATACAACCAGATTTTAGAGTTTTAGATAAAAAATGTAGTTGGATACAAATATTAAATATTCAAATAATATTAGGTCTCACTACTAGGGGGTTTTAAAAATGATCCATTGTTGTAGATATATTTTTCAGTGAATTATCCTTAATGTTAGGGCATTGCCGCCCCAGCAAAGTGAATCTCTAGCAAGTGTCTGATGAGTTTACATCTTTAGGTTTTTCCAATTATATTCCTACATGGCTTCTTAAAAATTATTACCTCTAGTATTATCATAGTAAAACATGTCTCTTATTTAAAAAGTTATCAGGAATTTATCCTATAATGTTATAACTATACTCATGCTATGCTAAGTCACTTCAGTCCTGTCCAACTCTGTGCAACCCCATAGACGGCAGCCCATCAGGCTCCACCATCCCTGGGATTCTCCAGGCAAGAACACTGGAGTGGGTTGCCATTTCCTTCTCCAATACATGAAAGTGAAAAGTGAAAGTGAAGTTGCTCAGTTATGTCCAACTCTTAGTGACCCCATGGACTGCAGCCTACCAGGTTCATCTGTCCATGGGATTTTCCAGGCAAGAGTACTGGAGTGGGGTGCCATTGCCTTCTCCTACTATACTCATGAGGATTCATTAATTTATTCATCAGTTCAAGAAATACTGATTTAGCACCTACTATTGCCAATTACCAGGTCATACACTGAAGACTGAATGTTATAAAAGACAAGTTCTCTGTTCTCATAGTATACCATTAATAAATGTAATTAAAATAAGTCCCCAATACTTTCACATACTCTATTTTATTGACTCCTGATAATAATCATGTAAGGTAGGTATTGTGGATATTGAAACAACTTCACTGATTGGAGCATAAATGACCTAAGATACTAAAAGAGTTTTTTACTTTGTCTCATAATTCCAATGGAGAAGGCAATGGCAACCCACTCCGGTACTCTTGCCTGGAAAATCCCATGGAGGGAGGAGCCTGGTAGGCTGCAGTCCATGGGGTCGTGAAGAGTCAGACATGACTGAGCTATTTCACTTTCACTTTTCACTTTCCTGCGTTGGAGAAGAAACTAGCAACCCACTCCAGTGTTCTTGCCTGGAGAATCCCAGGGACGGGGGAGCCTGGTGGGCTGCCGTCTATGGGGTCGCACAGAGTCGGACATGACTGAAGCGACTTAGCAGCAGCAACAGCAGCATAATTCCAAATCCTGTACCAATATAGCATACCTCCTGAGATTTTCTTCAAGTACTAACACAAAGATCAGGCAAGTTGTTGGTCCCCATGACAAAACTTCCAGCAGACATTAGCACTTTGTTATTGTTAGGGCTCAAGTCAGAATATGCATTATTGTTGTTTTTCAGCAGCTAAGTAGTGGTGTTCGACTCTTTGCGACCTCATGGATTGCAGCATGCCAGACTTCTCTGTTCTTCATTATCTCCCAGAGTTTGCTCAAAGTCATGTCCGTTGAGTTGGTAATGACATCCAACCATCTCATCTTTTGCCTCCCTCTTCTCCTTTTGTCTTCAATCTTTTCCAGGGTCTTTTCCAATGAGTCAGCTATTCACATCAGGTGAACAAAGTATTGGAGCTTCAACTTCAGTATCTGTCTTTTCAACGAATATTCAGCGTTTTATCCTTTAGGATTGACTGGTTTGATCTCCTTGCAGATCTCCTCAAGTCAGAATATTCATTGTCCATTATCAAGTCATATGCAAGGTTTTATCCTTGCCATTTCAAATAACCTGCATTATACTTCCTCATGCATCAGTGCATATAATTGAGAGCTGACTTGGAGCTAGAGAAAGATTATACTAAACAAGTTCCTTAACCTAAAAGAGTTTTTTTCACTCATAATTTTCTGTTTATCGCTAGAACTGGAGAATAATAAATGCTTGATATTACTTGTTCTTTTATAGCTGCAAGTATTGTCTGTTTCTAGAAAACAGAACTGTTTGTATATTACATTTTACAAAAGATTAGATCTATCACCTCATTACCTGGGGAGTATGCCTCCATACATAATGTTTATCCCACAATCTTTCTTCTATCCTACCTATTTCAATTATCTTTCTCCCCTTCTTATTGCTTGGCATATATTGCCTAAATTACTAGTCCATGAAATGTTTTTTTTTTCCCCTATAATTCAGTCTCTGACATTTCCAAATCTGCCTTGTGAGAGATATCAAAAAGAAGCACTTCATTCTTTACAGAATTATTAAGATATATGGTCTTAATTGCAACCTTTTTAGCTAATTAAAATGAAATTAGAATGAATATGGTAGAAGTAAATGTCTAAAATTACTGTTGGAAATATTCATGACTTTTAAATTTTATACTTTTAAAATCGTACTGTTGTTTATTCAAATATATACAAATACGTTGAATCCTATTGCACAAGCAATGAAGGTAGAAAAGTAATTTTATTGTTCATTGCTGTTTGTGGCTCTCTGCCATAGTGATTTAATTTGTGATTATAATTAAGAAGAAGAAAGAGATTTCCGATTCTCAATAAATTTGTTTTCATTTCATTTTTCTTGAACAATGGAAACTGTATCCTTAAAGCACTAGCTCATGATTTCTGTACATTAAAAGTTAAGTAAGTTCAAATATATAAGAACATCTGAAGATATTTATGACTACATTCAAGCAGCATTTTAAACTCTGTACATATGCAAAGATCAATTATGAATATTTGAAAGCAATTAGGCCAAACTTAGACTAGAATCTCATGGGTACTATCTAATATATAATCATTATTTTGGCTAATATTGAAAGTTACATTTATAAGCTTTTCTCCAAAATATGTCTGAATACTCACAGACAAATATATAAATTCTGTGAGACAGAAATCCACTCTGCAAAGAGAGATAATTGGTCTATCTACTATCTTGGGATTTCAGATTACTAAAATGGTATTATCACTCTCACAAGCACTATTTGAGGAGTTTATTCTTCTCTTTTCCCTGGCATTGATATGATTACAAGTCTTCTTTCAAATGTGCTAATGTGGGTGTTTGAACTTGACAAAGAGCATAACTTGTCATACTGAGATGATTAGCCTACCAGCATAGAGGCACAGTGAGCTTGATATTGGGGCAATGTAAACTTTACAAAATGAAATGAAAAGAGAAAAGCAAGTTAAAAAATGAAACAGAACATCCAAGAACTGTCAGGTGATATTCAAAGATGTAACATAGGCATACTGGAATGCCAAAAATAAAAAAAGGAGAGAATGAATCAGAAGAGGTCTTTGAAGAGTAATTATGGATTTTCTAAAATTAATGATCTTCAACGAGCCACAGTTCTAGTATGCTGAGAAGATATCACATGGAATAATTACCAAAACAAACAAACAAAAACCCTAAATATATCTTATTCAAATCGCAGAATACCAAAATGAAGGTGAAGTCTCAAAAGGACCAAGAGCATTAGAATTGTACAACACCTTACCTATTGAGGAACAAGAGTCAATCACAGAAGAGTTCTTAGAAACCACACATGCATAAGAGAGTGGAGTTAAATACTTAAAATATCAAAAGAAAAAAAGTTAAGAATTCTATCCACATTAAATTGTTATTCTTCAAATTGAAGGTAAAGACTTATCAGTTAAACAAAAGCTGTGGGAATTCATCGTCAGTAAATGCACCATGAAGGAAATGTTGAAAGAAAGCCTTCTGGCAGGTGGATGCGCATAGATCATACACTTAAATCTGTATAAAGAATAGAGAGTACCAGATATAAAACAAATAAATGCAATCTCAAATCTTTATTTTTAAAAAAAAACTTAATTGATATTAAAATAAATGATTTTATTTGGTTATATTAAAATATATGCAGTATTAATAGTAATGACAACAATATCACAAGGAACTATAGGTAGGAATTGGGAATACTTGGTTCTAAGCCCCTACCCTACTTGGGAAATTGTATAGTGTTATGTGAAAGTGAACTTACATAAGATAAATGTCTATTGCAAATTCTAGGGCAAGCACTACTTCTTAATACAATAATTATCTAATAAAGGATATAAAATGGACTCATATAAAATGCTTAACAAAAACCAAAAAAAAAAAAAAAGGTGGGGGGAAACAATGAAAAATCAAAATATATTTAAATATTAAATACTAACTAAATTAATTAATTAAGCATTAAGTTCCAAACTAGGAAAGGTGTATGTCTAGGCAGTATATTGCCACTCTGCTTATTTAACTTATATGCAGAGTACATCATGTGAAATGCCAGGATGGATGAAGTATAATCTGGAATCAAGATTGCCAGGAGAAATATCAATAACCTCAGATATGCAGATGACACCACCCTTACGGCACAAAGTGAAGAAGAACTAAAGAGCCTCTTGATGAAAGTCAAAGAGGAGAGTGAAAAAGTGGGCTTAAAGCTCAACATTCAGAAAACTAAGATCATGGCATCTGGTCCCATCACTTCCTAGCAAATAGAAAGAGAAACAATGGAAATAGTGACAGATTTTATTTTCTTGGGTTCCAAAATCACTGCAGATGGTGATTGCAGGCATGAAATTAAAAGACGCTTACTTCTTGGAAGAAAAGTTATGACCAACCTGCTACTGCTACTGCTAAGTCACTTCAGTTGTGTCCGACTCTGTGCGACCCCATAGACGGCAGCCCACCAGGCTCCCCCGTCCCTGGGATTCTCCAGGCAAGAACACTGGAGTGGGTTGCCATTTCCTTCTCCAATGCATGAAAGTGAAAAGTGGAAGTGAAGTCCCTCAGTTGTGTCTGACCCTCAGCGACCCCGTGGACTGCAGCCCACCAGGCTCCTCCGTCCATGGGATTTTCCAGGCAAGAGTACTGGAGTGGGTTGCCATTGCTAGACAGTATAATAAAAAGCAGAGACATTACTTTGCCAACAAAGGTCTATCTAGTGAAAGCTATTGTTTTTCCAGTAGTCATGTGTGGATGTGAAAGTTGGGCCATAAAGAAAGCTGAGCACAGAAGAATTGATGCTTTTTAACTGTGGTGTTGGAGAAGACCCTTGAGAGTTCCTTGGACTGCAAGATCAAACTAGTCAATTCTAAAAGAAATCAGTTGAATATTCATTGGATGAACTGATGCTGAAGCTGAAGTTCCAATACTTTGGCCACTGGACAGGAAGAACTGACTCATTTGAAAAGACCCTGATGCTGGGAAAGATTGAAGGTGGGAGGAAAAGGGGATAACAGAGGATGAGATGGTTGGATGGCATCACTAACTTGATGGACATGAGTTTGAGCAAGCTCCAGGAGTTGGCGATGGACAGGTAAGCCTGGCATGCTGCATTCCATGGGGTTGCAAAGAGTCAGACACGACTGAGTGACTGAACTGAACCATTAAGTTACTAACCTGACATCTATCTAACTATATCAATAATTGCTTTAAATGTGAATGTTTCAAATATACCAAATAAAAGAGGTTTGTCAGAGAGCATAAAAATTCAAAAATAAACTGTATGTTGTCTAACAAATCCCACTTTACATGTAAACATACACTTAGATTAAATGTAAAGAATAGAGAAAGATGTATCATGCTGTGTCTGTGTATGTGTATTTAGTCACTAAGTTGTGTCAGTCTCTTTTGCAACCCCCCTATTACTACTACATCATGATAAAACTGTCAGTTCCCAAAGAATTTAACATTCTTAAATGTGTATGAAGATAATAGTAGAAGGTTAAAATATACCACGCAAATACGATTGAATAGCAAAGATAAATAGATCACTCCACTATTATTGTCAGAGACTTCAAGAACCAGCCCTTGGTAATTGATAGATTAAGTAGGCAGAAAATCAGTTAGGACACAGCTGACCTGAACAGCACTATCAATCAACTTGATCTAATTGATGTTTACAGAATATACCTTCCAACAGCAGCAGAATATACATTTATTTCAAGCTCACATGAAATATTCATCATGACAGACCCCCTCCTGGGCCATAAAACACATCTTTAAAAATGTAAAGAATAGAACAAAGTGTGATTTCAAATCAAAATGGAATTTAAAAATTAAATTAAAAAATTCAGTAACGGAAAAATAGCAGGAAAAAACAGTTATTTGCAAATTAAACATCACACATCTAAATGACACATGAAATCAATGAAGTCTCAGAAAAAGTTAACTTTTTTCCCAACCAAAGTAAAATTAAAACTCAACATTTCAAAATCTGTGAGATGCAGCAAAGGCAGCACTTGGATATTTATAAAACCAAATGTGTATGCTAGAAAAAAAATCTTAAAATTATAACTTATGTTTCCTCTTTAGCAAATTTACAAAAGAAAAGAAATTTAAGCCTGAAGAAAGTGTATGAAAATAAAAAGTACATAAAATTTAGAAGAGATATCATGGAAATTGAAGACATGAAAATCAACAAAGCAGGTTATTTGAAAAGATTATTACATCTGATAAAATGCTATCATTCTAAATAGAAAAAGAAGAGACTAATTATTAAATTGATATAAAAGAGAGAGTACCTCTATTTGTTTGATGGATATGAAAGGAGTAATAAAGAAACACTAAAAACAAGTTCATGTAGAAAAATTTGATTATTTAGTTGAAAGGCGCTAATTTCTTGAAAGACATAAAGTACAAAACACACATGGAAAAATAGATAATCTAGAATCCAGTTGTTGTTTAGTCATCAAGTCGTGTGGACTTTAGCCCACCAGGTTCCTCTGTCCATGGTTTTTCCTAGGCAAGAATATAGGAATGGGTTGCCATTTCCTTCTCCAGGGAATCTTCCCTATCCAGGAATCACACCTGTGTCTCCTCCACTGGCAGCAGATTATCTACCAATGAGCCACCTGAGAAACTCCAATTTAAAAACCTCCATCTATTTACAATTGTATCAGTAATTAATGACACTCCAAAAAAGAACACATCATACAGGTTCACTGGAGAAGTCTACCAAATATTTAAAGGATGATAGCAATTCCTCAAGAACTCCAAAAAAATAGAAGCAAAACAAATCATTCTAACTCGTTTTCTGAGTGCAGCATTGCCCTGACACCAAAGCAGATAGAAACTTTAGAGAAAAGAAAGTTCAGACAAAAATCTCAATTATCTCAGGTGAAAAAAATCTTTGCAATATTGGCAAGTCAAATTCTACAATGCATAAAAAGGATTATACAAAGTGGTAAAATGCACTTTATTCCAAGTATGCAACACTGTTTCAGCAGTCAGAAGCCATTCAATGTAATTTACCACAACAATAGGCTACAAAAACCCACAAAAAATATGATCATATCCTGATCATATGAACTGATACAGAAAAAAAGGCATCTGACAGGATCTACAATAATGGAATATTATTATCATTAATGATAAAAAAAAGCTTTTAAAAAATTAAAAAGAAACTCCTTCAGCCACTTTTTATATCATGCTGTTAGTTCTAACTGGTGCAATAGCATAAGTAAAAGGTATATACGTATATACACACACACACACACACAAATTTGTAGGGAAAATGAAATGAAATTCTCTTTATTGGCAAATGATTCATTTGGTCATGTAGAAAATTCCCGATATTCAACCAAAAATTCCTGGAACTATCTTCATAAGTAAGTATATGAAAGCCAACAAAGGTCTGCATAGTCAAAGCTAAGGTTTTTCCAGTAGTCATATACATATGTGAAATTGGACCATAAAAAATGCTGAGCACTGAAGAATTGATGCTTTTGAGTTGTGGTGCTGGAGAAGACTCTTGAGAGTCACTTTGACTGCAAGGAGATCCAACCAGTCAATCCTGAAGGAAATCAGTCCTGAACATTCATTGGAAGGACTGATGCTGAAGCTGAAACTCCAATACGTTGGCCACACACTGAGAAAAGCAAACTCATTTGGAAAAGAGTCTGATGTTAGGAAAGACTTCGGGCAGGAGGAGAAAGGGGGGACAGAGGATGAGATGGTTGAATGGCATAACTGACTCAATGGATATGCATATGAACAAACACCAGGACATAGTGAAGAGCAGGGAAGCTAATGGAAATGATGAATTCCAGCTGAGCTATTCCAAATCCTGAAAAATGATGCTGTAAAAGTGCTGCACTCAATATGCCAGCAAATTTGGAAAACTTAGCACTGGCCACAGGACTGGAAAAGACCACTTTTCATTCCAATCTCAAAAGTCAATGTCAAAGAATGCTCAAACTACCACACTGCTGCTGCTGCTAAGTTGCTTCAGTCGTGTCCGACTCTGTGAGACCCCATAGATGGCAGCCCACCAGGCTCCCCCATCCCTGGGATTCTCCAGGCAAGAACACTGGAGTGGGTTGCCATTTCCTCCTCCAATGCATGAAAGTGAAAAGTCAAAGTGAAGTCGCTCAGTTGTGTCCGACTCTTAGTGACCCCATGGACTGCAGCCCACCAGGCTCCTCCGTCCAAGGGATTTTCCAGGCAAGAGTGCTGGAGTGGGGTGCCATTGCCTTCTCTGAAACTACCACACAATTGTACTCATTTCACATGCTAGCAAGGTAATGCTCAAAATCCTCCAAGTTGGGCTTCAAAAGTATATGAACTGAGAACTTCCAGATATTCAAGCTGGATTTAGAAAAGGCAAAGGAACCAGAGATCAAATTGCCAACATCCAATGGATCATTGACAAATCAAGAGATGGGAATACAAAACAACCTTACCTGCCTCCTGAGATATCTGTACGCAGGTGAAGAAGCAACAGGTAGAGCCTTACACGGAACAATGGACTGGTTCAAAATTGTGAAAGGAGTACATCAAGGCTATATATTGTCAGCCTGCTTACTTAAATTAATGCAGAGTAAATCATGTGAAATGCTAGGCAGAATGAAATGCAAGCTGGAATCAAGATTGCCGTGAGATATATCAATAACTTCAGATATGCAGATGACACTACTCTTATGGTAGAAAGCAAAGAGGAACTAAAAAGCTTGTTGACAACAGTGAAAGAGGATAGTGAAAAAGCTGGCATAAACTCAACATTCAGAAAACTGTAATCATGGCATCCAGTCCCATCAGTTCAGTTCAGTTCAGTCACTCAGTCATGTCTTTGTGACTCCATGAATCACAGCACTCCAGGCCTCACTGTCCATCACAACTCCCGGAGTTCACTCTAAATCATGTCCATTGAGTAGGTGATGCCATCCAGCCCTCTCATCCTCTGTCATCCCCTTCTCCTCCTGCCCCCAATCCCTCCCAGTATCAGGGTCTATTCCAATGGGTCAACACTTTGCATGAGGTGGCCAAAGTACTGGAGTTTCAGCCTCAGCATCAGTCCTTCCAATGAACACCCAGGACTAATCTCCTTTAGGATGGACTGGTTGGATCTCCTTGCAGTCCAAGGGACTCTCAAGAGTCTTCTCCAACACCACAGTTCAAAAGCATCAATTCTTAGGCGCTTACCTTTCTTCACAGTCCAACTCTCACATCTATATATGACCACCGGAAAAACCATAGCCTTGACTAGATGGACCTTTGTTGGCAAAGTAATATCTCTGCTTTTGAATATGCTATCTAGGTTGGTCATAACTTTCCTTCCAAGGAGTAAGCGTCTTTTAATTTCATGCCTACAATCACCAATTGCAGTGATTTTAGAGCCCCAAAAAATGAAGTCTGACACTATTTCCACTGTTTACCATCTATTTCCCATGAAGTGATGGGACCATATGCCGTGATCTTCATTTTCAGAATGTTGAGCTTTAAGCCAACTTTTTCAGTCTCCTCTTGCACTTTCATTAAGAGGCTTTTTAGTTCCTCTTCACTTTCTGCCATATGGTGCTGTCATCTGCATATCTGAGGTTATTGATATTTCTCCAGGCAGTCTTGATTCCAGATTGTGCTTCTTCCAGCCCAGCGTTTCTCATGATGTACTCTGCATATAAGTTAAATAAGCAGGGTAACAGTATACAGCCTTGATGTGCTCCTTTTCCTTTTTGGAACCAGTCTGTTGTTCCATGTCCAGTTGCTTCCTGACCTGCATATAGGCTTCTCAAGAGGCAGGTCAGTTGGTCTGGTATTCCCATTTCTTCAGAATTTTCCACAGTTTATTGTGATCCACACAGTCAAGGCTTTGGGATAGTCAATAAAGCAGAAATAGATGCTTTTAAGGAACTCCCTTGCTTTTTTGATGATCCAACGGATGTTGGCAATTTGATCTCTGGTTCCTCTGCCTTTTCTAAAACCAGCTTGAACATCTGGAAGTTTACGGTTCACGTGCTGCTGAAGCCTGGCTTGGAGAATTTTGAGCATTACTTTACTAGTGTGTGAGATAAGTACAACTGGACGGTAGCTTGAGTGCTCTTTGGCATTGCCTTTCTTTGGGATTGGAATGAAAACTGACCTTTTCCAGTCCTGTGGCCACTGATGAGTTTTCCAAATTTGCTGGCATACTGAGTGCAGCACGTTCACAGCATCATCTTCCAGGATTTGAAATAGCTCAACTGCAATTCTACCACTTCCACTAGCTTTGTTCATAGTGGTGCTTTCTAAGGCCCATTTGACTTCACATTCCAGGATGTCTGGCTCTAGGTGAGTGATCACACCTTCATGATTATCTGGATCGTGAAGCTCCTTTTTTTGTACAGTTCTTCTGTGTATTCTTGCCATCTGTTCTTAATATCTTCTGCTTCTGTTCAGTTCAGTTCAGTTCAGTCACTCAGTCATGTCTGACTCTTTGCGACCCCATGAATCCCAGCATGCCAGGCCTCCCTGTCCATCGCAAACTCCCGAAGTTCACTCAGACTCACATCCATCAAGTCAGTGATGCCATCCAGCCATCTCATCCTCTGTCATCCCCTTCTCCTCTTGCCCTCAATCCCTCCCAGCATCAGTCTTTTCCAATGAGTCAGCTCTTTGCATGAGGTGGCCAAAGTACTGGAGTTTCAGCTTCAGCATCAGTCCTTCCAAAGAACACCCGGGACTGATCTCCTTTAGAATGGACTGGTTGGATCTCCTTGCAGTCCAAGGGACTTGCAGGAGTCTTCTCCAACAGCACAGTTCAAAAGTATCAATTCTTCGGCGCTCAGCTTTCTTCACAGTCCAACTCTCACATCTATACATGACCACTGAAAAAACCATAGCC
>NW_011494879.1:8863192-8864227 GCF_000754665.1 Bison bison bison
CTTCTCTTTTTTTCACAGCTATTTGTAAGGCCTCCCCAGACAGCCATTTTGCTTTTTTGCATTTCTTTTCCATGGGGATGGTCTTGATCCCTGTCTCCTATACAATGTCATGAACCTCATTCCATAGTTCATCAGGCACTCTATCAGATCTAGTCCCTTAAATCTATTTCTCACTTCCACTGTATAATCATAAGCAATTTGATTTAGGTCATCCCTGAATGGTCTAGCGGTTTTCCCTACTTTCTTCAATTTAAGTCTGAATTTGGCAATAAGTAGTTCATGATCTGAGCCACAGTCAGCCCCCGGTCTTGTTTTTGCTGACTAGAGCTTCTCCATCTTTGGCTGCAAACAATATAATCAATCTGATTTCGGTGTTGACCATCTGGTGATGTCCATGTGTAGAGTCTTCTCTTGTGTTGTTGGAAGAGAGTGTTTGTTATGACCAGTGCATTCTCTTGGCAAAATTCTATTAGCCTTTAACCTGCTTCATTCTCTACTCCAAGGCCAAATTTGCGTGTTACTCCAGGTGTTTCTTGACTTTCTACTTTTGCATTCCATTCCCCTATAATGAAAAGGACATCTTTTTTGGGTGTTAGTCCTAAAAGGATTTGTAGGTCTTCATAGAACCGTTCAGCTTCTTCAGCATTACTGGTTGGGGCACAGGCTTGGATTAACGGTGTTATTTAATGGTTTGCCTTGGAAATGAACAGAGATCATTCTTTCATTTTTGAGATTGCATCCAAGTACTGCATTTCTGACTCTTTTGTTGACCATGATGGCTACTCCATTTCTTCTAAGGGACTCCTGCCCACAGTAGTAGATATAATGGTCATCTGAGTTAAATTCATGCATTCCAGTACATTTTAGTTCACTGATTCCTATAAGGTCAACTCTGTTTCAGTTCAGTCACTCAGTCGTGTCCAGCTCTTTGCGACCCCATGAATTGCAGCACGCCAGGCCTCCCTGTCCATCACCAACTCCTGGAGTTCCCCCAAACTCATGTCCATCGAGTCAGTGATGCCATTCAGCCATCTC
>NW_011494879.1:8864578-8880173 GCF_000754665.1 Bison bison bison
CTGTTTCCCTATCTTTTTGCCATGAAGTGATGGGACCAGATGCCATGATCTTCGTTTTCTGAAAGTTGAGCTTTAAGCCAACTTTTTCACTCTCCTCTTTCACTTTCATCAAGAGGCTTTTGAGTTCCTCTTCACTTTCTGCCATAAGCGTGGTGTCATCTGCATATCTGAGGTTATTGATATTTCTCCAGGCAATCTTGATTCCAGCTTGTGCTTCTTCCATCCCAGCGTTTCTCATGATGTACTCTGCATAGAAGTTAAATAAGCAAGGTGACAATATACAGCCTTGTCATACTCCTTTTCCCCTTTGAAACTAGTCTGTTGTTCCATGTCCAGTTCTAACTTTTGCTTCCTGACCTGCATATATCTCCTGTTTGACCACTTCCAATTTGCCTTGATTCATGGACCTGCCATTCCAGGCTCCTATGCAACATTGCTCTTTACAGCATCAGACCTTGCTTCTGTCACCAGTCACATCCACAGTAGGGTATTGTTTTTGCTTTGGTTCCATCCCTTCATTCTTTCTAGAGGTATTTCTCCACTGATCTCCAATAGCATATTGGGCACCTACCGACCTGGGGAGTTCCCATTTCAGTATCCTATCATTTTGCCTTTTCATAGGGTTCATGGGGTTCTCAAGGCAAGAATACTGAAGTGGTTTGCCATTCCCTTCTCCAGTGGACCACATTCTGTCAGACCTCTCCATCATGATCGTCCTGTATTGGCCAGCCCCACACAGCATGTCTTAGTTTCATTGAGTTAGACAAGGCTGTGGTCCGTGTGATCAGATTGGTTAGTTTTCTGTGATTATGGTTTCAGTGTGTCTGCCCTCTGATGCCCTCTCCCAACACCTACCATCTTACCTTGGTTTCTCCATCTTGGACCTGGGGTATCTCTTCACGGCTGCTCCAGCAAAGCGCAGCCGCTTTCCTTACTGTGAATGAGGGGTGTCTCCTCACGGCTGCCCCTCCTGACCTTGGACATGGAGTAGCTCCTCTTGGCTCTCCTGTGCCAGTACAGCTGCTCCTCCTTGGACGTGGGGTTGCTGCCTCCCCTGACCTCAGGCGTGTGGTAGCTCCTCTCGGCTGCTGCCCTGACCTCCGGCATGGGGTAGCTTGTCTCAGCCATCATCCCTTACCTCAGACGTGGAGTAGCTCCTCTCAGCCGCTCCTGTGCTGATGCAGCCTGGCATTCTCACTTCATGGCAAATAGGTGGGGAAACAATGGAAAACAGTGACAGACTTTATTTTCTTGAGCTCCAAAATCACTGCAGATGGTGACTGCAGCCATGAAATTAAAGGATGCTTGCTCCTTGGAAGAAAAGCTGTGACAAATCTAGCCAGTGTATTACAAAGCAGAGATATTACTTTGCCAACAAAAGTCCATATAGTCAAAGCTATGGTTTTTCCAATAATCGTATATGGATGTGAAAGTTGGATGATAATGAAAGTTGAGCACCAAAGAATTGACACTTTTGAACTGTGGTTCTGAAGACTCTGTAGAGTCCGTTGGACTGCATGGAGATCAAACCAGTCAGTCCTAAAGGATAGGTCCTGAATATTCATTGGAAGGACTGATGCTGAAACTGAAGCTCCAATAGTTTGGCCACCTGATGTGGAGAGCTGTTAAAGACCCTGATGCTGTTAAAGATTGGAGGCAAGAGAAGGGGATGACAGAGGACAAGATGGTTGGTTGGCATCACTGACTCAGTGGATATGATTTTGAGCAGACTCCAGAAGATCATGAAGGACAAGGAAAGCCTGGCCTGCTGCAGTCCATGGGGTCATAATGAGTCCCACACAGCCTAGCAACTGAACAACAACAACAATATGAAGGCCACTGGACAGAAAGTTAATATAAAATGTGCCATTTATTTGACATTCTGGAAAGAGGAAACTCTAGGGGCATTAAAAATACCAGTGATGGACCTGAGTTTAGATTCAGGGGAGTATTGAACAGGTGAAACATGCGGTATTATTAAGGCAGTGCAATTTTTCTGTGTAATTCTGTAATGGTTGATGCATGACACTGAATTTGTTTAATCCCATAGCACTTCATAGTACAAACAGTGAACATTAAGTGTACAAATAAAGTAGAAAATATTTTAGGTGATGACTGGAGAATTCTGGAATGGAATGTGGAATGTTACAAAAGGAATTAACTACATTGCAAATATAGGAAAGAAACTCAATTAAAGGAGTAACGAAAAGTTACTTACCTAAGTATCGATAATATTGGAACTGAATGGAGCCTGTCAGACTAAAGGCAAAAGGAACCACTGCACATAAGTTCTGCATTCTATAACATAAGGTCTGTATTCTATAAGGTATAATCTGTTTGGTCAGGTAACAATTCTGAAACTACTGCACAGGTATTTGGGAATCAAACAACTAATGTATGCTGGATGGTAATGAAACTGTGTACAAGCACTCATGTCCTTGTCTTTTGAAGTAAAATGTGCTAATGAGCTAATGATTTGGAAATATGAAGATGTAGAAACAAAGAATGTACTTCCCTGTAGCTCAGCTCGTAAGGAATCTGCCTTACCAACACAGAAGACCCCATTTTGATTCTGGGGTCAGAATGATCCCCTGGAGAAGGGATAGGCTATGCAATATTCTGGGACTTTCCTAGTGGCTCAGGTGGTAAAGAATCTGCCTGCAATGCAGGAAACCTGGGTTTGATCCCTGGGTTGGGAAGATCCCATGGGGGAGGGCATGGCAACCCACTCCAGTATTTTTCTGTGGGGAAATTCCATGGACAGAGGAGCCTGGCAGGCTGCAGTCCATGGTGTCACAAAGAGTCTGATGCTACTGAGTAGGCAGGGAGACATTTTTGATTATAGTGACTGGTATGGCAGAGTGTGATGCTGGCATCTACTGGCAGAGGCCAGGGATCTGTCACACATTCTACAAGGCACTGGACAGCTCCATACAGTAAAGATGAACTGTATTTGAAATGTCGCTAGTACTCTGGTATAGAGGCTGATTGTGAGTGGAGATCAGCAGACGGCCAGCTCAGAATGACCCAGAATCTATCTTTGGTCCTCATCATAATAATGTGAACAAATTCAGCTTTGCTCCAGAGAGGAGAGGAAGGCAGAGTAATTAGCAGTTGGTGATGGAGAGCTTCTAGCCAAACTAAACCAACTACTCCAGGCAGCTGCCCTATCCTACTCCAAGAGACCCTACTTCTAAATTTATTTTCTGCCCAGCTTATATTTCACTAAACCAATCTCAGATCTCAGCTGTTCTTATTTACTTAATCCTTCATTCAGTTCCACTACTTTTTACCCTTTCTTCATGTCTTGTCTTCATCCTGATAAATCAAACCCAATAAAATAAATTTCAGGAATTCACACTTTTGTTTTATAAATTATTTTAGATCAGGTAATTAATTTATAGATAAGTTCTCCTAATTCCCATTTGAAATGTTACTCACTCTTACATATTTATTCAATTTAATAATCTGTTTCTTTGAAAATATAATTTCATCAAACTGGAAATTCCTCTTTTGCTTTGGCCTGGCTCCAAAGTATCAACAAACATTTGAACCTTCAAAGCAGATTAAAGTCATCTATTGTTGAGTAATTACTACTCCTTCAGCTGTATTGGCAGACCTTTTTATTTCTATATTCAATTTCAAAATTTATTAGGCATTTGGATTTTGGAAGAATTGAGCAGGCATATATCCAAGGTTTTATGAGGGTTTATAACTCTATGTCTCATTAAATATATGTCTGGAACTAGTACTTTAATATGAAAGTGCAGGCTTTTAAATTTTGAAAAGTAGTAATATACTTGATGGTCAAAATAAAGCAGTAAGGAGAAATAAATGGAAATTCTATATCATATCAAAAGTTTATCTGGAAATATAAAGTAATAGAAGCTTTCTTCTTAGGTACCAAAGAATTACTGTGTTTGTTAGTTTCAACTCCTTGAGGGATTTATCATTTGGAAATAATTTGTATCACTTATAATAAGGAAAAGGACATGTTATATGAGTGAAACTGAAAAACAAGAAGTGAAAAAGAATTGATGAAAGTGAGAAATGGGACAAATAAAGAGGGTAGAGCATGTAGGGGAGGTGCCAGAGCTGCAGAGGGGCCCCTGGAAACTCAAAAGGGCTATTTTGAAAATAGTAGAAGTAGATTGAGCATAATGTTACCTAAGCTTTATTAAATATGTTGATAAATAATTTTCTCTTTTCCTAATGAGAAGCCTTTTGAAAGTCTATAATTTAGCACAGATTAAGAATTTAGACTACATACATTGCTATTTAGGAAGAGTAATCTTAATGTCTCCTATTAAGATGATGATATTCAGTCATTTGAATACAGTTTGGAATAACAGATACTCTTTTGAATCTGAATCTATTTCATGACTAGCCTCCTGGGATAGAATTTGGACCTCTTTATCTCTTTGTGTTCTAAGATGCATATGTTTAGAGAGAAATTTTCCTGTTGATAAATGGGAATTATGTGTGTGTACTTACATTCTTATTGTTCAGTCACTAAATCATGTCCTACCTTTTGCGACCCCATGGACTGCAGCTTGCAAGGCTTCCCTTTCCTTCACTACCTCCTAGAGTTTGCTCCAATTCTTGTCCATTGAGTTGGTGATGCTACATTCTGTGTTTTGAAATCTATAAACTGATATCATAAAATTACTTTGCAGTTATTACATTTGATAATATGTAATCTTAGAAATGATAGTACTTAAAATGTTATTATCATCTATAGCAAATATTTTCTATGGAAAATAATTTTAAAAACTATGTTTCTAATACAGAACACTATTTTAAAATAACTATTTATCAAATAATAAGCCAATAAGCAAATTAACAAACAAACAAAACCAAAAGTATCTTTTATCTTCAACTTGCTGGGTTTTTAGAGTAAGCATCATCTCAGGCAAACCTTCCCAGACTAAATTTGATGTTATTGTTACTTCTGTGGTTTTAAATAATTCTCACAGGTTTTAGTTAAATATTTATTGCGTGTTTATTTAATTAATGTTCATATGTCCCTACTAGATGACGCTTCTAGAAGACAAATTCTACATCAGTTTGATGTCCAATGCTTGATATATAACAGCAGCCTTATATATACGTGAATGAAAGAGGTCTGGGGCTTCCCAGGTGGCACTAGTGGTAAAGAACCCACCTGCCAATGCAGGAGACACAGGAGACTTGGGTTCGATCCATAGATGGGGAAGAGCCCCTGGAGTAGGAAATGGCAACACACTCCAGCATTCTTGCCTGGAGAATCCCATAGACAGAGGAGCCTTGTGGCCTACACTCCATAGGGTCACTTCGGACACGACTGAAGACATTGAGCACACACACATGCATGGACTAGGTCTAGGAAAATTTCTGAGAAGATAGCCAGCCTGTGCTGTGTCCTCAAGGCCCACTCTCCTGGCCATGGTGATCCACTTATTAAATAATTGTATTCTGATGCATCTTCAAATTTCCCAATTTCTATTTTACTGCAAGATATCACAACTTAGGAAAAGCAGATTTAATACCCATATCCTCAGTCTCTCCCTTGTTGCTAATGAGGCAGTGTCACATGTAAATATAAAACGGTGATGTGTTTACAGTCAAACCTACTTTGATTAAAGCTAATAAAGAGAGAAGGCTGGCTATGAAGTAGGAATCTCACCAGCTTTTGTATTTCTTTTCCAAAATGTATCTCCCCAATGTTGAGTAGGCTTTATCTTGCTAAACGTTAAAAGATTATGCTAATTAATAAACAAGTGAAGACAGCAGAAGGGATGAACAGAACATTAATTTACCCTGCTTAAGGCTTTAAATAAAATCTTCTCAGGCTGTGAGGGGAAAAATAATTTGGACAGCCTTTTAATAGCACACAACTATTAATGAATATTTATTTACAAATTACTGTTACCCAACCACATGAGAAGAGCCACTTAAAAGTTAATGTTTTTCCCAAAAAAGCCAAAAAAAAAAAAAAAATGCCATGCCCAGTTCTGCAGAACAAGAACATTTTATGTTTTATTTTATTTCATCTTGTTTTAAGCTCGGTGGGTTAGAATGTGTTAGCTCATTGGATTGTAAAATATACCTCTGTAGAAAACTATTATTGAAGTGCTTTGTCATTGAAGCATAGCAGTTGGCTTCCTGTAGGATTATCCTGCTAGTGATTTCATATGCAGGGCTTGCTGGAGCTGTGTTTATTTGTTCTGTTGACAAGCCACAGAGTCTAAACTTTTAAAAAAAACTGAGTTATGTTTAACAATACTTTTGCATTTTTCCTAAAAAGAAATGAAATATTTAGAGAAGATCCATGATTTTAGGAAGCAGAAAAGAAGCGTCACTGGAAGATACTGTGTTTTCCCTATTACAAGGTGTCTAATGTATATGATACACTGTTCATCTGCAGAGCTTATCTGTAGACATGTTGAGGATTTGATAAAATTTATAAATCTATCGTGCTCACTGTGCTAGAGAAAGTTCTTTTGCTTGCTTGTAGAAGTCTGCACAGAAATACAGAGTCTCCTATACTTGATTGCTATTTGTGCCACATGGGAATAAAAAGGATAGGGCAGACTATGTGTAGCTTCTGGACAAGTAGAAACCCTGATGGGAAGGTGGTTATAAGAATCTGAACAAGGAGCCTCAGGGGAACAAGTCTGGTGATGAAATGTTAAGGATTTTTCCCAGTGGGAGGAAGACAGAAGACCTAAGTTACTTACAGTTTGAAAGGGAAAAGGTTGAATGGACACCCAATCTTCTAGGAGAGGAAATATTCCTTACAGGACAGTGAGCAGTGGCCTTTTCTGTTAACTGAAGGAATAAATTAGAGTTTTAGTAAGAAAGATTTAGGTTATGTCTTGAAAAGAAATGTGTGCTGCAGACTAGAGAGCAAAGAAGCCATATTACCAAGTAAAACTTCAGATTTTCCTTGGAAAGATGTTTCTATATGATTCTGAAATCCATGAATTTATCAACATTACCTAAAACTATAAATTTGTCCTCAAGTGACTTCCTAATTTGGAACTCTATATCAAAGTCTCCAAGACAAGAGGGTTTATGAGTGAAGTCAAACCTAGAGGCTACAGTTTTCTATGTTTCCAAACAATTTCCTAAATTGCAACTTCATAGTATCAGAAAATCCCAATAAGCGATCATGAGACTAAGATCATTCCACAGCTGATATCCAGAGTTCTCAAAGAAACAAAAATACACAGATACACTTTAATACTTTTAGTGCAAATCCAAATTAACTTTAATGGATTTAATACATACAAATGGAAAAATCATTTAAATTCAGTTCTATGCTTGGGATTTAGGCATGTTAATTCTGCACTAAAGATGCCACAATCTAGCAAAGGAAACAGGTATCCAAGTGATAACTATAACACAATGTAATGAGTGATTGGTATATAAGGAGGGGGTTCCCTTGTGGCTCAGGTGGTAAAGAATTTGCCTGCAATACAGGAGACCTGGGTTTGATCCCTGGGTTGGGAAGATCCCCTGGAGAAAGGAAAGGCTACCCACTCCAGTATTCTGGCCCAGAAAATTCCATGGACTTTATAGTCCATACAGGGAAATTTTAAAGACAGATAGAAAAGGGAATTCTTTCTTCTGATTGCATAAGTGGTGAAAAATGTTTCTTTTGGGGGAAAAAATGCGAGATGAAGTGTCATTGAGATAAGTATTAAAAGGTAATTTTTTAACTAGTAGGAAAAGAATGAAGTGCTTGTTCCAAGGATGCTGCTGCTGCTGCTGCTAAGTCGTTTCAGTCATGTCCAACTCTGTGTGACCCCATAGGTGGAAGCCCACCACGCTCCCCCGTCCCTGGGATTTGCCAGGCAAGAACACTGGAGTGGGTTGCCATTTCCTTCTCCAATTCATGTATATGAAAAGTGAAAGTGAAGTTGCTCAGTTATGTCCGACTCTTCGCGACCCCATGGACTGCAGCCTACCAGGCTCCTCCATCCATGGGATTTTCCAGGCAAGAGTACTGGAGTGGGGTGCCATCGCCTTCTCCGTAAACAAGCCTAGTATAGCATAGTTTTCAGTAACACAAAACTGGAGACAACTAGGGTCCATTATTAAGGAAATGGTGAACTACAATATAGATATAGATATAGTCAAGGCTATGGTTTTTCCAGTGGTCATGTATGGATGTGAAAGTTGGACTGTGAAGAAAGCTGAGCACCGAAGAATTGATGCTTTTGAACTGTGGTGTTGGAGAAGACTCTTGAGAGTCCCTTGGACTGCAAGGAGATCCAACCAGTCCATCCTAAAGGAGATCAGTCCTGGGTGTTCATTGGAAGGACTAATGGTAAAGCTGAAACTCCAATGCTTTGGCCATTTCATGTGAAGAGTTGACTCACTGGAAAAGACTCTGATGCTGGGAGGGATTGGGGGCAGGAGGAGAAGGGGACGACAGAGGGTGAGATGGCTGGATGGCATCACCGACTCGATGGACATGAGTTTGAGGGAACTCCAGGAGTTGGTGATGGACAGGGATGCCTGGCATGCTGGGATTCATGGGGTCACAAAGAGTCAGACACAGCTGAGCAACTGAACTGAACTGAATCGATATAGATATAGATATAAATATATAGAGCCAAGGTTAGTAAACACTGTTTCTAAAAAGAGTAGAGGTATAATAGTTTTCAGTAATACTTGAAAAATAAGGACAGTTTAGCTGTATTAGATGGATGTGGCAGAATTGTTGAAGGGAATGTGGGACAGGGAAAGAGAGAGAGAGATAGAGAGAAGGAAAATGGGAACAATACATTGGAACTATATATAGGCTAGTTTCTTAGGGCTATAGAATGATACTATAAGCTATTGATATTAGATTTTATTCTGTGGGTATAAAAATGTATTTAAAATGTTTAAGCATGAAAATAACAGGCCCAGAAATAATCTTACAAAGATGAATAAAATGGAAAGACAGAAAGTAAAAAAGAGGGAAGACATGATGACAGGTATCACAACCATTCAGATAGCTGTGAGGATAACAAGAACTCGGAGCCCTGGCAGTACCACAGCAGCAGTGAGGTAGGGATTATAAAGCCAGGTAAGCTTTAACTATCTCCCAGAATTTGCTCAAACTCATGTCCATTGAGTCAGTAATGCCATCCAACCATCTCATCCTCTGTTGCCCTTCTCCTCCTACCCTCAGTCTTTCCCAGAATCAGGGTCTTTTCCAATAAGCCAGTTATTCCCATCAGGCAGCCAAAGGATTGGAGTTTCAGCTTCAGATTCAGTCCTTCCAATGAATATTCAGGACTGATCTCCTTTAGGATGGACTGGTTGGATCTCCTTGCAGTCCAAGGGACTCTCAAGAGTCTTTTCCAATAGCACAGTTTAAAAGCATCAATTCTTCAGTGTTCAGCCTTCTTTATGGTCCATCCTGCACATCCATACATGACTACTGGAAAAACTATAATTTGACTATATAGACTTTTGTCATCAAAATGATATCTTTGCTTTTTAACACACTATCTGGATTTGTCATGACTTTTCTTCTAAGGAGCAGGTGTCCTTTAATTTCAAGGCTGCAGTCACCATCCACAGTGATTTTGGAGCCCAAGAAGATAAAGTCTTTCACTGTTTCCATTTTTTCCCCATCTATTTTCCATGAGGGGATGGGACCGGATACCATAATCTTAGATTTTTTATTTCTTTTTTAAAAAAATTAATGTATTTATTTTAATTGGAGGCTAATTACTTTACACTATTGCAGTGGTTTTTGCCATACATTGACATGAATCAGCCATGGGTATACATGTGTTCAAGGAGAAGAGTCTGTGCTTTGCTGGAGCAGCCATGAAGAGATATCCCAGGTCCAAGGTAAGAGAAACCCAAGTAAGATGGTAGGTGTCGCAAGAGGGCATCAGAGGGCAGACACACTGAAACCATAATCACAGAAAATTAGTCAATCTAATCACACAGCCTTGTCTAACTCAATGAAACTAAGCCATGCCCTGTGGGGCCACCCAGGACAGATGGGTCATGGTGAAGAGGTCTGCCAGAATGTAGTCCACTGGAGAAGGGAATGGCAAAACACTTCAGTATTCTTGCCTTGAGAACCCCATGAACAGTATGAAAAGGCAAAATGGAATAAGATACTGAAAGAGGAATTCCCCAGGTCGGTAAGTGCCCAATATGCTACTGGAGATCAGTGGAGAAATAACTCCAGAAAGAATGAAGGGATGGAGCCAAAGCAAAAACAATACCCAGTTGTGGATGTGACTGGTGGTAGAAGCAAGGTCGGATGCTGTAAAGAGCAATATTGCATAGGAACCTGGAATGTTAGGTCCATGAATCAAGGCAAATTGGAAGTGGTCAAACAGGAGATGGCAAGAGTGAACGTCAACATTCTAGGAATCAGAGAACTAAAATGGACTGGAATGGGTGAATTTAACTCAGATGACCATTATATCTACTACTACGGGCAGGAATCCCTTAAGAGAAATGGAGTAGCCATCATGGTCAACAAAAGAGTCTGATATGCAGTACTTGGATGCAATCTCAAAAATGAAAGAATGATCTCTGATCGTTTCCAAGGCAAACCATTCAATATCACAGTTAATCCTAGCCCCAACCAGTAATCCTAGCCCCAACCAGTAATGCTGAAGAAGCTGAAGTTGAACAGTTCTATGAAGACCTACAAGACCTTTTAGAACTAACACCCCCCAAAAAATGTCCTTTTCATTGTAGGGGACTGGAATGCAAAAGTAGGAAGTCAAGAAACACCTGGAGTAACAGGCAAATTTGGCCTTGGAATACAGAATGAAGCAGGGCAAAGTCTAATAGAGTTTTGCCAAGAGAATGCACTGGTCATAGCAAACACCCTCTTCTAACAACATAAGAGAAGACTCTACACATGGACATCACTAGATGGTCAACACCGAAATCAGATTGATAATATTCTTTGCAGACAAAGATGGAGAAGCTCTATACAGTCAGCAAAAACAAGAGCAGGAGCTGACTGTGGCTTAGATCATGAACTCCTTATTGCCAAATTCAGACTGAAATTGAAGAAAGTAGGGAAAACCACTAGCCCATTCAGGGATGACCTAAATCAAATCCCTTATGACTATACAGTGGAAGTGAGAAATAGATTTGAGGGACTAGATCTGACAGACAGAGTGCCTGATGAACTATGGACTGAAGTTCATGACATTGTATAGGAGACAGGGATCAAAACCATCCCCATGGAAAAGAAATGCAAAAAAGCAAAATGGCTGTCTGGGGAGGCCTTACAAATAGCTGGGAAAAGAAGAGAAGTGAAAAGCAAAGGAGAAAAGGAAAGATATAAGCATCTGAATGCAGAATTCCAAAGAATAGCATGAAGAGCTAAGAAAGCCTTCCTCAGTGATCAATGCAAAGAAATAGAGGAAAACAACAGAATGGGAAAGACTAGAGATCTCTTCAAGAAAATTAGAGATACCGAGGGAATATTTCATGCAAAGATGGGCTAGATAAAGGGCAGAAATGGTATGGACCTAACAGAAGCAGAAGATATTAAGAAGAGGTGGCAAGAACACACAGAAGAACTATGCAAAAAAGATCTTCATGACCCAGATAATCACAATGATGTGATCACTTACCTAGAGCCAGACACCCTGGAATGTGAAGTCAAGGGGGCCTTAGGAAGCATCACTATGAACAAAGCTAGTGGAGGTGATGGAATTCCAGTTGAGCTATTTCAAATCCTAAAAAGATGCTATGAAAGTGCTTTGCTCAATATGCCAGCAAATTTGGAAAAGTCAGTATTGGCCAGAGGACTGGAAAAAGTCAGTTTTCATTCCAATCCCAAAGAAAGGCAATGCCAAATAATGCTCAAACTATGGCACAATTGCACTCATCTCACGCACTAGTAAAGTAATGCTTAAAATTCTCCAAACAGACTTCAGCAATACGTGAACCGTGAACTTCCAGATGTTCAAGCTGGTTTTAGAAAAGGCAGAGGAACCATATATCAATTTGCCAACATGCTGGATCATTGAAAAAGCAAAAGAGTTCCCAGAAAAACATCTATTTCTGCTTTATTGACTATGCCAAAGACTTTGACTGTGTGGATCACAATAAACTGTGGAAAACTCTGACGGTAATGGGAATACCAGAGCACCTGACATGACTCTTGAGAAACCTGTGTGTAGGTCAGGAAGCAACAGTTAGAACTGGACATGGAACAATATACTGGTTCCAAATAGGAAAAGGAGTATGTCAAAGCTGTATATTATCGCCCTCCTTATTTAAGTTATATGCAGAGTACATCAGAGAAATGCTGGGCTGGAAGAGGCACAAGCTGGAATCAAGATTGCCAGAAGAAATATCAATAAACTCAGATATGCAGATGACACCACCCTTATGGCAGAAAGTGAAGAAGAACTAAAGAGCCTCTTGATGAAAGAGAGAGTGAAAAAGTTGGCTTAAAGCTCATCATTCAGAAAAGTAGATCATGGCATCTGGTCCCATCACTTCATGGCAAATAGATGGGGAAACATTGGAAACAGTGCCAGACTTTATTTTTGGGGGCTTGAAAATTACTGAAAATGGTGACTGCAGCCATGAAATTAAAAGATGCTTACTCATTGGAAGAAAAGTTATGACAAACCTAGATAGCATATTGAAGAGCAGAGACATTACTTTGTCAACAAAGTTCCATCTAGTCAAGGCTATGGGGTTACAGTGGTCATGTATGGATGTGAGAGTTGGACTATAAAGAAAGCTGGGCGCCAAACAATTGATGCTTTTGAACTGTGGTGTTGGAGAAGACTCTTGAGAGTCCGTTGGACTGCAAGGAGATCCAACCAGTCCATCATAAAGGAAATCAGTCCTGGATTTTCATTGGAAGGACTGATGCTGAAGCTGAAACTCCAATACTTTGGCCACCTGATGCGAAGAGCTGATTCATTTGAAAAGACCCTGATAATGGGAAAGACTGAGGACAGGAGGCGAAGGGGACGACAGATGATGAGATGGTTGGATGGCATCACTGACTCAGTGGACATGGGTTTGGGTATACTCAGGGAGTTGGTGATGGGCAGGGAGTCCTGGCGTGCTGTGGTTCATGGGGTCTCAAGAGTCGGATACAACTAAGCGACTGAACTGAACTGAAAAGTAGGTTATAAAATTGAAAATGAAAATAGTAATAAGTAAATTAATATTTAAAAATGATAAAAATAATATATATCTAGGAATTCTCTGGAGCTGTTGAGGGCAGTGTGGGGTCAGTTCAGTTTCAAATAGTTCCTTGTTCCAGCCTATTCTTCTCAAGGTCTATAGGCCCTTTCCAATGTAGTCAATGCTAACTACAGGGTTTTAATCTGTTAACACTTGACAGTTACAAAGCTGTTTCCTCTTGTGTTTATTTTGGCTTCCTCTGTTTGCAAGTCTCTTCAAGTGTCTAAATTCTGCCCTGACACAAGGGGGTGTAGGTGGTCACTTATTTAAGCTCACTTGTTCAGTTGTGCTGTAGGGAGGGAGGAACACTGCAAACAAATATCACTGGCGTGTGTGGGGAGTGCTCGCAGTGTATGGACCACACTGGGTTGGCCCCATCTCATGTGGGGCACGTGTGCTCTCCTGGTCTACACTGCTCAGGCTCCAGGTTGCTCTGCAGGGCAACTCTCCAAAGCAGGCCCTGGGTTTTGTGCACTTCCCAGGTCCGAGCAGCTCAGGCGACCAGGTGCTTGGCAAGTGCACTGTCCCATGTGATCTGTGCATTTTAACCACCTCCCCGGTCCCAGACACCTGGTTTCCTGGGTGTGCAGCAAGAGTTGTGTGTCTCCTCTGGGGAGATGATCTCTGGCTGCGGCCCTCCTGGCGGATGTCAACCGTCCAGGATCCCAGGAAGACTTGGTTAGCAACTGGGAGCCTGCTCACAGTTTGGTGGAGAATGCCCCTTGTCTTCCAGCTCTGGGTGCTGCCCGCCTGCCTCTCTGCCTCTGCGAGTTAATGGGCTGGTCCGCAGTTGGCTAGGTCTCCTCTGGTGTTCGCTTAATCCTTTGTTCTATGAGCAGGCCAGTCTGTGCCTTAGGTTAGAGCTTTTCTTGGGAAAGTTCTCTCTCTCTCTCTCTCTCTCTCTTTTTCCCCTCTGTCTGGCTATCCTACATTTTGAAGGAGCTCACATTAGCTCCTTCAGATTTTCCTCAGGGCATTCAGGCCAGGTCCTTACCCTAAGCATGCAACCTGCACCCTCTGTTCAATCCCCGCTTGTTGGTGGTAGATGCAAACATCTGGGCTACTTCTCTGCTGGGAGTTGTGGATAAGGCAGGTATTCAGTGGGTTGTTTTGTTTTGTTTCCTCCTGGTTATGTTGCCCTCTGAGATACCAAAACTCCCCACAGACCTGCTGGTGAGAAACCTGCTGGTGACAGGGTTTCCTGGTGTTTGGAACCTTCTTAACGACTCCCTCCCTGGGATGGGTCTCCATCCCTAACTCTTTTGTCCCTCTTTTTGTCTTTTATATTTTGTCCTACCTCCTTTTGAAGAGAATGGGCTGCCTGTCTGGGTGCCTGGTGTCCTCCGCCAGCATTCAGAAGTTGTACTGTGGAAGTTGCTTAGCATTCAAGTGATCTTTTCATGAATTTGTCGGGGACAAAGTGGTCTCCTCGTCCTATTCCTCCACCATCTTCCATCACTTCCTTAGTTTTTTTAATTTTTAGTTTTAAGCCAGCTTTTTCTCTCTCCTCTTTCACTTTCATCAAGAGGCTCTTTAGTTCCTCTTCACTTTCTGCCATTAGAGTGGTGTCATCTGTATATCTGAGGTTATTGATATTTCTCCTGGCAATCTTGATTCCAGCTAGAGCTTTATCCAGCCCAGCATTTCACATGATATACTCTGCATATAATTTAATTAATCAGAGTGACAACATATCAGTCCAGTTCAGTTCATTCACTTAGTCATATCTGACTCTTTGTGACCCCGTGAACTGCAGCATGCCAGGCTTCCTTGTCCATCACCAACTCCCAGAGCTTACTCAAGCTCATGTCCATCGAGTGGGTGATACCATCCAACCATCTCATCCTCTGTCGTCCTCTTCTGCTCCCACCTCCAATCTTTCCCAGCGTCAGGGTCTTTTCCAGTGAGTCAGTTCTTCACATCAGGTGGCCAAATTATTGGAATTTCAGCTTCAGCATCAGTCCTTCCAATGAATATTCAGGACTAATTTCCTTTAGGATTGACCAGCTGGATCTCCTTCCTGTCCAAGGGACTCTCAAGATTCTTCTCCAACACTACAGTTTAAAAGCATCAATTCAGTGCTCAGCTTTCTTCATAGGTCAACTCTCACTTCCACACGTGACTACTGGAAAAACCATAGCCTTGACTAGACAGACCTTTGTTGGCAAAGTAACGTCTCTGATTTTTAATATATTGTCTAGCACTTTGGCCACCTCATGCAAAGAGCTGACTCATTGGAAAAGATTCTGATGCTGGGAGGGATTGGGGGCAGGAGGAGAAGGGGACGACAGAGGATGAGATGGCTGGATGGCATCACTGACTCAATGGATGTGAGTCTGAGTGAACTCCGGGAGTTGGTGATGGACAGGGAGGCCTGGCGTGCTGTGATTCATGGGGTCGCAAAGAGTCGGACATG
>NW_011494879.1:8880273-8884338 GCF_000754665.1 Bison bison bison
AGGGAGGCCTGGCGTGCTGTGATTCATGGGGTCGCAAAGAGTCGGACATGACTGAGCGACTGAACTGAACTGAACTAGCTTGGTCATAACTTTTCTTCCAAGGAGCGTCTTTTAATTTCATGGCTACAGTCACCATCTGCAGTGATTTTGGAGCCCAGGAAAATAAAGTCAGCTACTGTTTCTACTGTTTGCCCATCTATTTGCCATGAAGTGATGGGGCTGGATGCCATGATCTCAGTTTTTTGAATGTTGAGTTTTAAGCCTACATTTTCACTCTCCTCTTTCACTTTCATCAAGAGGCTGTTTAGTTCTTCTTCACATTCTGCATATTTGAGGTTATTGGTATTTCTCCTGGCAATCCTGATTCCAGCTTGTGCTTCATCCAGCCTGGCATTTCTCATGATGTACTCTGCATATAAGTTAAATGAACAAGGTGACAATATACAGCCTTGACGTATTCCTTTTCCTATTTGGAACCAGCCCATTGTTCCATGTCTAGTTCTAACTGTTCCTTCCTAACCTGCATACAGATTTCTCAGGAGGTAGGTCAGCTGGTCTGGTATTCCCATCTGTTTAAGAATTTTCCACAGTTTCCACAGAGGGGAATACTCCTCTTCTAAACTTATTCAGGTTGATGGGCAAGTTCAGGTTCTTTGTAGAACTAAATGACTTCAACTTCAGCATCAGTCTCTGACATGACACTGCTTTAAGGGTTCATGTGATCACACCAAACACATCTAAATAATCTCCCCATGTTAAGGTCAATCGTTGCCCATAAGATAACACAATTACAGGAGTGGAGTGAAACATATTTTGGTGCCATTTTTAAAAAAACTGCTTATTATATAGAGAAAAAGAAATTTTCCATGAATGCTAAGTGCTTCAGTTGTGTCCAACTCTTTTCCACCCCATGGACTACATAGCCGACCAAGCTCCTCTGTCCATGGGATTCTTCAGGCAAAAATATTGCCATCAAGGGATCTTCCCAACTTAGGGAGCGAACCTTTGTCTCTGGCATCTCCTGCATTGGCATGTGGGTTCTTTACTAGTAGCACCACTTGAGAAGCCCTAAGAAACTATGAACTGTTGCAAATTTAGTAATGGGTGAAAATAAATACATCACAAAAACTAAGAAAAAAAAACATATTATTATTTCTATCACATTTATTCTCTGTATAAAACACCTCTACCATACTGTTACAGGGAAGGACTGACTCTATGTTGGATCTGTTTCTTTTGCTTTAAGCTTTGCTTCCCATTGCTTTTGTTTATTAGAAGGATACTGTCCATACATAATGGTCTGCCTCAGGGAAGCCTGCTCCTGTGCCTGAATGTTAAAGTAAAATGCCTTTGTTCCAGACCCTGTCCACTTGTGGATAGCTACAGGAAGAAATAAATTAGTACACCCCCTACTCGAAGATGGCCATTCCTGGAGATATTTGTAAGACTAATGGCCATTTTTACTTTACATCCTCACCTCCCTGCCTCTCTGTTCTATAAAAGAACCTGGCATCCAGACCCTGATGAGATGGTTATCGTGAAACATTAGTCTGCCATCTTCTCAGTCTTCCAGCTTTCTGAGTAGTCGAATTCCTTGCCTTAACACCTCTTCTCTGGGTTAATTGGTCTGTTATGCAGTGAGCAGAGCAAGCTTGGACTCAGTAAGAATGCTTTTTGAAAACCATGCTGGAGTATTGGTTTTGAGTGACTGAATTGTTCTCATCTTTCCTTTTCTTGCCTAATCATTTCCATCTTTGGCACATTTAAATGAAGATATTCTGAATTCTTTATTACACTTTTCAGGTTCACCTGAAATAATCACCCTTTGACCTTTAAATGTGGTTTTTTAAAAGGTCGTCTGTTAGTTCATGAGTTAATCAGAGTCACATGTCTGGCCTCTCCCTGTGGTGCCCTGCAGCTTTCTGCCTTATGTCTTCCAATTTAAGTACTCTGTATTCTCGGACTTGTTAATTCTGTTCTACCTCTGTGTTTTGCATTCGGCCACACTCTACTGCAGCAGAAGTGTTACTGTAATTTGCTCCTTTTGATGAAAGTACCTTTCATGTTGAGCTGAAAGTGGTTTTTTTTTTTTTGCTTTGCAGGAATATAGATGGTTTCTCCTTCATGTGTAGCACCATTGAGCATCCCCTCTGGCAGCAAGAGTTCAGAGGTATGCTTTATCATTTATAGTTTCATGTCCAACATTCGCAATCAGATTTATCTCCAATGACATTGATATTGAAAGTGGGATCATACGCACTTTTAGGGTCATGCTACTCTAAACAAAGCTTTGGGCGTTTCCTCTTTACGTGTGCAGTTGGGTATGAGTGTGTGTTGTGTGTTCATGTGTGTCCACTCATTCTTTTACTCATTTAACAAGCGTTCATTAATTGACTATACACTTTTGGTGTGGTATTATTGAAAAGGATGAGAACACTTAGAAACTGTGAGACACTTTATAATCTATTATGATAATAGGTAACTTTGGAAGACTTGGTTAAGCATTTTGAAAGTAGGAAACATGAGAAGAGCTTGCATAGAAATAGCAACAAACTCTGATTAGTGGAGGATCAGGGAAACCATTCCTATGAGCATTGTAAACGGACCAATCTTGCAAGATGAGAAATTAGCCAGGAAGGACAGTGCATAGATAAAGAGCATTCTTATAAGAGAATGAATGCATACATATTAAAGCAAATGGGAGAAAGCAGAATACATTTAGATTTTTAAAGCACATCTGTGAAACAAATATAAAATGTGAAGAAGACACAGCAAAACCTGTGTCTGGAAAGATATATAGAATGTACCTAGATGTATATACAATGTTAGCATTAACAGTAACTTGCAAGACACATTGTACACATGATTCCCTCATTCCGAAAAAAAAAAAAAAAAATTGAAGGCTATGATATTTGTATACTTAAATGCTTTTGGCAAGACTATAAAAGACACTTTTCTAAACATACCTAAGGCTAAAAAGTAGAAAATATTTACTTTATTAATGAATTTAAAGTTTGTGATCACTGTAGTCACAAATCTTCTTCTTAGTCAAATCTTCAGATCATTTTTTCTGATTTCATCCACATGGGAATCATAAATCTGTCACTTTTGCATTTCACTTAAGCAAGGATGTAGGTTCCTCTATCTCTCACTTCCTTCTTTCATTGTCTTAAATTTAAGCTTTCTTTGAAGGAGCACTTTAATTCAGGGCTTGCGCTACAGAACCTTCACTGAGTCTCAAGCAGAGTCAATCTACTTCTCTTCTAATCTGATATCTTGTATATGCCACTTCCTGTAGCAGGATTTTAATCATTTCTGAAGTCTCAACTTAAGCTTTATTATATTTATTACATTAGAAGTCCTTGTATTTTTTTTTTTTTTTAAGTTCTATCTATCTAACTTATCTTAGAGCAACTTCAAGCCACATTCAGGATATTCCTTGTTCTTCTTGGTTTAAAATCAGCACAAACAACTCTGCATGGAACATCAGATTGAATGTGTATATTCTAGAATTAGAGACAATAGTAGGAGGTGGCATCATGAGAAAAGACCATAAAGAAGGCTGCGGCTCTTGCTCAGTAATATCTTTCACCCAGGAAATGAAGTACCAAGTATAGCATGGGTACTTTCAAGACTGTAAATCTGCAATAGACTGCAGATTTGGGTTGCCTGGAGAATCCCATGGACAGAGGAGCATGGTGGGCTATAGCCCATGGGACTATAGCAAAAAGTCAGACACACTAAGCGACTAAGCATGCACACACAGCCTTATCTTATACCACTGTATTGACATATAACTGACATACACAATACAGGGTTAATGTATACAATTCGATGAATTTAGACATAAGTATGTTTGGAAGGAATGATGCTGAAGCTGAAACTCCAGTACTTTGGCCACATCATGTAAAGAGTTGCCTCATTGGAAAAGACTCTGATGCTGGGAGGGATTGGGGGCAAGAGGAGAAGGGGACAACAGAGGATGAGATGGCTGGATGGCATCACTGACTCGATGGACGTGAGTCTCAGTGAACTCTGGGAGTTGGTGATGGACAGGGAGGCCTG
>NW_011494879.1:8884438-8888391 GCF_000754665.1 Bison bison bison
TTTAGACATAAGTATGTTTGGAAGGAATGATGCTGAAGCTGAAACTCCAGTACTTTGGCCACATCATGTGAAGAGTTGCCTCATTGGAAAAGACTCTGATGCTGGGAGGGATTGGGGGCAAGAGGAGAAGGGGACAACAGAAGATGAGATGGCTGGATGGCATCACTGACTCGATGGACGTGAGTCTCAGTGAACTCTGGGAGTTGGTGATGGACAGGGAGGCCTGGTGTGCTGCGATTTATGGGGTTGCAAAGAGTCGGACACGACTGAGCGACTGATCTGATCTGATCTGATCTGATGCACCAATAAAGCCCTCATCACAAATCAATGTCATAACTATGTGTTAATATATATCAATCATCACCTCCAAAAGTTTCTTCTTGTCCTCTTTACCTTTTATGTGATAAGAACACAACATAAGATTTGTCCTCTTAACGATTTTTAAAATTATGCTGTATAACACAGTATCATTAACTATAGCCCCTATAGTGTAGAGTAAAATGTAAGAATTACACATCTTGCATAACTGACACTTTGTACACTTGGATTAATATGTCTCCTTTTTTCTCCCTCCAGGCCCTGTAAATCACCACCCTCCTTTCTTCTCCATGAATTATATCATTTCAGATTCTTTATATAAATTGTGTCCTGTAACACCATCTGCAGTGATTTTGGAGCCCAAAAATAAAGTCTCTCACTGTTTCCTTTGTTTCTCCATCTATTTGCCATGGAGTGATGGAACCAGATGCCATGATCTTAGTTTTTTGAATACTGAATTTTAAGCCAGCTTTTCCCCTCTCTTTCTTCACTTTCATCAAGAGGCTCTTTAGTTCCTCTTCACTTTCTGTCATAAGGGTGGTGTCATCTGCATATCTGAAGTTATTGATATTTCTCCTGGAAGTCTTGATTCCAGCTTCTTTCCATTCTGGGCTTCATCCAGCCCAGCCTTTTGTATAATGTACTCTGCATATTGGAGAAGGAAATGGAAATCCACTCCAGTACTCTTGCCTGGAAAATCCCATGGATGGAGGACTGTGGTAGGCTGTGGTCCATGGGGTTGCAAAGAGTCGGACATGACTGAGCGACTTCACTTTCACTTTTCACTTTCACTCTGCATATAAGTTAAATAAACAGGGTGACAATATACAGCCTCGGCACACTCCTTTCCTGATTTGGAACCAGTCTGTTGTTCTGTGTCCAGTTCTAACCGTTGCTTCTTGACCTGAAATTCTTTCCATAATATACTATTTGTCTTACATTATTTTGAAGCTAAGAAATCTAGAAATCAATAAAATGTTACCCATATATTTGTAACAATAAGATAGCATTTCTTCCTTTTCAGTTCTAGAATCTTACCCGTTATTCATTATTCTTTAAATATTATTAATTGTACTTTGATAAAATGATTTTCTTTCTCTATTAATAACATCTAAGATAAATACTGGAGAGGGAAATGGCAACCCACTCCAGTATTCTTGCCTGGAGAATCCCAGGGACAGAGGAGCCTACTGGGCTGCCGTCTATGGGATAGCATAGAGTCGGACACGACTGAAGAGACTTAGCAGCAGCAAGATAAATCAATGAGATATTATTTTTATTTTATTTTTTTTCATTGAGGTTTTTTATTTTTTTAAATTTTATTTAACTTTACAATATTGTATTGGTTTTGCCATATATCAAAATGAATCTGCCACAGGTATACATGTGTTCCCCATCCTGAATCCTCCTCCCTCCTCCCTCCCCATACCATCCCTCTGGGTCGTCCCAGTGCTCCAGCCCCAAGCATCCAGTATCATGCATCGAACCTGGACTGGAGACTCATTTCATATATGATATTGTACGTGTTTCAATGCCATTCTCCCAAATCATCCCACCCTCTCCCCACACTCTCCCACAGAGTCCAAAAGACTGTTCTATACATTTTTATTTTTAAAATTTCTGTTCTTTAATAGTGAGTTTTTCTTTAAGATGCTTATAATTTACATCATTTTATACATCAGTCATGGGCAGAACTGAAATCAAATTCACTGTGAAGCTTATAAAAGAAATATGTGATTATGAAATAAACCAGTTTATGAGACTTTATAGGTAAAAATGGATGGAACATGTCAGAATTACCCTTGCACATATAAGCTCCCCAGGGTATTCATTTTTTACCTTTCAGAAAAACAGACAACCTCACACACACTTGTATAGTTTTAGAGAATTCCTCAAAGGTTTCTGAGGACAAAGGAAATTCAATAGAGATCAATAGATACAAGTTAGAGATGTAAGTAATTGGGCACATGCTGTCAGAAAAGAATAGATATAATTCCTAAGTCACGTTCCTTAAATTGCCCATAAAGATAAAAAACTTGAGAGTAGAGGCTGTGATGGGAATTGCCCTGTTTTCTGAGAACAGCTGGCCATTTGTTCTGACATGTAATATGGCAAGTCAATTCACGAGTTGTTTGTGTTAGAGAAGACTGCACTCAAAATACTTCTGTGCACACAGAAGCTATAAATCACAATGAATTCTGAAACCTTGATAGAAGTTTTTTTCTTGAGATAGGATAGGAATAGGATAAGTGATTCTACTTGTACAACATAGGAATATTTTAGAAATAGGCCAGTTAAATACTGCTATAGCAATAAATAGCCAATATTGCATTAGTCACTTAAATTTCCCCTAATATTCTTTCAGAAATAGAATATTTTTTTCAAAACTCTATAATCCTTACTTGAAGATTATATGTATAAATTATAAAATTATATAGGAATGGAGATGACATTAAAGTTATTGCAAAATGACTTAAAGAATTAAAAAAATATTTGACATATAAATATACATTTGTATGTATGTATGGCTATTTATTCGTATATACATATATGTCTGTGTATCTTGTATATATGGATGTAATTGGATCTCCATGGTTTTAGTTATCCTTTTGGAAATGAAAAAAAAATAAAAACACAAAGTAAAATTCTATATACTTTTATGAAACATTCATAGAAAGAAAAAATATTTTTAAAACCACAGTTAAGAATAACAAAGTCTCAGATAAAAGGAAGATTACACTAAAATTTTAAAAGGATAATCTATATGCCTCTTCCTAATTTTATTGAATATAGTTATTTAATAATCACTCATCTGATTCAAATCCATGTTTCTTATTATTTATTGCAGTGTAAAATGATTAATTCATCTGCCCAATAACACACACATTAATTGGATGGTGGCAGACACTAATCTAATCCCAAATAGCATACCCTATTCAACGTAATAAATTACTGGAACATTTATATCTTGGATCTTCCATTTTTCTTGTTATATACATGTTGTTCTTTGTTTAGTGTATAGATTGTACTCAAAATAGTAATTTATCAAACTAAAAAAATAGTATAATATATAGGATTTAGTGTCCTGGGTTATTTTAATACAGGGACAGCAAACTTTTCTCTAAAAGACCAATGAATAAATATTTCAGGCATTATGGTTCAGGCATTGTCTCTGTCACAACTACTTAATTTTGCTGTCACAGGGTAAAAACAATCATCAGTTCAGTTCAGTTAAGTTCAGTCGCTCAGTCGTGTCCGACTCTGCGACCCCATGAGTCGCAGCATGCCAGGCCTCCCTGTCCATCACCTACTCCCGGAGTTCACTCATCGAGCCATCTCATCCTCTGTCATCCCCTTCTCCTCCTGCCCCCAATCCCTCCCAGCATCAGAATCTTTTCCAATGAGTCAACTCTTCGCATGAGGTGGCCAAAGTATTGGAGTTTCCGCTTTAGCATCAGTCCTTCCAATGAACACCCAGGACTAATCTCCTTTAGAGTGGATTGGTTGGATCTCCTTGCAGTCCAAGAGACTCTCAAGAGTCTTCTCCAACATCAGAGTTCAAAAGCATCAATTCTTCAGTGCTCAGCTTTCTTCACAGTCCAACTCTCACATCCATACATGACCACTGGAAAAAC
>NW_011494879.1:8888491-8902713 GCF_000754665.1 Bison bison bison
AAAGTAATGTCTCTGCTTTTGAATATGCTATCTAGGTTGGCCATAACTTTCCTTCCAAGGAGTAAGTGTTTTTTAATTTCATGGCTGCAATCACCATCTTCAGTGTTGATAATACATAAACAAACATGGCTATATTCCAATAAAAACTTTATTGATACTGAAATATGAATGTTATAGAATTTTCACATATGAAATATTATTCTTTCTTGGCTTTTTAAACATTTGAAAATGAAAAAGTGATTCTTAGCATACAGTTTGCACACAAACACAAGGCAAGCTAGATTTCCTAAAGGACATAGGTTGCTGACCCATAGTATGTTAATATGAATGCAAATATATGACTTTACTAGAATGATTTCTGCAAGAACTTATTTGCTTCAAGCTTACTTAAATCTTAACTAATCCATTTATAACAAATGGATGCAGTATACTCAAACATATGGAAAAGGCACTAATACATCTTTCTTGGTACCTACACAAAATCCCCCTCATTGAGTTTCAGTAGAGGAGAATTAACTACTTGGTATGACTGTAGAGTGTAAAGTCTTTCCCCCCTGCTATAAATTTGAATGCACTAGTTGTCTACTTTTCAGAAATTGTATTTTTTTTTGTAGGAGATGTAAGTTATTGATTGGTTCTCCAAGCATAATATAAACAAATGAGGCGTGCATCTTTGTGCACCTACTAGCCTCTACAAACCATTAAATCAAGTTTGTTGTTTAGTCTCTAGGTTTTGTCTGACTCTTTTTGTGACCCCATGGATTGCAGCCCACCAGGCTCCTCTGTTCAAGGAATTTCCTAGGCAAGAATTCTAGAGAGGGTTGCCATTTCCTTCTCCAAGGGATATTCCCAACACAGGGATCTAGTCCACATCTCCTGCATTGGCAGGCTAATTCTTTACCGCTGAACCACCAAGGTAGTCCATTAAATCAGCTACCTTCTAATCTCTGTTCTAAAGATTCAATTGACCTGAGCAGAATATATGGAGGGTACTTTATAAAAACTCAAATTATCCCATATAAGCCCCTGCCTAAATTATACTTCGGTGTGCTCTTAAACAGATAGGAACCTCAGAAGGAAGACCTGTTACTGAGTCTTTCTTAGCACATGGACTTATTGTGCTGTGCATAGGTCTTTGAAACATTTCTGTACTCTCAGGTAAGGAGCTTAATGGAAGAAGCTACTTATCTATACAAGCCCTCAGGGCAATCAATTAAACTTGGAATCCATAGATTTCCAAGGTGTTCTTACACACTAAATAAACATGTTTCCAATAGCAGATTTATTTGTAGCCTTCTATAGTTGCCAAGGAGACCCAACTAGTCCATCCTAAAAGAAATCAGTCCTGAATGTTCATTGGAAGGACTGATGTTGAAGCTGAAACTCCAATCCTTTGGCCACCTGATGTGAAGAACTGACTCATTTGAAAAGACCCTGATGCTGGCAAAGATTGAAGGGGAGAGGACAAGGGAATGACAGAGGATGAGATGGTTGGATGGCATCACCGACTGAATGGACATAAGTTTGAGTAAACTCTGGGAGTTGGTGATGGACAGAGAGGCCTGGAGTGCTGTAGCCCATGGGGTCACAAAGATTCAGACACGACTGAGTGACTGAACTGAACTGAACAGATGCCAGTAGGTAAGGGTTAAAGTGTTAGTCATTCAGTCATGTCCTATTCTTTGTGATCCCATGGACTGCAGCCTGCCAGACTCTTCTGTCCATGGAATTCTCTAATCAAAAGTGGCTAGCTTTTAGTCACTTTTTTGATTGGCCAATCAGCAGCACTTGTTTGGTTATACTTCAAGTATTTATGGAAACGCCTAAATATTTCTCTCAGTGTCCAAATGATCTTACAGATTTGACTTTTGCTTGAGGATTCCCCCTGAAATGGCATGCAAATTATTTAACTCTGTGTTCTCTTGAAGTCACTCCATAATTTCTCTTAAGAAGATCAGCTGACGAACAGCATAAACCATCTAGAGAAAACCTGCAAATCTGAAAAAAAAAAAAATAAAGCTGTGTAATGTTTGATCTCACAGACACATTTTTTTCTGTCCTCTTAAGAATAAAATCTATTCAATAATGCTCACCACGGCTTCCCTGGTGGCTCAGATGGTAAAGCGTCTGCCTGCAATGTGGGAGACCCAGGTTCGATCCCTGGGTTGGGAAGATCCCCTGGAGAAAGAAATGGCAATCCCCTCCAGTACTCTTGCCTGGAAAATCCCATGGATGGAGGAGCCTGATAGGCTACAGCCCATGTGGTCCCAAAGGGTCAGACATGACTGAGTGACTCCACTTTCACTTTCAGTAATGCTCAAGAGATTAAAAAAAATAAGGTATAATTGCCAGAAGCAGGAAGGGGAATGTAATGGACAATTTTGTGCACAAATTTCCCAAAGATTAATGATGGAGTAAACTTTTATTTTTAAATTTTTGTTATTTTTATTTTTTAACCAGGATGTAGAATTGGAGGCTGTTAGATGTTACTGGTTGATTTGCTCTAGTTTTTCAGTCGCTAAGTCATGTCTGACTCTTTGTGACCCCATAGAGTGTGGCACGCCACACTGTCCTCTGTCCTCTACTACAACAAGGAGTTTGCTCAAATTCATGTCCATTGAGTCAGTCATGCTATCTACTTATCTCATCCTCTGCTACTCCCTTCTTCTTTTGCCTTCAATCTTTCCCAGCATCAGAGTCTTTTCCAGTGAGTCAGCTATTTGCATCAGGTGGCAGAAGTATTGGAGCTTCAGCTGCAGCATCAGTCCTTCCAGTGAAAATTCAGGGTAGATTTCATATAGGATTGACTAGTTTGAAATCCTTGCAGTCCAAGTAACTCTCTAGAGTCTTCTTCAACACCACAGTTCAAGAACATCAGTTCTCTGGGGCTCAGCCTTCTTTTATGATCCAGCTCTTGTTGTTCTTGTTGTTCAGTTGCTAAGTCATGCCTGACATTTTGCAACTCCATGGGCCACAGCATGCCAGGCTTTTTATGATAATCTTTCAGAATTTGTTGGCTATTTCAAAGCAGGGAAATCATTAGATAATAAATTATCTAAAAGCTAATCTAAAAATTCAGATGGAAAAAATTTTACTACAAATGCATAGCTCTGGGGGGCTATCCTTTTTCTCCAAGCACATCCACATCATTTTTTTTTTCCTTTAGGAAAGTACAGCATTAAACACAGTAATAGAAGTCTCATCTAATCTCTTATGACTGGCTTAATGAAATTAAATGACACTACTGACTTCCTAGGAAAGGAAATATCAGAAGGGAGATGCCTAGTCCTCGAAAGTACACTAATCTTAGATAAGATCTTGGTTTCAGAGAGAGGACACTTGTGTTGCCTTGGGGAAAGAAATCATAAGGATACACTAACACTCTGTATATCATTTTGGTTGGTTACTTTAATTCAATATATTCATTTTGAGATTTATTCAAGTTATGATGTATATCAGTGGTTCTTTCATTACTAAGTAGTGCCCCATTATATTAGATATATGACAGACAATTTGCTTATGCATGCATTTCTTGATGGGCATTTCAGTTGTTTTTAGTGTGGGGCTATTACAAACAAAACTGTCATGAAACATTGATGTACGAGTCTGTATATGGATATATGCTCATATTTATCTTGACTAAACACCTAGGAGGGGAATGGCAATATTACTTGGTAGGTGTACACTTCACTTTTTAGAAAACGGTCACCTTCTTTTCCAAAGTGGTTGTCCCATACTGTACTCCCACCAGCAAGGTATGATTTCCAATTTGTCCACGTCTTTTTCAAAGCTATGTGTAGTCAGTCTGTTCAGTCTGGGGCATTGTAAAAGATGGGAGTGGTATGTCACTGTGATTTTAATTTGCATTTCTTTAAAGACTGATGAGTTTAAGAGTCATATTATGAGCTTGTCACCCTCATCTCATCTCAGTGAAATAACTGTTCAATTTTTCTCCCATTATTTAAAGTGGGGTCAGGGGCACATTTCAGCCCATAACAAGAAAAGTATAACTATATATATATATATGACATTATATATGTGTGTATATATATATATATACACACACATATGTAATGTCACCATGTGAGCAACACCATAAAATAACACCTATAGGTGTCATATGTAGAGAATTTGCTTTCTGTTTATTTGTAGAGAGATGTGATTTTTAGAGTCCTGAGGGCACCGTCTCATCTTATATGCATGGTTTAGCATTAGGATGAAGGGAAAGAGAGAAAGGCTTTGCTTCTTTTTAACAGTTTCACAGAAAATTACAATGCTGTGCATTTTTTATCATGAACAGAAATGGCATTATAGAGAATTCTTTGGAGCCAAATGCACAATTCACTCTATCTAGTATAGGGGTTTTAAATTGAGTAGGGTTTGTGTTGGTCTCATTCAGCTGTGCAGTTTGAAAGTTCATTTTGACAGTTTTATGGCTTATAGCGTACTTTAAAGTTGGTTTTTTTCCTCGCTTAATTTGTTGGAGTAATGTCAACTTCCTTTTAGGCTAGGCTGTTATTTCTGCATATGATGCCATCTTCTGAATATGGCTGGAGAAACAGACATCAATAACCTTCAAGCCTTAGACAGGTTTATGATTTCAGTTCTCCAGCTGGAGGCACAGTGGGGTAGAGGGGTGAAAGGAAGAAAAGGACATTTGAAAAACCTGTGTAGTTTTTGATCTTTAAACTAATATTTCAGAATAGTCAGAAACTGCTTACATATAGGGTTTATTTTTCTGAGTAGCCTTTGAAACTGGTAAAACCTTTTTTTTTCCTTACACTGCTTTTGTTGAGATAGTAAGATATTCCTCACATTTAGTATGTAACTGTATCACTCAAAGATTATCAGTGAATTTTATTTTTTTTTTAGTTTTTTTAATATAAATTTATTTATTTTAATTGGAGGCTAATTACTTTACAATATTGTATTGGTTTTGCCATACATCAACATGAATCCCCCACGGGTGTACACATGTTCCCCATCCTGAACCCCCCTCCCACCACCCTCCCCATACCATCCCTCTGGGTCATCCCAGTGCATCAGCCCCGAGCATCCTGTATCATGCATCAAACCTGGACTGGCGATTCATTTCACATATGATATTACACATATTTCAATGCTATTCTCTCAAATCATCCCACCCTCTCCCTCTCCCACAGAGTCCAAAAGACTGTTCTATATATCTGTGTCTCTTTTGCTGTCTCGCATACAGGGTTATCGTTACCATGTTTCTAAATTCCATATATATGCATTTGTATACTGCATTAGTGTCGTAAAGCATTTTTTTGTGTGCCTGGCTGGTCCACTACTTATCTTAGTCTGTTCAGGCTATTTTAACAAAACTACAATAGACTGGGTGGCTAAAACAGCAAACAATTCTTTCTCATGGTTCTGGAGGTTGGAAAGACAAAGACGAAGGTGCTAGCAGATTCTATGTCTTGTAAAAGGCCGCTTATAGACTGCAGACTGCCATCTTCTCACTGTTTCCTCACACAGCTTAAGGGATGACAGAGCTTGCTGGGATCTCTTCACAAAGGTCCCTAATCCCATCCATGCGGGGTTTTGCTCTCTGTCCTAATTATCTTCCAAAGTCAGAACCTCCAAATACCAGCACAATGGGGGCTAGTTTTCAACACATGAGTTTGAAAGGAGCACAAACATTCAGTCTATTGTACTAAGTAGGTGTTTGCTTTGGTTTTAATTATTACTGTTTGTTTAATTATTGATGCTTTTGAACTGTGGTGCTGGAGAAGATTCTTGAGAATCCCTTGGACTGCAAGATCAAACCAGTCAATCCTAAAGCAAGTCAATCCTGAATACTCATTGGAGGGACTGATGCTGAAGCTGAAGCTCCAATACTTTGGCCACCTGATGCAAAGAGCCAACTCATTGGAAAAGACGCTGATACTGGGAAAGATTGAAGGCAGGATGAAAAGGGGACAACAGAGGATGAGATGGTTGGATGTCATCACCGACTCAATGGACATGAGTTTAAGCAAGCTCTGGGAGTTGGTGAAGGACAGAACCCTATCTTGGCATGCTGCAGTTTATGGGATCACAGAGAGTCAGACACGACTGAGTGACTGAATGACAACAAAAATTGTTGTTTAAATAATAGAAGGCCCTGTGACTAAGATTAAAGAAGACCCAGGAAATCCAGCATTGGAAGTTTGGTGATAAGACAAATTCACTTCAGATAAAGGTCACCTCTTGTTCTGTCTGCATTCCATATGGAGAAGAGAGAAGCCCCCCCATCCTGGTAAGGGTCTACACAACTGCCTCTATGTCTGAAAACGGTGCTTCATTTGGGAATTTCTTCCCCATGTTTCTCAGAACATGCATATCTAAATCTCAAACCCTGAGGAACATCAGTTCAGAAATTGTAAAAAAAAAAAAAAAAAAAAACAGCCAAAATTTAAAAAATTCACCAAGAACTTCCAGATGTTCAAATTGAATTTAGAAAAGGCAGAAGGATCAGAGATCAAATTGCTAACATCTGTTGGATTACAGAAAAAGCAAGAGATTTCCAGAAAGACATCTACTTTTGTTTTATTGGCTACGCTAAATCCTTTGACTGTGTGGATCAAATCAAATTGTGGAAAATTCTTAAAGATATGGGAATACCAGACCACCTTATCTACCTCCTGAGAAACCTGTATGCAGGCCAAGAAGCAACAGTTAGAACTGGACATGGAACAATGGACTGGTTCCAAATTGGAAAAGGAGTATGTCAAGGCTGTATGTTGTCACCTTGCTTATTTAACTCAAATTCAGTGTACATCATATGAAATGCCAGGCTGGATGAAGCACAAGCTGGAATCAAGAATGCTGGGAGAAATATCAATAACCTTGGATATGCAGACACCATCCTAATGGAAGAAAGTGAAAAGGAACTAAAGAGCCTCAATGAAGGTGAAAGAGGAGAGTGAAAAACCTGGCTTAAAAACTCAACATTCTAAAAGCGAAGATCATAGCAGCTGGCCCCATCCCTTCATGGTAAATTGATGGGGAAATGGTAGCAGACTTTATTTTGGGGGTGGGGGGCTCCAAAATCACTGCAGATGGCGACTACAGCCATGGACTTAAAAGATGCTTGCTCCTTGGAAGAAAAGCTATGACCAACCTAAACAGTGTATTAAAAAGCAGAGACATTACTTTGCCAACAAAGTTCCATCTAGTCAAAGCTATGGTTTTTCCAGTAGTCATGTATGGATGTGAACGTTGCACCATAAAGGAGGCTGAACACTGAAGAATTGATGCTTTTGAGCTGTGGTGCTGGAGATGATTCGAGAGTCCCTCAGACTTCAAGGAGATCAAATCAGTCAATCCTAAAGGAAATCAACTCTGAATAGTCATTGGAAGGACTGATGCTAAAGCTGCAATGATTCAAAGAGCCAACTCAATAGAAAAGACCCCGAGCTGGGGAAGATTAAAGGCAGGAAGAGAAGGGGACAATAGAGGATGAGATGGTTGCATGGCATCACCAGTCAATGGACATGAGTTTGAGCAAGCTCCGGGAGTTGGTGATGAACAGGGAAGCCTGGTGTGCTGAAGTCCATGGGGTCGCAAAAGTCAGACATAACTGAGCAACTGAACAACAACAAGAACGCAGAAACATTAGTGCTTTGAAGGAATCGCTGATGTCAAATCAAAAGTATTAAGAGCTATGTACTAAGTCAAAGTTTAAGGTTGATATTTCTCAGAACAAGGACAAGAGCACATAAGGGAAGTGATCATGATTTAGTCCAGGCAACAATAAACTTTTTCTGTAAATGGCCAGACAGTAAAGAGTTTAAGTTATGGTCCTTGCCAAGTGCAACTATTCAACTGTGTCTTTGCATTAGACATATGCAATTGAATAGACATGGCTTTGTTTCAGCAAAAACTTATTTATGAACATTAAAATTTGAGCTTCATATGAATTTTAAGCATCATGACATACTGCTTTTAAAAATTTCTCAGCCATTTAAAAATGTGAAGATATTCTTAGCCTGTGGAGCATACAAAATGGGGGGGGGTGTGCGGGGAACGCATAATAGGCCAATATCTGATCTCCTTAATCTTTCTGCTGCCATGTTGGAAGTGTGAGTTCCAGCTATAAGTGCTGCAAACAATGAGTCATTTTTGCAAATAAAATATATACACAAATAATATATGTATATGTCTTTAAATAAATTCTATAAGTGATGTTTCAAAAAGCTACAAGTTTGGAATCAAAATAAGTCCTTAAATTGACAGTTTTGACACATAATTCTGTGAGATGTTAACTATGCTAGAAAACCTAAATGCTAAATTGTTCCTAAGCTACCCAGTCAAATGTCACCCAACTACCCAAATGTGTTCTCTAAATTTTTTTCAGAGAATTAGTCTTCAAATTTGCTGTCAATAGCATTTTTTACATTAACAAAAGAAATACAAAGATTATATGAGTTTCTTTATGAAATGCTCTAAAGTAAGGTATTTCCTGGTAGCTCAGATGGTAAAGAATCTGCCTACAATGCAGAAGACCTGGGTTTGATTCCTGAGTCAGGAAGATTCCTTGGAGAAGGAAATGACAACCAGCTCCATTATTCTTATCTGGACAATCCCATGGACAGAGGAGCCTGGCAGGCTACAGTCCATGAGGTCCAGAGTCAGACAGGAATGAGCTACTAACACTTTCACTTTCAAAACAAGGTCAGAAACTGGTCAAAATGTTTATTAGCAAAAGCAATATTCATTTTGGTAGTGGCAACTGAAGAAACATTCACAACACAAAGTTATGAGTTAAGTTTTATTCAGAGACCTTACTGAAAACTATAGCCCTGGAGTTAGTTTCTCAGATAACTCTAAGGAATTGCCCGAAGAAGAGGTAAAAGAAGAGCCACTATATATAGGAGCTTTTGCTGGGGAAAAAAGTAAAAATATTACTGTAAATCAAAAAGAAAATAGACATCTCAAGTTAATGACTTTAGCATTTCTCTATGTATGAGAAAATGCAAGAATCATTGAAGTGTTGGACTGGACAGTCTGAGTTGGAATCCTGCTTCTCTACCTGCCCATTACAGGATTTTGAAAAATTAATAAGGTTTGTTAATCCTCAATTTATTCTTATGTGAATGGTGATGTTGAGAATGCCTACTCGCCTGCTCCACAGGTTATACACAGAAAAACTAAAGTGTGTAAAGTGCCACGTGATGTATTGTCTACAGAAAGGGTTTAAAGAGTTTTGACAAAAAGTACCATAAACAATTATAAAGGCAATATGTAATGCAAAGTGATGGCTCTGGAAGAGACATACAGATATTCTTCTGAAAACTCAGAACTGGAAATGATTGATTTTTGCCTAGATGAATTAGCAAAGGCTTTATTGAGTAGAGGAACTTGATCACACACACACATAAAAAGAGAGGAATTTCATCAGTTAAAAAGAACAGCCAAATTAAAGAAAATGCCCATTTCAACAAGATGTAAACCCCAGGACAGAGATATAGACTCTGAATCTTGGTACTGAGCTTGTTAGACATTTAGGACTTATTTATTATATTGAATTAAATTGGCTTCCAAGAATTTAAAAGAATTAAATGTTCCCCCAAATTGTGACTACTTCAGTATGAATAGAGAATGTAATCTTCAAGAAGTAGGAGATGAGGCTGGAGAAATATTTTAAAGGATTTAATCTTATTTTATACTACAGGCCAGTACCATCAAAATTACTTTTATTCCCCAAAGTACATATACTAACACAACCAAAGAATGGCCAAAATAAAGAATTTTAAGAAAGTTCTCTAGAAAGACATGTGAGGGTTTTGAATTGAATACAAATTTGATCAGATTTTTATCTTTAATTAAGAACATGGCTTCATGACATCTACATCTTGGGGTACATAATTTTTCCTTTTACTAATTTAAATTGGTATATTTAAAATATTACTCAAAGAAATATCTTATTCCATAGTATACAAAACAGCAATCAGAGAAGAAAAATAAATAAAGGAATCCAAGTTGGAAAAGAAGTAAAGCTTTCACTGTTTGCAGATGACATGTATTATACATAGAAAATCCTAAAGATACTAGAAGAAAACTAGTAGAGCTGCTCATCAATGAATAGGGTGAAGTTCCTGGATAGAAAAACTAATATGCAAAAATATGTGGCATTTCTATATACCAATCACAAATATCAGAAAGAGAAAGTAAAACAATCTCACTTACTATCACATTAAAAAAAAATTGAATACATGAAACAGGGCACTCAAAGCTGGTATACTGGGACAACCCAGAGGGGTGGGATGGGGAGGGAGGTGGGAGGCGGGTTTGGGAGGGGCGACACATGTACACCTGTGGCTGATTCATGTCAATGTATGGCAAAAACCACCACAATATTGTAATTAGCCCCCAATTAAAAAAAATTAATTTTTAAAAAATTAAAAAATGTTTTTATTTCTTCAGCCCCATGGAACCAAGAAGGCAGTTCTAGGGGGAAATGAGTAGAGAAGCAGCGAGGAAGGCCTGTGGCCGAGTCTAGGTTGCCTGTTAATTTCCAGGTTGCCTTGCCCATTGCCCCCTCTGAGGAGGTCAATGAATAAAAAATTATAAAAAAAATTTGAGGTCCCCCCCAAAAAAAATCTAGAAATAAACCTAGCTGGGAGGCAAAAGACATATATTCTGCAAACTATAAGATGATGATTAAAGAAGCTGAAGACAACATGAACAGATGGAAAGATAAACTGTGTTCTTAGATTGGAAGAATCAATATTGTTGAAATGACCATACTATCAAGAGCAATCTGTAGATTCAATGCAGTCCTATAAAAATATCGGTATTTTTTACATACCTAGAATTTTTTTTAATTTGTAAGTAAACACAAAAGACCTTGAGTAGCCAAAGTAACCTTGAGGAAGACAAATGGAGCTGGAGGAATCACACTCTCTGACTTCAGACTACAAAGCTACAGCACGGTACTGGCACAAAACAGACAAATAGATCAATAGAACAGGATAGAAAGCCCAGAAATAAACCCATGTACTAGGATCAATTAATCTAAAACAAAGGAGGCAAAACTATACAATGGAGAAAAGACAGTCTTGTAAATAAGTGGTGCTCAGAAAACTAGACAGATACATGTAAAAGAATATAGTTACAACATACTCTAACGCCATATACAAAATAAACTCAAAATGGATTAAGGATCTAAATGGAAGATAGGTTACTAGAGGAAAATATAGGAAGAACACTCTTTGATATAAATTGCAGCAATATAATTTTTGGGGGATTCATCTCTTACAATGATGGAAATGAAAACAACAATAAACAAATAGGACCTAATTAAACTTAAAAGCTTTTGCATATCAAAGGAAACCATAAACAAAATGAAAAGACAACCTGTGGACTGGGAGAAAATATTTGCAAACAATGCTACTGACAAGGGACTAATTTCCAAAATATACAAACAGCTCATACTGCTTAATATTAAAAAAGCAAACAACCCAATCAAAAAATGGGCATAAGACCTAACAGACAGTCTTTCAAAAAATATATACAGAAGGCCAAAAATCAAATTAAAAGATGCTCAACAAAAAATGCAAATCAAAACTACAGTGAGGTTTGTGTTACACCAGTCAAAATTTCTGTCATTAAAAGTCTATAAATAATAAGTATTGGAAAAGATGTGGAGAAAAAGGAACCCTCCTATACTGATAATGAAAATGCAAATTGGTACAGCCACTATGGAGAACAGTATGGAGGTTTGTTCAAAACAAAACAAACAAACAAAAAAAGAGTTACTTTATGATCCTACAATCCTAGTGTGGGGTATATAACTGGAGAAAACTTTAATTCAAAAAGATCCATGCACCCTAATCTTCAGAATGCACTATTTACAATAGCCAAGACATGAAGCAGCCATATACAGCAACACGGATACACCTAGAGATTATCATACTAAATGAAGAAGGACAGACAGAAAAACAAATATCATATGATATTGCTTACATGTGTAATCTAAAAAAAAAAATGATACAAACGAACTTATTTACAAAGCAGAAATAGACTCATAGACTTAGAAAACAAACTTATGGTTACCAAAGAGGATAGTGGGGAGGTAGAGAGATAAATAAGGAGTTTGGAATTAACATATACACACTGTTACATATAAAGTAGGTAAACAACAAGGGCCTACAAATATAGCACAGGGAACTATATTCAATATCTTGCAACAAGCTATAGTGGAAAAGAATCTGAGAAATATGTATATGTGTGTTTGTGTGTGTGTGTGTGTATAACAGAATCACTTTGCTGCACACTTGAAACTAATACAACTTTACAAATTAACTATGCTTCAATAAAAATCATTAAAAGCATAGTATGCAAAGTTATTATAAGTCAATTTGTAATGAAAAATCTTGAATATATTTAAACACATGGCTTTGTTTTTTGGCTTTAATTTATTTTATTTAAAAATCTCTACTCACATTGGGTTTGTAAAAATAAACAAAGACCAACCAAACAAGAACAGAGGCTGTTTATTCAGGGCTTGCTGTAGTAAGAGTCAGCCAACATTATACTTGCATTAGAGGCTCATAGGCAACAGGAGAGTGAGATAACTTTATACTGGACAAAAGTCAAGATTATAGATGCTTTGATTGGAGGTTTTTGGCATGGAGAAGCTGGAGGTGGGCAGCAGGATATGTTAGTGATCAATTTGGGTCTTGAAAACCAGGGCAAATAAAATAGGGACATAGGTGTCATTGACTCAGTTCTCATGTTTTGGTGTTGCTTGCTGACTGTGGTTTGGATTCCTGGACTGGTTACTGCAGAAGTTCTGGGTCTGAATTTTACTGTCGTATATAATATAGCCACTGCCAATTGTTTATTGACTGTTTCACTTCTAATGCCTTCCATGGATGCTAAGCACTTTGGACTCATCAAAATCTTCAAAACTCAATGAATTTCAATGCTAAATTTATGCTAAAATCATTTTCATACACAGTGATGTTGAAGTAAAAAATAAACTATAACTAAATAATTTGAAAAATCTCTCAGTCACTGAACTAGAGAGTGATGCAAGCTTTAACCTCATGAATTTGGGGGCATATCTCAATGTATATAAAAATATGTGTGTATTTCTATTTTTCATCATACAGTTTAATAACACAAAAACTTTTTATTCAGCAAATACTCCCTTTATTCATTAGCAATAGACTCATTAAATCATCACAACTGAATGCTTTAATTTTTTCTCTGCTTTAAAAAAGAATAATAAAGGAGGCAATCAATGCCATTTCTTTCATAGACAAAACCTAACCTATCATTGGAGAATTAAAATAGTACAATGGGCTTATAACAATACCTTTGGATAAAGAATCCAATCATTCTTTTTGAAATATCAGTAAAAAACAAAAAATTATACAAAACAACAGTTGATTTAATAATTTGATTAAGCTTAGTTCCTGTCTGGATTTTCTAGGTACAAAAATGAATTTGTAAAAAATTTATGGAAAGCATCCATATAAGTAAAACAATAGCCCTTGAGCCACTGGATATCTGACAATTATAGTCCATTTTAACTAGTCTTTAGGGATTTTAATATTTTTATTTTATTCAGTTTTCAGTGAGTTAAATATTTGTGGTTAATAGGTACATACTGTATTTTGTACTGGATTTATAGAGAGCTGTATGATGAACTGGGGAATGTTCTGAATAAGATGCCCACTGGTGCTTCATTCTATTCAATTAATATTTACCAACTATCAGAAGTGCTAGGTTATTGTAACATGAGACTGAAATAATCACCATCACTAATAATTTTCAATTTGTGTGGATACTTGGTGTGTGTATACCTATAATAGACATATACACAATCATGCTTTAAAATATATAATTATATATTATATTGCAAACCATTCATGTCATATATATGTAACTTCAAGTCATGTGCTTAGTGAGCGTTTCAGTCCAGTTCAGTCACTCAGTTGTGTCCAACTCTTCGCAACCCCGTGGACTGCAGCACATCAGGCCTCCCTATCTATCACCAACTCCTGGAGTTTACACAAACTCATGTCCATTCAGTCAGTGATGCCATCCAACCATCTCATCCTCTGTCGTCCCCTTCTCCTCCCACCTTCAATCCTTCCTAGCATCAGGGTTTTTTCAAATGAGTCAGTTCTTTGCACCAGGTGGCCAAAGGATTGGAGTTTCAGCTTCAACATCAGTGCTTCCAATGAATATTCAGGACTGATTTC
>NW_011494879.1:8902813-8903035 GCF_000754665.1 Bison bison bison
CGTCCATATGTGACTACTGGAAAAACCATAGGTTTGACTAGACAGACCTTTGTTGGCAAAGTAATGTCTCTGCTTTTTAATAAGCTAAGTTGGTCATAATTTTTCTTCCAAAGAACAAATATCTTTTAACTTCATGGCTGTAGTCACCATCTGCAGTGATTTTGGAGCCCCCCAAAATAAAGTCTGTCACTGTTTCCCCATCTATTTGCCATGAAGTGATGG
>NW_011494879.1:8903187-8906594 GCF_000754665.1 Bison bison bison
CTTGATTCCAGCTTGTGCTTCATCCAGCCCAGCATTTCTCACGATGTACTCTGCATATAAGTTAAATAAACAAGGTGACAATAAACTACCTTGATGTACTCCTTTCCCTATTTGGAGCCAGTCTGTGGTTCCATGTCCATTTCTAACTGTTGCTTCCTGAACTGCATACATATTTCTCAAGCGGGAGGTCAGGTGGTCAGGTATTCCCGTACCTGGAGTAACAGGAAAATTTGGCCTTGGAGTATAGGATGAAACAGGGCAAAGGCTAATAGACTTTTGCCAAGGGAAAGCACTGGTCATAGGAAACACACTCTTCCAACAACACAAGAGAAGACTCTACACATGGACATCACCATATGGTCAATACAGAAATCATATTGATTATGTTCTCTGCAACCAAAGACGGGGAAGCTCTACACAGTCAACAAAAACAAGACTGAGAGCTGACTGTGGCACAGACCATGAAATCCTTATTGCCAAATTCAGAGTTAAATTGAAGAAAGTAGGGAAAACTACTAGACCGTTCAGGTATGACCTAAATCAAATTCCTTACCATTATACAGTAGAAGTGACAAATAGATTCAAGGGATTAGATCTGATAGACAGACTGCCTGAAGAACTATGGATGGAGGTTCGTGACATTGTACAGGAGGCAGAGATCAAGAAATGAAAAGGAAAAGAAATGCAAAAAGGCAAAATGGTTGTCTGAGGGGGCCCTACAAATAGCTGTGAATAGAAGAGAATCGAAAGGCAAAGGAGTGAGTGTTTACCCTTTACCAACTTCTGTTCTAGGTGCTGGAGAAATGATTATATAGAAGATACAAAGAATTCCTCACAGAAGTAACAGTTAGTGAAGATCTCAAACAAACATGCTGAAATGTGTATGCTAAAGTTGTGCCATGCTTGGATATACAGGAAAGTATTATAGATGTTGACTGAGTTGAATCTTGAGAGAAATTTCCCATACATTAATAAAGGAAGGACTATTTCAGGGAGTACTGTTAGACCTTTCCTTTGTGTTCACAGATATGTCTCCTAACCTTATTATCTTGAAATTTTACAATGATCTTTAATAATAAACTATCATTCTTAGTAACTGATATGTTGCACGTATGTGTGTAGAAATTTTTTCAAAACTGAAAAAAATTATATTAAAACATAAAGACATTATACCCTTGGTTTCAAAGCTCTTCAATGATCACAAATTCACTCCTCTTTGAGTAATTCCTAGGAAGGAGTTAGAGACAGATGGGGTTTTACTACCCTGTTGACAGACAGACTTAATCTGGTCATAATTAACAAACAAGAATAGAAGGTGAAGGTCTTCTTCTCATTCCAGTTGTATTTTACTTTGACAAATATTTAAGTTTTACTCCACCATTATGACTCAGGCTTTGGTCTTCTAGGTCTCATGGTTCAGAAGTGAGCACAGTTTTACAAACAAATCAGGACAACCACACTGTGCTGTGCTTAGTGGCTCAGTCGTGTCCAACTCTGTGACCCCGTAGCCTTTTGTAGCCCAAGAATCCTCTGTCCATGGGGATTCTCCAGGCCAGAATTCTGGAGTGGGTAGCTGGTCTCTTCTCCAGGGGATCTTCCCAATCCAGGGATCGAACCCAGGTCTCCTGCACTGCAGTAGTATTCTTTACGTCTGAGCCACCAAGGAAGACATGATAATACAATTTGTACAAAGTATTAAGAAGAGAGAATTTTATTTGTAGGCAAGTTCCAAGCAGTCTTAAACTGACCTTTTATTATCTTAAATAGGTTCTGAATTACACAGAGATGCTTGCAAGCCAAAGAAAAGGGGGAGACTGTATTCAAAACAGCAATAATGGTGTCTATAAAATCTCAGATGTATGAAACAAGTAGTTTTCATATTCATTAGTATCTAGTGCAGCAGACAGTTAAAAGTAATGGTGACCTTCATTCACATTTGACATGTGAAAGAGATTGAGCCTTGGCTCCTATCTTTGCAGTGACTAGGTATGTGAACTTGCACAAAATTGTTTAGTCTCATTGAATCCCTATTATATACTAGCGGATGGGGATAATACAATGGAGTCATTGTTAAGATTGAAAATGATAACACTCTGTAGGCTCTATGTACAAGACCTGATATAGTGCTGCATTCTCCACCACTGTCAATACAGTTATAAAAGCATCTCCTTTTATAACTCATAGGTAACAATACAAATAAAACTAACTGCTTAGATATATAGCTAACAAAATATCTTCCTTGATAAGTTTTTTTTTTAATATATTCATACTAACATTAGCGATATTGACTAAGGACATGAAGCAAAAGTGTTAGTCGGTCAGTTGTGTCTAATTCTTTGTGACCCTATGGACTGTGTCCCACCAGGCAACTCTGTCCATGGGATTTCCCAGGCAAGAATACTGGAATGGGTTGCCATTTCCTTCTCCAGGGATTGAACTCACATCTCCTGCACTGCAGGCAGATACTTTACCATCTGAGCCAACAGGGAATTCCATAAGCAACATTATTGTTCTTCAGTTGCTAACATCGCTTTCATCTAAGAATAGTTGTCATTCACAGAAAGCAATTATATTTTCTAAATCCCATTCCAATTAACAGTATCCAAAATATGGGGGAAAGAATGAAAATTAATATGCAGTTAATCTCCTTGTCATAGGAGGCCCTATAAAACAAGGTCAGGCTCTAAGTTTCCCAGAGTCAAGGCTGTGGCAGGTTTTTGTATTTCCCCAAGAGTAGAACAGGTTAAATGTGCTAAAAATTATTTTTTTGTTATTGTTTAGTTGCTAAGTTGTGTCCAACTCTTCTGCAACTCCATGCATTATAGTCACCCAGGTTCCTCTGTCTATGAAATTTCCCAGACAGAAATACTGGAGTGGGTCGCAATTTCCTTCTCCAGGGGATGTTCAACCAAAGTATCGAATGTTCATCTCCTGCACTGGCAGATGGATTGTGAGTCACTAGATCAGATCAGATCAGTCGCTCAGTCGTGTCCGACTCTTTGCAACCCGATGAATCACAGCACGCCAGGCCTCACTGTCCATCACCAACTCCCGGAGTTCACCCAGACTCACGTCCATCGAGTCAGTGATGCCATCCAGCCATCTCATCCTCTGTCGTCCCCTTCTCCTTCTGCCCCCAATCCCTCCCAGCATCAGAGTCTTTTCCAAGAGTCAACTCTTTGCATGAGGTGACCAAAGACTGGAGTTTCAGCTTCAGCATCATTCCTTCCAAAGAAATCCCAGGGCTGATCTCCTTCAGAATGGACTGGTTGGATCTCCTTGCAGTCCAAGGGACTCTCAAGAGTCTTCTCCAACACCACAGTTCAAAAGCATCAATTCGTTGGTGCTCAGCCTTCTTCACAGTCCAACTCTCACATCCATACATGACCACAGGAAAAACCATAACC
>NW_011494879.1:8906694-8908895 GCF_000754665.1 Bison bison bison
TCTGAATGTTGAGCTTTAAGCCAACTTTTTCACGCTCCACTTTCACTTTCATCAAGAGGCTTTTGAGTTCCTCTTCACTTTCTGCCATTAGAGTGCTGTCATCTGCGTATCTGAGGTTGTTGATATTTCTCCAGGCAATCTTGATTCCAGCTTGTGTTTCTTCCACTCCAGCATTTCTCATGATGTACTCTGCATATATGTTATACAGCCTTGACGTACTCCTTTTCCTATTTGGAACCAGTCCGTTGTTCCATGTCCAGTTCTAACTGTTGCTTCCTGACCTGCATACAAATTTCTCAAGAGGCCGATTGGGTGGTCTGGTATTCCCATCTCTTGAAGAATTTTCCACAGTTTATTGTGATCCACACAGTCAAAGGCTTTGACATAGTCAATAAAGCAGAAATAGATATTTTTCTGGAACTCTCTTGCTTTTTCCATGATACAGCGGATGTTGGCAATTTGATCTCTGGTTCCTCTGCCTTTTCTAAAACCAGCTTGAACATCAGGAAGTTCACGGTTCACATATTGCTGAAGCCGGGCTTGGAGAATTTTGAGCATTACTTTACTAGCGTGTGAGATGAGTGCAATTGTGCGGTAGTTTGAGCATTCTTTGGCATTGCCTTTCTTTGGGATTGGAATGAAAACTGACCTTTTCCAGTCCTGTGGCCACCGCTGAGTTTTCCAAATTTGCTGGCATATTGAGTGCAGCGCTTTCACAGCATCATCTTTCAGGATTTGGAATAGCTAGGTAAGGCCCCAAATTATTTAGGCCATGCTAAATGATGAAGCTTGCATTGCTATAGACATTTTTCAAGCTACTTTATAAAATATTAGGTATGTATTAGGAAATCACATGTATATTGGGTACTATGATTTTTTTAATGAATACTGATGTGCTTTGTTAAAGCTCACCGATGCAATTATTAATTTGTAGTCTGATGGGAAAATTTATTTTCCATATGCTCAGAATGTAATTTTATACATTTACAGTAAGAATGATTTAAATTAATAAATTAGCATTCATTAGTAAATAATAAAGTTCTAATTTGCAGATTGCTACCCTCAGAATCGGAGAAGGCAATGGCACCCCACTCAGGTACTCTTGCCTGGAAAATCCCATGGATGGAGGGACCTGGAAGGCTGCAGTCCGTGGGGTCGCTGAGGGTCGGACAAGACTGAGCGACTTCACTTTCACTTTTCACTTTTATGAATTGGAAAAGGAAATGGCAACCCACTCCAAAACTCTTGCCTGGAGAATCCCAGGGACTGGGGAGCCTGGTGGGCTGCCGTCTATGGGGTCGCACAGAGTCGGACACAGATGAAGCGACTTAGCAGCAGCAGCAGCAGCAGCAGCACCCTCAAAATAGTTCACAAGTAAATTTCTTTTTTTTTTAATTTAATTTTATTTTTAAGCTTTACAATATTGTATTGGTTTTGCCAAATATCGAAATGAATCTGCCACAGGTATACATGTGTTCCCCATCCTGAACCCTCCTCCATCCTCCCTCCCCATACCATCCCTCTGGGTCGTCCCAGTGCACCAGCCCCAAGCATCCAGTATTGTGCATCGAACCTGGACTGGCGACTCGTTCCATATATGATATTATACATGTTCAATGCCATTCTCCCAAATCTTCCCACCCTCTCCCTCTCCCACAGATTCCATAAGACTGTTCTATACATCAGTGTCTCTTTTGCTGTCTCGCATACAGGGTTATTGTTACCATCTTTCTAAATTCCATATATATGCGTTAGTATATTGTATTGGTGTTTTTCTTTCTGGCTTACTTCACTCTGTATAATAGGCTCCAGTTTCATCCACCTCATTAGAACTGATTCAAATGTATTCTTTTTAATGGCTGAGTAGTACTGCATTGTGTATATGTACCACAGCTTTCTTATCCATTCATCTGCTGATGGACATCTAGGTTGCTTCCATGTCCTGGCTATTATAAACAGTGCTGCGATGAACATTGGGGTACACGTGTCTCTTTCCCTTCTGGTTTCCTCAGTGTGTATGCCCAGCAGTGGGATTGCTGGATCATGAGGCAGTTCTATTTCCAGTTTTTTAAGGAATCTCCACACTGTTCTCCATAGTGGCTGTACTAGTTTGCATTCCCACCAACAGTGTAAGAGGGTTCCCTTTTCTCCACACCCTCTCCAGCATTTATTGCTTGTAGACTTTTGGATTGCAGCCATTC
>NW_011494879.1:8908995-8931710 GCF_000754665.1 Bison bison bison
CCCTTTTCTCCACACCCTCTCCAGCATTTATTGCTTGTAGACTTTTGGATTGCAGCCATTCTGACTGGCGTGAAATGGTACCTCATAGTGGTTTTGATTTGTATTTCTCTGATAATGAGTGATGTTGAGCATCTTTTCATGTGTTTGTTAGCCATCTGTATGTCTTCTTTGGAGAAATGCCTATTTAGTTCTTTGGCCCATTTTTTGATTGGGTCATTTATTTTTCTGGAATTGAGCTGTAGGAGTTGCTTATATATTTTGGAGATTAGTTGTTTGACAGTTGCTTCATTTGCTATTATTTTTTCCCTTTCTGAAGGCTGTCTTTTCACCTTGCTAATAGTTTCCTTTGTTGTGCAGAAGCTTTTAAGTTTAATTAGGTCCCATTTGTTTATTTTTGCTTTTATTTCCAATATTCTGGGGGGTGAGTCATAGAGGATCCTGCTGTGATGTATGTCAGAGAGTGTTTTGCCTATGTTCTCCTCTAGGAGTTTTATAGTTTCTGGTCTTACATTTAGATCTTTAATCCATTTTGAATTTATTTAGACCTATATATAGAAAACTATAAAACACTGGTGAAAGAAATCAAAGAGGACACTAATAGATGGAGAAATATACCATGTTCATGGATTGGAAGAATCAATATAGTAAAAATGAGTATACTACCCAAAGCAATTTATAGATTCAATGCAATCCCTATCAAGCTACTAACGGTATTCTTCACAGAGCTAGAACAAATAATTTCACAATTTGTATGGAAATACAAAAAACCTCGAATAGCCAAAGCGATCTTGAGGAAGAAGAATGGAACTGGAGGAATCAACCTACCTGACTTCAGGCTTTACTACAAAACCACAGTTATCAAGACAGTATGGCACTGGCACAAAGAGAGAAATATAGATCAATGGAACAAAACAGAAAGCCCAGAGATAAATCCATGCACATATGGACACCTTATCTTTGACAAAGGAGGCAAGAATATGCAATGGATTAAAGACAATTTCTTTAACAAGTGGTGCTGGTAAAACCGGTCAACTACTTGTAAAAGAATGAAACTAGAACACTTTCTAACACCATACACAAGTAAATTTCTATCTATAAAATATTTAATCTAGTAAGCAAACTCTATAATGCTGCTGCTGCTGCTGCTAATTCACTTCAGTCGTGTCCGACACTGTGGGACCCCATACACTGCAGCCCACCAGGCTCCCCCGTCCCTGGGATTCTTCAGGCAAGAATACTGGAGTGGGTTGCCGTTTCCTTCTCCAACGCATGAAAGTGAAGAGTGAAAGTGAAGTCACTCAGTTGTGTCCGACTCTTAGCGACCCCATGGACTGCAGCCTACCAGGCTCCTCCGTCCATGGGATTTTCCAGGCAAGAGTACTGGAGCGGGGTGCCGTTGCCTTCTCCGATATGCTTTCTCAAAACACAATCACCTCTTCCAGGGAGCCAATTCAACGTTTTCACTGAGTAAACAAATATTAATTAAAAACCTATTCTGGTCTAGACCAATTCTAGATGCCCTAACTTAGGGATTAAGAAAGAAAAAAAGAAGAAAGACTCTAGAGCCACACTGATTGGTTTCAAATTCTTCTCAGCAATTTACTGGATTTTATGATCTTGAGGAATTCACTTACTTTCTCCATACAGTTTTTCAACCTTAAAATAGTGATAGGAATTATAATACGTACTAATAGTGTTGTTGGAAATAAATTAGTCAACACACGTTAGGGTTTATATCACAAACATTATTAGTGTTTAACAACACTTCAAATATACTTAAATATTAAATATATATGAAAATATATATTTGAAGTGATGTTACTTATACATCATAAATATATACAACTATATATACATATATACATACTATAGGCTTCACTGTTAGCTCGGAGGTTAAAGAGTCTGCCTGCAATGCGGGAGACCTGAGTTTGATCCCTGGGTCAGGAAGATCCCCTGAAGAATGAAATGGCAACCCACTCCAGTATTCTTGCCTGGAGAATCCCATGGACAGAGGAGCCTGGTGGGCTACAGTCCACGGGGTTGCAAAGAGTTGGACACGACTGAGCGACTTCACTTCGTATATACATATAAATGTGTATATATAAATATTTGTCATTTAGAACAGTGACTAAAATATATCAAGGACAAAAATGTCAAGTGCCTTTTGTTATTACTAATGATGATTCAGTAGTGACAGAAAAAGAACACCTGTTTTCAGGGATCTTAAACTGTGGAGAAGAGTAAATAAATAAACAAGTATAATAGAAAATCCTCTATAAATACATGGTAGAGAGAGAATAGTTACATACTTTCAGCTCAGACACTCAGTCCTATACCACTCGGTGACCCCATGGAGTGTAGCACGCCAGGCTTCCCTGTCCATCACCAACTCCCAGAACTTACTCAAACTCAGTTCCATTGAATTGGTGATGCCATCCAACCATAAAGTTACATACTTTAGTCTGAGTTACTAGAGCAGCCTTATTTAGAAGGAAGACGTTCAAGCTGAACTCTAACCACAATAAGGTCACTAATTTCATACACTACCCTTGTGTCAGTGGAAAGCTTCTGGAGCATTTAAAGTTGGAGAAGAGAGAGGAACAGAGCTGTGAACAGACTTTGTGTACTAAAATACTTGAGGTGCTATGTGGAAATTTGAGGGAGACAGCTGTGGAAGGATGGGTGGATTAGACCAAGGAGGTAACATCAGCGATCTAGACAGGCAGGCAAATTTAAGATACACTTACAATTCAGTGGACATTGTTTGTAGAACACTTTGAATCCACTTCTTTAGGATATTTTGTAAGAATATAAAACCAGTAAACAAAGACTAAAACAGAAACATTCAGGAGACCTAAATAAATCAGAATAATCTTCAAATATTTTATTTTGATCTACTCAGTTACATGTTAACATATCATGCTGCTGATAGATAGGTCAATTATATATGTCATTTGTAAATATGCAAATTAGTCTATCCTAAATAGTCAATTACAATTCTAAAGGGGAAAATCACAGAGTATTTCATGTATCTACACAATACAGAAGAAAAAAAATTACAAGAATTGCTAAGATAATTCTTAAGAAGAAGAATATAAGATTTTGTGTATCATTTACCCAGGTTCTTCCAATGGTTATGTCTTATGTGATTATGGTACACTATCGAAACCAGGAATTTGACATTAGAATGTGTATATAGTTATATCTATTTTAATTATGTGTGTGGATGAATGATTTCATTGCCACATTCAAGATACAGAAATATTCCATCAACGCAGAGCACACAGATGTAACACCCATATATCTTAATAGTGGTATCTCCATATATGTTTCTGGCAGCACTACTTTGATTGTGTTGCACAATTTTGATATGTGTTTTTCAGTTTTCAATAAGTTCAATGCACTTTTTGGGTCTCCTTCTGGGACCTGTAGATTATTTAGAAGTGAGCCATTTAGTTTCAAGTGTTTGAAGACTTTTCCTGTTATTTATTGATTTCTGGATGGATTTCATTATGCTCCATTTGGAATAAACGTTGTACAATTCAATCCTTTTAAATTTGTTGAGATTTTATGTTTTAGGGTGGCATTTCTCCTGGTATATATCTGGAGGTGCTGAAAAATATGTATTCTTTAATGTGACATTGTTTAATGTCATAAAATCACCCTCAATAAACAAAAAAAGTAATGTCACTTATTTCTGAATCTCCTTTATTCCATCTCAGGAGCCCCTTTTCCAAAACAGGAAGTAATACCATTGACAAGATCATATTACAAAACTAAAAAAATAAAACAATCTACCTTTTGCCAATCTGTTTATCTTTTACGTTCTTGCTTTCCTAATCCCATTCCTTCCTTTTTATAATAAAAACTTCAAAGCCATGATCAACCTGTTAGAAATGTGCTAGGCTTACTTCTTCTACTTTCCTTTCTCTTTTCCTGGGTTTTATTTGCTTTCAGCTGTTATCCATCAACAATTATGCACAAACAGTCCTGGACTTTCCCTCAGTATTAGCGGCTGAACTGGCAAAGCCTATGTTTACAGAGTTGCAAACCAGAAAATGCTAAATCAATGCAGCACATTCGCGTACTTTCCAGTTGAAAAAATTAAAACAACATAAAACAAGACAGGTGAGGCATCCTGGGAAGTGATGTGAGAGTAATTATTCTGTTTAAAATGTTTTGTCTATATATAGTATACCCACCATCACTCACAGCACGTCTCCTCTGAATGTGATTTCTAACATCCTGTTGTTTGCTGCACACTTAATTACACTGAGTAATGAAGAGATTTGAAAGCCTTACTGTGTCACAGTTAATAGGGCGAATAATTAAAGTAATAATAGAGTTGGTTTCCCTTCTGCACAAACCATTTGGTCTTCTAACACTATTGTTTAGAGTTTCCCACAAAGTGATTCACTTCCTCAGAATTTACTGCTGCATTCTTTCAGAAGTTTGATTTCACCAATGTGTACAGCACATGAAGAATGTGAAAAAATAATCTTTTTGAAATCCCTAGAAATAACATATTAAGGTGAATAGTTATGGCTTTTTGCGTCTCCTGACCCTGTGAAACCTTTTCAATTGAGGTTAAGGTGGGCAATTTTTTTTTTATCTGGAGCAACATGCAGTTGATAATTCATTAATTGATAATTTGGAGCTACCAGAGTTTTGTTTTGTTTTGTTTTTAGTTCCACAGAGGTGAAGTAGACTTATTCTGGATATAAGACATGCAAAAATTATCTTCACAGTGATGTCTAACAGGAGAAAACAAAAGCATGGAGAAAAAAAGTGCCTGGCACTGAGGGGTGAAAATGAGCAAATTGTTGAGATTAAGAATGGTCCATAGGAGAGAAAAATGGAGAACAAGCCAAAGGGTAGTTGAGGATCTGATTAGGAAGACTCTAATGCTGAGATACAAATATGCAATTTATTCAGTAGTGAATTCAGGGCCAAAAGGTTTGAACATGAATGTAATCTCATGCAATTAATTTTAGAAAAACTAAAACAGATAAAAGAAGATTAATTTGTAGGCATGTACTTTGTGCATTAGGATACATAGTTATTAATTTCAGGTCTTCCAGAGACTAGAAGTCTTCAAGTGTAACATGAAATGTTATTATTTAAGAAGTGGATTCATTTAGTGGAAACTTCCCTGGATTAGAATCATAAAGCCAAAAGTCATGTCACCTTACTGGTCTTAGCTTTCTTACCTTATAAAATAGACCTGTTCTATCTTCTCATAGGTTGGTGGTTAGGAGCAAAATGAAATGCTGACTGCTGAGCCCATGAAAGAAAAGCAAAATAACCTGTTGGTCAGTAAATCACATTTCCTGTTCACTACAAAATAGAGACCACTACCTTGACAGAATCCAAGTACTATTTTGTAAGAAGAAGGTCCAAGATGGGATATTTATAAAGCTTTGGGGATCTGGGTTAAGGCAGGACTTTGAATATGGGGGCCTGATTGGGACTGGGCAATCTTTGTTATAAGTGCTGTGTGCTGTGCTTAGTCACTCAGTCGTGTCTGACTCTTTGTGACCCCATGGACTGTAGCCTGACAGGCTCCTCTGTCTTTGGATCCCAGGCAAGAATACTGGAGTGGGTTGCCATGCCCTCCACCAGGGGATCTTCCCAACCACTGCATCTAACCCAGTTCTCCTATATTGCAGGTGGAATTTTTATAGTCTGAGCCACCAGGGAAACTCAAGAATACTGGATGGGTAGCATATCCCTTCTCCAGGGGATCTTCCCAACCCAGGAATTGAACTGGGGTCTTCTGTATTGCAGGTGTTTTTGATATAACAGTTTAGAATTAGTAAATATATATAGTGTGGTATTTTTTGAAAATGGATATGCTGTACTGTGCTATGCTGCTGCTCAGCTGTACTCAACTCTTTGTGACCCCATGGGCTGTATCCCGTCAGGCTCCTCTGTCTATGGGGTTTTCCAGGCAAGAACACTGGAGTGGATTACCATTTTCTCCTCTGGGGTATCTTCCTTGACCCTGGGATTGAACCAGCATGGACTAAATAGTTATGTGATAAACCAGGTGAATAATCTATTAATATTCATCTATTTTTCTGAAAACGAAGTCCCTTAAAGATACGTCAACCTGCTTTTCCTGAGAAAGAATTCCCTAGAATAGTGAAGTCATAGTTCTGCAAATTGTTGTATATTACAATTGTTTTCATTTTCTCTTCTTGAGAGTAAGCTTCATTTTTAACCTTACTAAACTATGTAGCTTAAACTCTTCATGTTAACAGCAAGAAAAGGTTGTGCTAGCAAAATCAAGGGGGTTTATTTAGAATTCCTTGAACCCTTTAAAAAACATGAATCTAGTGGCAGATTACAAGAGGAAGCACTAGGAGTTGCTATGATTTCTATTAATAAATGAATTTATACTGTTGCTAAGTATATTGAACTGTATACCAAAAATGGTTGCATTTTGGACATGTAAATAATGTCCTAATGTTTAAAAAAGGTGGCGACTATAGCCATGAAACTAAAAGATGCTTGCTCCTAGGAAGAAAAGCCATGATAAACCTAGACAGCATATCAAAAAGCAGACATTACTTTGTCAAGAAATGTCCATATACTCAAAGTTATGGTTTTTCCAGTAGTCATGTATGGATGTGAGAGCTGGACCATAAAGAAGGCTGAGTGTTGAAGAATTGATGTTTTTGAACTGTGGTGTTGGAGAAGACTCTTGAGAGTCCATTGAACAGCTAGGAGATGAAATCAGTCAATACTCAAGGAATCAACCCTGAATATTCACTGGAAGGACTGATGCTGAAACCGAAGCTCCAAAACCTTGGTCATCTGATGTGAAGTGCCAACTCATTGGAAAAGATATTAATGCTGGGGAAAGATTGATGGCAGGAGAAGAGGATGACAAACGTTGAGATGGTTGGATGGCATCACTGACTCAATGGACATGAGTTTGAGTACGCTCTGGGAGATGGTGAAGGACAGGGGAGCCTGGAGTTCTGCAGTCCATGGAGTTGCAAAGAGTTGGACATGACTGAGTGACTGAACAACGATGACAACAACAGTGGATGAAAATTTTATTTTCAGTACTCTCTTCCAAATTTTTATTAGCTTGCTAAATTATTTCACCCACTTTCCAATTCAAGAGGTTTTGCCTCCACATTATAGTGTCCTAGTACTTTAAGAACAAAATCTTTTCAAAAAGAAGTAACTTCTGCATAAGAATATCCAATATGTCACATTTCCTCCATGCAAATTATTCTCTATTTCTCCAAACACTCATACTTTCTTAGCATTCTGTCTGCTCACATTTTTCAACACCCTGAGAAAACCACCCACATATCTATACATTAAACTCATATACATTCTCAGGAGCCAATTTAAATACGATCATATCTGAAAAATCTTTGCACATTCCATTATAATATTTTTATACATTGGTTAGGATAATTATTACTTTTACTTTGGATTCCAGAGACTTCTTTATATGTACATTAAGTCATTAAAACAAGAACACAAATCTCTTCATATCTTCTATTATTTGAATAGTTCTTACAGATAGAAATGTTTAGTACATATTTTGGAAATGGATGATTGGTTGAAGGGATGAGTTTCAAAATTAAATTTTCTCTACTTATGTTTATAAGGATAACTCCAGAGATCAGGGCCAGGGAAGATGGCTCATATGTAAGATACATTCGACATTGCTCTAAAATTGCCAAATTTCTGGTCTCTGAGCCTCTAGAGAAATGTATTAAAAAGGAGAATACAATGTGGAAAGAGTAATGAAAGGGGGTCACAAATGATAAGAGTAAGGGAACATGGATTCTATTTCTAAGTCAGTTAGTAAATACACTGTAAAATTATTTAACATTCTCTCTGCTCATTTCCCCTGTGTCTCTTTTTGAGTCTTAATACATAATGATTCTAATTTGGGACTCCTGCCCCATTGGTTATGTTTGTGCTAATGTACCTATCTATCCCCCTGCCTGACCTAAACATATACACTGCCTCATAATATTTCTTTTCACCATACCTCTACTTTCCATAATTTCCTGCATGAAGGCAAACGACACTGCTGCCTCTGAGCTTCCTGTAGTGTGAGTGTTTAATGAATCACCCTAGGCCCAGGCAGGTGGATTCTGCTTGTCATGTCATTTGATCACTGTCTCATTACTTTGTACAATTTTGCATTTCAAACACCAGGGTGTACTTGTTATAACAACTATTAGGTTCTCTTCTCAAGCTTTGAGCCCACTCAGGATCCATAATATATTATCTTATTATCTCAGACTCTCAGATACACTGTAGTAGGATGGTGATTTGCATGGAGCATATCTTTCTGGGTGTGGAAAGGACTAAGTGACAAGACCAAAGCATCAGGCGTTCAGCCTAATTAGTTCCACGCCCAATGTCTGGAATTTCTATGTGCTAGTTTTAGCTACAATTATGCTGAAAACAAGTGACAGGGATAATATTTTACTTGTGAATTAAGGGCTTATTTAATAAATAAGTGTCACCTCATTGTTAACTTATTTTTGTTAGAATCTAAGGCACATGTGGGGCTTCCCAGGTGGCTCAGTGGTAAAGAATCTGCTTGTCAATGCAGGAGATGCTGAAGAAGATGCCGGTTTGAAGTTGGGTTGGGAAGATTCCCCTGGAGGAGGAAATGGCAACTAACTCTAGTATTCATAAAAAATAATTTTAAAATCCTGTTTATGTATTATTCCTTTAAAAACTTTTTCATCTCTTAAATAAAAATATTAATAATTGCAAAGAATGGGAAAACAGGCTAAAGAAATGAATAAACACAACTTTCCTAAGACTCCAAATGAGCACCAATTGTATGTATTAGATGTAAAATAAGTATGGTTCATTTCCTTTGAAAATTTTACATAGGAGAAAGCAACGTTAGCTTCAGTGTTGTGTCTGATACAAAAAGAGGATGATGTCTGGATGAAGCTGAGAAGTTTGAAACAGGGCCATTCAAAGATGTATTCTGAAATGACAGCTCACATTTGTGTACATCAGTCTCAACCCTAAAATTCCAATCAAGCCAAGGGCTTATAAGACCCATCTGACTAAATGTACAAGCATTCAAAATCTTCAATAGCCTTGAAAAAGATCTTCTTTTTTTCCCTCTTTGTTTGGGTCTTTTTAGAAAAACATCCAGTGATTGGATATGATAGAAGATCAAAGAGAGATTATCAATACAACTTCTTATCCTTAAAATATTATATTATATTCACCAAGCCCATATCCTTTAAGCTAACTTCTGTTCAACACTTAGCTGCCATTTAATATTACTTCTTTCAAAAAGATGTTTCAGAAACCTGTTTAATTAGTTGTCTCTAGGACTGCCCTGGTGGTCCAGTAGTTGAGAATCTGCCTGTGGCTACAGGGGACCTAGGCTCGATCCTTCCTCCGGGAAGATCCTACACGCTGCAGAGCAATTAGGCCTGTGTGCCATGACAAGGATCCAGTGAAGCCAAAAAAAAATTTTTTTTAATAAGTTGTCTATTCTCAGAGAACCCTGACTTAATTCCAGTATTGGTATTTTCATACTTTATTCTGTTAGCTTAATTTCTTTAACCTTCATATTAATTCCAAGCTCACTGAAAACGATATAATATTTACTATTGTATCTCTAGTTCATAGATGATTTTATACACTAGTACATACCTCATTCTAATTCTATGAGATTAAAAATTGACCTGGGCCTCGTGATCAGAAGAACTTCAGACTTGGTTGAGCGCTCTCCTGCTACTTTCTTAAAATTCTTAATAATTCTTTCAACTTGTATTTTATATGTGAAGTCAATGGATCGAGGGAGCATGTGAATGAACAGAGAAAACATGCACAATAGGCATGTCTGCCAGGGTTCCTGGCTAGCTCATCTGCACAGTGTTATAATACCCCATGTGCACAGAACTCCTGTGGACCCAGGATGTGTGAAAGTTCAGCGACAGTCAAGGCAAGTACAAGGGAAGCATGTAAGCAGTTGTATTGACAGCATTGGATTGCTGCACTTTCTCAAAATAGGGCCATGGCCTTCTAAGTCAGAGAGCTAAGGAAGCCTGGCACATTCTTTTTCACTTGACTATATTAGCCAACTACTTAAATTGAAAATAATGACATAAAAGGAAAATGCAGGACATAAAAAATGGACAAAATTAGTTCTTTTTTCTTTCAGCCTTTTTGTAGTTGTCTTAGAGCCAAAATAGTGATAGAAGATGTGCATATCAAAAAATGGGGCTCACATGGTAAAGAATCTGCCTGAAATGTAGGAGAACTGGATTCAATCTCTGGGTAAGAAAGAGTCCCTGGAGAAGGGAATGGCAACACACTCCAGTATCCTTGCCTGGAGAATTCCATGGACAGAGGAGCCTGGCAGGCTACAGTCCATGGGATGGCAAAGAGTCAGGCAAGACTGAGCAACTAACACATATCAAAAGTGAAATATAAATAGTTGAGTTAAATTTCTGTTTTTTCCTACTATTTTAGTAAGAACAAAATACATATGCACTTATGAACTATTAAATACAAATTGTGCAATTTTGGTTATTCAACATATGAGTTAAATGCTCCTATTTGCATTTAAAACAGGCACAATAGAATATAAAAATATACAGTAAAATCAGTGTGAATAGTTTAAAATTGTAATTTTTCTTTAATTAGAGTGATATTATATAGCAAATATGAAACATTATGCCATTCTGAAAGACAGATAATAGAAGAGAAGAAAAAACTTTATATTTAGTTCCTTTAGTGACACCATCATTCTGCTTTTTGACCAAGAGTGTTACATTTTCTTCTAGTACTGGGTCCTACAAAATATGTAGTCAGCTTTACAGTAAAAATTTAACTCAGCAGCAAGCTTGGAGTTTTTACATCCTATGCATGCCAAAAAATGAATTGTCCTTGATTAACTCCTGGAACACAAACTCTGAGTCCTTGGGTTATCCTACTTGATAAAAGTATTTTCTTGTATTCTGGAAACCTAGGGCCAAACCAGATAATTGCTACTAATGGTATGATTTATGGAGAATATTTATTTTTGTTCACCTGAAACTCTGGGCCATGCTGCATCAATATGACCTTTGGGAGATGGCTGGAGATTCAATGGCTAAGGTTACTCACCTAGGGTGTTCTATGGCTATGTGATTGACTCCTGATAAACGATCCTGGTTACAAGGACTCAGGTGAGCGTCCCTGATTGGTAGTATTTCATAAACTGCTTTACACATCATTGCTGAGAGAATCAAATGCTGTCTATAGAACTAAACTGAGAAAGGTCAGTTGGAAGCTTGTGCCTGCACTTTCCTAGATTCCACTCTGTGTATCTGTTACCTTTGCTGATTTTAATCTAAATCTTTTCACTGCAAAAAAAAAAAAAAAAAAGCAACAACCACAACACCCCCATAACTGTGAGTGTAATATCTTTACTAAGTTCTGTGAGTTTTTCTAGAAAATCAACCTCATGAGCACAGTTATGAATACTTCAACACACTGGCCCTGAGCACATAGTAACTAATTGGGGCAACAGTTAGTAATTGTCAATAGTAATCTGCAGCAACAGATCTAGTCTCAACAAGATCACGGTGGGGTAGGTATTTTCCACAATTTGAAATCAAAGTGTTGTTCTAAAAGGAGAGGAAGACTTGTGATATGGTAAAAAGATTTATTTATATACATATATATATATATTTATGCTTATAAATAAATAAAACATGGTCTATAAATAAACATGTTTATATACATAAATATATATATATATATATGAACCCCCTTCCTTTTAAAGTCTGAAAAATATTTCATTGTATGAATTTACTACATTTTATTTATCCACTCATCTTTCAATGTACACTTGGGTTGTTTCTACTTTTTGCTTCTTGCAAATAATTCTACAATAAACATGTGTAAAATCTGTCTCAGAACAAACACATACTTAGAATATATGTTGGCACATTAAAATAAAAACTCAGCCTATTACAATAATTGAAATCATAGAGTATGCTTTCTGAACAAAATGGAATCAAAGTAGAAATCAATACCAGAAAAATAACAAAAGTTTCCAAACACTTGGAAAGTAAAAAATACAGTTGTAAATAATGCATGGGTCAGAGACATGACATCAAGGAAAAAAATGAATCTACTTGAATGAATGAATAAGTGAATAATTGCAACATATAAAAATTTATGGGAGAGGGATGAAACAGTGTTGAGAGAGAAATTTATAACATTAGTGCATACATTAAGAAGTAGAAAAATTCTAAAATCAGTAATCTAAGCTTGCACATCAGGAAATCACAAAAAAGAAAAAGGCAAAATACGTACATAACAAGTAAAAAGTCAACTAAGAATTAGTCAGAAAGACACTGGAAAGACATGGAAAGACACTTCACTGAAGTCATACAGATGACAAATAAGCACATGAGTATTTGTTCAATTTCAGTAGCCACTAAGTAAATTCAAGTAAAAATACCACAGTGAGATAACATCATATACATAAGAACGGCTAAAATAAAAATAGGCAACACTACTAAATCCTCCCAAGGATGCAGAGAAATTGTGTCATTCACATACGCATTGCTGATGGGAATGAAAAATTGTATAGCCTTTCTTAAAAACTTTTTTGCAATTTCTTAACTAAATGTGAAAATTCTAAAACAACCCAGCGATTGCACTCCTGAGCCTAGTCTTAACCTGGAAAAAACATAATTGTCCCCCAATGAGCAAACAATTAAACAAAACATGATACATGCACACCATGGAATATTAGTCTAAATAGGAAGGAAGACACTGATACACACAATAGTATGGATGAGTCTCCAGGCAATTACAATGTGTGAAAAAAACACCAAATGGTTACATACAATATAATTCTATTTACATAGTTTTGTTGAAATGACAAAATTATAGAAATGGAGACTATATTAGTGGTTTCCAGGAGTTCAGAAGGGGTTGAAATTAGAAGGGAGATGGGAATGTATATGAAACCATTATAGGAAGGATATTTTTGCTGTTGGAATGTTAAATCCCTTAACTGTATCAGTGTCAGTATTCTAGTTATCCTACTCTTGTTTTGCAAAGATATGGCCTTTGGCAAAACTGTAAAATAGATCACTTTGTATTGTTTCTTGAAACTGCATTTAAATAAATATCTCAGAATTTACAGAAAGCATAAAAAAGGAATACACTTAATTAAAAAATAAAGGAAAAATAAGCAACAGCAGTCTCTAGATTTTCTGTTGCACTTCAGAATGTATTCACATTCAAAATCTGATTTTCTAAAGACTAACGTAGGACCAGGCCAACACATCATGTTTAAATCTAACAATGTATTATAATAACTTTCTGCCCGTCAATTTAATTTTAATACAATATTCTTATGTACTGTTTATGTTTGTTTCTTAAAATTATGTGTGTAGTGAAGTGACCTTCTAGAAAGAGCCCTGAAGTGCAGAGTGATGGTAACACTTCTCACGTATAATCTTTAACATACATGTCTGGCCACCTTCCACAGAAGGCATATTGTATGTTTTTATTCCTAGCTATATACAGTTTTTATAGTATTTTATATATGCCTATTTAATGAAAAAGTGAGTTTGCATTTTAATTGCCACTTGCTACCTAAAATATTCATGCTTTCTGACTGTTACATGACTATTTGGACAAGAATTTCTAACAAGGCCACATCATTTATGTTTGTATGGCTCCAACAAATGCTGAAGATATTTAGAAAACCTTCAAGTCAGTATCCATTACTAGTACTTATGAATTAATTTTAACAGAATGAGAAAACAGGATTCAGGGGTTTGTGTCTAAGGCAAAGCCAGAGAGTAGATACAACTTGACTAAAACAATGGGGTCAGTGATACAAGAGACCAATTTTCAGAGGACTAAGACATATTTTTAACTCCTACTTCTGACATTTTCAACATAAGTAGTCTTAAACAAATCTGAAAGCAATTTTCATTTTCTTCATCTATCAAATTGGAGGCAAATCCATAACTCATATGATTTCTGTGAGTATGAAGTATGGTATTGTGGGAAAAATTGTAATATACTGAAAGCCAGGTCTTTTTCTGCCTTTTGCTTAAGAGATGTTTTTTCAATGTCCTTAACTTAACAGAATGAATCAAAAATGAGATCTTGTTTTAAACTAGCATGCTTTTAACAACACAGTTGTGAAAAATCTGTAAACTAGGATGTGACTCCTTTGTTCCAGGCAAGGGAGATTAGAAGATAAAGTCAAGTAAGTAGAAAAAAAAAAAAAAAAGGAATACTACTGAAAAGAAGTAAGAGATATTATAGATTTAATGATTTGTTTAGTCAAAGTCAAATCTCATGTGTATTTGAAACTTGTTCAAAGATATCTCCTTCCTTAAGTATCCACAATGACAAAGAAATATCAGTATTTTATTAATTGACTAGTGGGTATTTAAGATAGTTTAGAGTTTTCTGTTCTGCATTCTAGGTGCTTAAAAAGTGTTTAATTTAGAGGAGTTTCTATAATTTGATTGCCAAATGAATAAATGGATAGATGAATGAATGAACAACTAAATGCAAGAAATAATGACAATTAATATGATTACTTTCAGGCTCTAGATTTTAATAACATTCTGTATACTCAAACACTTATGACACGTTCCATTTGGGGAAACATTCCTGGTAATTTCTTTTTATGCAATAGAAGATAGATGGCTCAGAAATAACTTGAAATTTTCAAAGAATCACATTGCTTCTCAGGATCCGTGATGCTCAAACAATCCAAGTGTCATGAGGTTGACAGACACACTAGCTCCTTAAAATATATGAGCAAGTTGTAACTTTTAGCATAAGGTCCTCTGATTCTGGCCTGAATGGTATGTAGATTACAATGGCAACCTCCTTGTACACAGTACACCCATGCTAAATCTAGGCTGTTACTGATGAACAAGTGGGTTTGGTAGAGTCAAAATGCCATTTTCTATGAAGGAAAGCCACAGAGGGAAACTTTTTCATTGTCTAACAAATCAAGGCAGACCATATGTCCAATATAGTGGTCTTCAATAATTTTTAAATTTTGGCATGGATATATTTATAGAATATATTTTTATAACCATAGTACCTGACAGAGGCTCATTTTCCTAACTGATGCGTGTCCCCAAGCTGCTTTCTCCTCCCATATCTACCTTGTTGCAGGAGTGATCTTCCTAATGTACCTTGGGTTTAGTTACTTTCATGCCATCTCACTGCCTTTGAGATAAAGCCCAAGCTTTAACACGGTATGCTAGGCTCCCATGACCTGGCTTATTCCTTTCGATTCAGTTTCATTCTTCAGTAGCCTGTGTCTTAAACTTTATGCTACAGGAAATCAAGATATTTAGCAGTTCCTTTGAGTGTCATTTGAGTTCATGCTTTGATATCATCATTGTTTCAGCTTCAGCTTCCTTTGTCTGAAATGCTCTACCTTCCCAGTTTCTTTCTGGATAAACCATAGTTATCTCTCAAGATGTAACTGCGTATTTTTGGGAGTTCTTTCTTTCCTCATGCACCTAATTTGGTGAGGCAACCTCTCCCTGTAGTTTCCTCCTTCTGTATTATTTTTCATGGCCCTTGACTTAATGTATTGAAATTTTCTCACAGCATCTTTGTCTTCCTCATTAGACTTGTGTATCACCAAGGGATTCCCTGGTGGCTTAGACTGTGAAGAATCTGACTACAATGCAGGAGACAGGAGTTCAGTCCCTGAGGTGGGGAGATCCCTTAGAGGAGAGCATGGCAACCTACTCAAATATACATGCCTAGAGAATCCCATGGACAGAGGAGCCAGGCAGGATACAGTCCATGGGGTTGCAAAGAGCTGGACAAGACTGAGCAACTTAGCATGAATGCATGCATCACCAAGGGAAAAGTACATTCAAATTCATCTTTGAACTTCCTGAGTTTGGTGAGTATTTGAAAATGTACTCAATGACGTTGGTGTGTTAGTCACTTGGTTGTATCCAACTCTTTGCGACCCCATGGACTGTAGCCCACCAGGCTTCTCTGTCCATGGAATTCTCCAGGCAAGAATACTGGAGTGGGTGGCCATTTCCTTCTCCAAGTGGGTTGCCATTTCCTTCTCCAATGATGTTTACTGAAATTAATTCAAGTAAGTACTAAGATACAATCTATTTTAACTGAATGCCATCTGTTAGCCTGAGGGCTGAGACAAAAAAAATAAAAAACAAACAACACCATTAAATGTTTAACAGAATGGTTACAGCCAGTGATTTTTTGGAAAACAAATTGGTTAATTTATGTAGTGGTATAAAAGGTTATATTCTAGGCTTTCCAATTTTCAATAGACTTAGAATGCTTATTTTAGACACCAAGAAAGAATCTTGATTCACTTTTCTGTAGTGAATGTGCCTGTTTTGTTTTATTTTATTTCTTCAGAAAAGCTTTTATATACTCTACAACACTCAAGAGATTATCTCTTTTTAAACTGAGCTTCTTTAATTTCGGAAACATAAATTGGCTATAATTCAGAGTGAAATGTGTCATTGCAGTCTAACAGCATTTATAAATGTCCATAGATGTTAAATTATAAGCCATTCAGACACTTTAAAGAATGCATGCACATGTACATTGGGCAGCACATAATGAGAAAATTTATCTTTATGTTTGGCTGCACAATCTATTTTCATTCCCTGGACTATTTTAATTCATCATTTAAACCTGGCTCTAAATCTTCTACTGCAGAATACTTCTAATGGGGTCAACTGGGGCTGGAAAACGGAAGTGTGGAGGTTCTTATCTGTATGGGGGAGTATGTGCCTAAAATGCTCTAGGACTGTCTTAATATTTTAATCTTGTCCAAATGTACCCAGGATACTGGACACTGGTCCCTAAGACACTGCATGCTTTAGAACAATGACTACTGTTATTAGTATTTTGTCTATGGTATTTCCTTGAGTAATATTAGCTCCACTTCCAAGTTATTTTAGTTTATTGAATGAATATGCTATTGCTTATAATGTTGCTATTTTTTCTTTATTGCATAAATTATATAATGCACTGAACTGGATAGTAAGGCCACCCTGTATGTGCACATAGTAAGTTCTTAGTCAATTGAGCAATATGACTTCTCAACAGAATGATTTGTTGATATTTTCCATTCTTGCTTTGAATAAGCAATTCTTATACTCACATTCTTTCTGGAATATAGGTGGGTCAAAATCAAAATTCATTATGCTACAATGGTAGAGCAGGTAATGGGCAGTTCAATTTTTTTTTTTTCATATAAAATAGGAGAATGTATGCAAGATCCCACCAGGCAAAGTAAATAGGGACATAATTGCTCTGATGGAATAAAGGAAAGGGATTTTAACCCTAGACACAGAAACTCCTGGTTGTACTGTTGTGACTCTTGGGATTCTAAGGAGCACAGTTTATAAAACTAAGGTCCAGATCTCTATTTGTCCTAATACTAACCTTTAGAGCACATTTGTGAAGGCTTTTTTCTACATATATAAATATGTTCATATATTTCTGGATCTAAAATACCAAGAAAAAGTCTGGAAAACAAATCAGGAAAACAGAAGATTTAGGCATGATATTATCTTCCTGTTAAAACTACCATTGTCTTAAGAGTATTCATTTATACATGTTAGGGATTCAGTGAATGCTGCTGAACCACTGGGCATTCACATGTCAAAAATTAAATAAATAAATCTAGACACAAACCGCATATACCCCTTAGAAAAATTAATTCAACATAGAACATATATCATAACGTAAAATGCAAAACTTTCAAGTCTTGATGATAATATAGGAAAGTATCTAGGAAAGATGATACTGGGTGTGGTGATAACTTTTTTAGATACAACACTAAAGACATGAGCCACAAAAGAAAATTTTATAAGCTGAACTTCATTAAAATGTAGGACTTGTGCTTTGTGAAATACACATTTATAAGAGAATGATAAAACAAACCAACAACAGGAAAATAAATAGTTGCAAAGATACATGATAAAGAACCATTATCCAAAATATACCAAGAACAGTTAGGATTCAATGACAAGAGAATGAAAAAAGCAATTTCAAAGAGAAATCTCACAGATACCAAGATCATATGGAAAATAACCATGAAAAGATATTCAACATTGTATGTCATTAGAAAGAGGTAAATTAAAATAAGATACCACTAAAACCCAAGAGAATGAGCAAAATCTAAAGTATGGCAAGACAAAAGTCTTGCAAGAATGTGGAGCAACAGGGTCTCTTTCATTGCTGGTGGGAAAACTAAACTATACAAATGCTCTGGAAGACAGTTTGCTGATTTCTTGAAAAGCTACACAGATTCTTACTGTACAAACCAGCAAACACACACCGTGGCATTTTATCAAATGAATAAAAGATCTTAAGTATCTAAATCTCAGCAGTTATTTTCTTTTATGAAAAATTAAATAAAAATTATAAGTAAATAAATAAATAAATAGAAGGATTCCTGGGGAGTGATTTAGAATCAAAATTGCAGGGTGAAAATAGAGGGTCATTATTTCCATTCAAAGTCCTTTCTACCATTATCTTTAGTCCCTGATGTGGGGAAAATATAAATATAGTATTTTCCCCAAGCTACTAGTAGAGGTTCTTGAGTGATTTTAAAAGCTTTCAATTTTCCAGTGCATAATGGGCAATAATATCACAACATTAGTGTGTGCTTTGAAGCTACAATGACTTCACACTTTTTAAATGGGCTTTCTTACTACTACTGTTAACTCTTTGTGTTAATATCCACCCATCAACTGGGAAAATTTTAAAGAAGTTTACATGAAAGGGAAAATGTGCCTCAAACCATCTATGCATGGCAATACTGGCTTCATATATTTCCCATTCTGTCTGATAATTGTTTTAATTGTTACACATCCCAGGGGCTGGAGGGTTCTATAAAATATGCTCATTTGGTTGATGAAATCAGGTGTTTTCCCAGGAACCATAAAGTTCCTGGCACTATGACAAATAATCCAGCAGATTAATGACTGGAATCTAATCATCTTTTCTCCTTGGTCATTCCCTGAGTTCTGAAAGGTCATCAGTGTATCCTCTACATGATACATTACATGTCACATACTTCATCAAGTCATTCTATCCTACATTTATCCTGTCAGATCACAGTGGTGTTTTTAAGTTCTTACTTCACCTACTCTTCTCCAGTGTTAGACTACACTGTAACCTTAATTAGATGTGATCTTTATTGAAATGAGGGCAGAGATCTCCCCTGGAAAACTAAAGATGATTTAAACCTGCTGATTAGGACCAAGCTCATCAAAATGTCTCCATCTCCAAATACATGGCCTAACCTCCATTTGCCCCTAAATTTCCATTGCAAACCCCGCCTTTTACCCTTAGTTTTATGCAATATGTTCTCTTGCTATATTCAACCACGTGCCCCTTTCAGAACTTGCCAAATAGTCACAAACCACATGTGTACTGCCCATGCAGTTTCTTTAGACTTCTTTAAAGTGAAAGTGGCTCAGTCATGTCCGACTCTTTGCAACCCCATGGACTACAGAATTCTTTAAATTCAACTATTAATGCAAACACATTCTTGGCCTCATATATATGAAACAACTACCAAGAGAATATCTGGGAAAAGAGTCAGAATTTTCAGGAAATATAGAAAGATTTTGAAGGGAAAATTACATTTAAAATGAGCTTTTCATGGTGGATGAGAGTAGTATTTTGTTAATTCAATTTTTAAAAAATAATTTTTAATTTAAAATTTATAGTGTTTAAAAAATTTTTTAAATGTGCAAATAGTCATAGGAAACCAGCCTACCATTAGTGGGACATTGTGCTCAATAGTCACATCTAATTCTCAAAACTTAGTACATATCTTTGTTCTTTTTAAATTTTTATTATTTTATTTATTTTTATTATTTATTTTGGTTGCATTGTCACATGCGTGATCTTAGTTACCCAATCAGGGACCAAACTTATTCCCTATGCAGTAGAATCGCAGAGTCCTAACTACTGGACCGCCAAGGAATTCCCTTTGTTTTTTTTTAAATATGGAAAAAAAATCCAGATTTATTAAGGGCCTTATTCAGTATTTATACACTTGAGGATTGAGACTATTTATACATTAATGGTTTGATAAAAGCAATAGTGAAAATTCAAACTATTTTTCGGTTCCATAATATAAATTGTGCTACTTTTAATTAAAATGACAACTGTTAAAATAGGAAGGCCATAAATCATATGTTTGGGGTGTGGTTTCTCACCATCTATAGGCCACAATGGACTGGCGTATCACACCAAATCCTCTTCCACCTGAAGTACAACATAGGCATCAGAAGCACTTGTTATTGCTTTTGTCCATTCTTACAGTGAGGCTAAGACCAGAGCCACAGTCCATGATAGCAACCCCTATGCCATCTTTAAGTCAACTTTGTTGTTCCCATGGAATAGGAAGACTGTCTTTTGATTACTGACTTGTCTAAACCTATGCAAAAATTGTTTCTCTAGTTACTATTAAGAAAGAAGGGGGTAATGGAGTCAAGTATTGCTACTATCTCTGATATCCTAAGAGTTGAAGATTGGCTGATCCCAAATGAGCATGACATCTGTGAATTAAGAATTGAGTTCACAAAATAATATAATTTCCAACTTTGGTTGAGGAGCATATCTACTTCCTTGATAACAAAGACTATATCTTCAAATACTGTAACATTTTGAGGTTATGGTTCCCAAGCAAGTCCAAAACCTAGCAGAATAGGTTCTGCTATAATTTAAGGCTCTAGAATAATCCACTTTGGCTGAATGCTCCATCACTGTAGCTACAACAGTAGCAGCCCTGTCCCCTTAATTCAGGGCACCCTGACCCCTTAGCCATGGGATTTCCTTCTAAAATCATGAAGATGGATCCTCTTCTAGAACCAAAGAGGAAACAACCCCATCCTTGAAGATTTTGCCCTCTGGGTCTTGAATTAAAAGATTAAACGTCCACCCAGGAAGGGAATTGGGTATCTTAGCTTTTTTCCTTTTTTTAAAACCTGTAGACATAAACACAAGTCTTGACATTGCCAACTACTAACCAGAGTCATTGGTTAAGTTGCTTAAACTCTCTTGAGTTTTATGATCCTTATTTTAAAGAATAAACAATAATATCTCTAAGAAAATTTTTTAGAATAAAGCAAAATCTCTATATGATGAACTTCATAGAAAGTCAATATTATTGTTAAAGCAAATTACATATAGAGAAATAACTGAACCAAATGAATCTTGAACTGCCATCCTCCTTCAAATGTTATGAACATTTTTGACATGTAAAATTCATGAGAGAAATTCCCAGACTCCTCTTTAATAAGCCTTCACTGCTGAGCAGCACTATTAAGATAAGTATAAATGACAGAGGAGAACAACATTAAAAAAAAAGCCTAGATTTTGAAAGATTTACTTAAATTCTAGTTCTTATTTTTACACTTGACTTTCTAGATCACTTAGATTCATTGAGAAAAGGGACAGCTATTGTCCAGTGGCTTTTTAGGACTCTAAACAGAGAACATTTTCCTCATGTGTGCTCAGAGATATTTCAACTAGAGGCAGAACAGTGTTCATTGATCAAGTAGAATATAAGAGAAACAGCATAGGCTATTGTTGCAGAAAGAAATAAGTTAAAAGTTCAACTGTTCCCTATATTAGCTGTGTGACACAGGACACGTCTCTCTGAGTCTTAATTATACCATCTGTGGTGAAAAGATTAATGACCTCATGTACCATCTACCTCAGAAAAAATGACAAAGCAGATGAAATTGTGTAAGTTGGAAAGCACAGGAAGGTCATTTATTTGGAAACCACCCAATTTAAAAACAGACAGAATCCTAAAAAGCAAAAACAGAAGAAAGAGGTGAGATTTTAAATATACCCCTCTTCATAAATCATTAGGAGATTCAGTGAAATATATTGACCTGCATTTTTTATTATTCATGCTATAATCACTCTTAGATAATTTTTAAAACACAGTAGTTCAAGTTGCCCTTAAGACAGAATATTTGACTTCAGTATCTAAACTGCAAATTTTTTTAATTTAATTTTTCTCAGTTTTACATTAAATGTATTTTTGTTTAGTTATCAAGTGCTTGGTGGGATTTGATTTTGAACAGTTTTTTCCCCAGAAAATGAAAAATTCTCTGTATGTTCTGTCTGGGAAATAATCACAGATCCGCATGGAATGACTCATTCAGAAGAGGCCCACATTGCTTTACCCAGTCACTGAAATTAAACTGATGTCCACTTCTGAAGCCAGACTTACTCAGCCAGGGATGGATATTTACCTAGAATTTTAGATCAGTTTCATGTTTATTTGATGAGGAAAGATAATTTTCTGCATGGACTCCCTACGCGTTCTTTGATCATTTTTGTCATTTAACAATAGAATATTCTCAAGTTCAATAAAGCGAGGTGAATGCATTATACTACAAAATAACTATTTTCAGCAACTATACTATTCTTGCAAGATTAAAATATTTTTTTACATATATTACAGTAATTTGAGTAGAAAGTTGAGAATTGATTTAGAAATAAGGTTGCTGCTAAGTCGCTTCAGTCGTGTCCGACTCTCTGCGACCCCATGGACTGCAGCCTACCAGGCTTCTCCATCCATGGGATTCTCCAGGCAAGAACACTGGAGTGGGTTGCCATTTCCTTCTCCAATGCATGAAAGTGGAAAGTGAAAGTGAAAGTGAAGTCTCTCA
>NW_011494879.1:8931810-8947769 GCF_000754665.1 Bison bison bison
CTCTCAGTCGTGTCTGACTCTTAGCGACTCCATGGACTGCAGCCTACCAGGCTCCTCCATCCATGGGATTTTCCAGGCAACAGTACTGGAGTGGGGTGCCATTGCCTTCTCCCAGAAATAAGGTTAAAGGAACTATTTCTGGATCAAATAAAGAGAAATTCTGCCAAAAAGTATAAAGTAATGTGAGATGATGCTAAAGTATCATTTGAGCAGATTTAAAAAGAGCGAGTATTGGTTGATGTATGGCAAAACCAATACAATATTGTAATTAACTTCCAATTAAAATAAATAAATTTATATATAAAAAAAAAAAGAGCGAGTAGAGGGGAGAAATCCTCCCATAAAGTCATGTTAAGAAATAGTGGAAGAAAGAAAGTCCCTTTAAGTGAAAGTTTCTCAAGATTAAATATGTATGTTAAATTATAAGAGAAATCATAATTCTGTTTGTCTCAGACTTGAGATCAAGATCACTATCAAGAAATAATCAATCATTTGAATAGAAATCAGAAAACCGAAGTGCAATATCTTAATAATGTATATTTCAACGTTTACCACAAAATTTCTACCTATAGTAATTGCGTCACCTTAGGTCCGTCCTACTCAGGGTCCACTACTTCACTCTAGCTTTGCATTGGAGGAAGTCACTAGACCCTTGGGATAATAACTAGTCTTATGACTCATATAATACTTTAAAATAAAATATGTAAGCTGGATTAATGTGTTAGGAAAACCAGATAAGCATAGTTTGTACATGTGATATCAAATTATTTTTGTTACTGTAAATATGTGACAACCCATAGAAGCTTTTGTAACCTTGCTTTGGCCGCAGAGACTGACTTGCTCCTGTTGCCATCCACAGCCCAGTGTTATTGAGGCAAATGCTGTGTCAGCCAAGACCTTGTGTCTGCTTCATGTGAAGGTAGTGGCCTTTCCCATGTTTAGTTGCCAGGGCCTGTGGGCCTGAGGAGACAGGGTAGTCATCTGGAGAGGGGAAGGGTCAGAACAGAGGAGATCAGGTGGGCTGTCACTACAAGAGGAACCTTCATGTATATTAGACAAAATCTCCCTTCCTGAACATGGCAGCCCCTCACCTGCCCCCCAGGCTAGGTGCACTGGTTCAGGGACCAGCTGGCACCTATAACCATAGGATCAGAAAGGCAGTTTCTGGCAGAGATGACTCATCAGCCTGATGCCTGGAGTGAGAAGATGGTGAGGCCACACACACTCTGGCTGTTGGTAACTTTGACCTCTTTTTAATTACCAAGAGTGGTACATGAGAATTCCCTAAGGGAAACAAAAAACTGACCAAAACACACAAAGCATTGGTTTTAAAAGACACTGGATACTAAGTATCAAAGGCCAGAGATCCCTGAGAGATACAGGAAAATCCAAGGTAAACTCTGATTGTCTCAGTTTAATGCTTTGCCATGGTGTAAGAGGAAGGAGCACAGCAGACTACCAAGTGTGGGAGGTAGAGCTAAGGATCCAGGAAGATCAAGATATCTAGCTTTCATAAGACAAAGAAATAGAGAGAGAACTCTGGAAATCTGCCAAGAGTCCCTCTAGTGATTTCTGATTATCTTAATTATTCTGTGAGGAAATTACCCAAGGCTGGGAAAGATCCACTGGAAAGAATCAGAAAGAAAAGGTTTAGAGCTCATGCAGGGTGAAGAAGAATGCCTGTTTTCACCAGCCCATTTGGAAAAATTTATGCCATAGAGCACTGGGTGGACTGCTTGGGAGGTCTTACCTCAGTCATGGGGAATGGCTGGCCTTAAACAGCTCTGAGCCCTCCTGAGGAAGCATTAAAGCAAGACATGAAAGGAGAGAATTCTTTATGTATAACTTAACTGCATCTCAGAACAAAGCTCAAGAAGATTTATAAGAATATAAAAGCATCCAGCATCCAATTAGGTAAAACTCACAATGGCTGGCATCTGATCAAAGATTACTAGGCATGAAAAGAAGGCTATGTCCCTTGCTAATCAATCAACATTGACACAGATGTTAGAATTGACAGAAGACAGTAATTATAACTATATTCCTATATTCAAAAAGTTAAATAGAGGCAGGGAAATATTTTTTTAAAAAATACATGCTGAACTTTTACAGATGAAAACTTTTAGGCAAGAAAATATCTTAGGTTGAAAACATGCTGAACAAAATCAATGGCAGATTAGACACTGCAGGAAAGAAGATGGGTGATCTTGAAGACATAGCAAGAGAAACTATTCAAAATGAGACACACAGAGAAAAATAACAAAAACAAAGAACAAACAGGAGAGCATCAGTGAATGTAGATGGAATTCCTGAGGAGAGGGGAGGAGGTGGAACAGAAAAGTATTTGGAGAAATAAAGATTGAAAAATTTCCAAATTTGATGAAAGTTATAACTTAGAGATCCAAAGAATTCGGGGAATGTCAAGTACAAGAAAATGAGGGAAACTGTACCAAAGAACATCACAGTCAATTTGCTCAAAACCACTGATAAGGAGAAAATCCTGGGACTTCCCTGGTGGTCCAGTGGTTAAGATTTCATCTCCCAGTGCAGGGAACACAGGTTGCATCCATGGTAAGATCCTACATACCTCTTGGCCAAAAATCAGAACATGTATTGCAAAAAAATTCAATAAAGACTTTAAAAATGGTCCACAAAAAAAAAGAGAGAAAATTTTAAAAGCAAACAGAGGAAAAAAAGACATTTTCTGTAGAAAGGAACAGAGATAAGCACAATAGTAGATTTCTCATTGCAAGTGAAAAGACAGTGGAGTAACATCTTATTTTTTTCATTCAATACCCTAAACTGTCAATCTAGAATTCTGTGTTTTGTAAAGATACTTTTTCAAAAACAAAGGCAAAAAAAAAAAGGTAAAATAAAGATATTTTTTATCTTTACCTACAGCAGAAAATAATTAATTATTAGCGCATCTGCAATGTGAGGAAATCCTTCAGGCAGGAGGAGAATGATGCTTTTATGTGGGAAGAAATGAATGGAAATATGGTTCTACACAAAGGAATAAAAAGCTGGAAAAAAAAAGTATGTGACAACATTAATTATATTCTTAAACATTATTTTGAAATAATGAAAGATTTGGAGGAAGCTACAAAAAATATACATGGAGATACCATGCATGATTCAAGCAACTTCCTCCAGTGATAACATATTGTATACCTATTGCACAATTTTAAGACTAGGAAATTGATTAAAACTGGGAAATTGACATGGGTTCAGTTCACACAGTTTATTTAGATTTCACCATTTTCACAAGCATTCATTTATGTGATTATATAATTCTGAACATTTCTATCAAATATAGAGCTCCATGTAATCACAAGCACAATCAAGACATAGAATTGCTCCATCAATACAAGACTCTTGCTACCTACCTATATGTCTCTATTTCTATCTATCTATCGATCATCTTTGTATCTATTGCTACTTATAGTTTCTATGGTTGCTTTGTTTTAGAAAGTACTGCTTATATTCTAATAAGGGGGAAAAAGTTGTGCTCTCCAAAATTGTTGAAAATAAATTTAAACAGAAAAAAAGTGGCACTGCAAACATCAATAATATGTTCTCAATTGTCTTTTATTCATGGATGAAATACTAGAATAAAGTGAAGTCATTCTGAGCAGTGTGATTAAAGATTTATACTCATCACTTAAAGACACCATAACAGTGAGCAATCAGATAGTAAGTCTTGTCCATTTTTAACAGCAGGTAGACTGTTCTTTGGAAGGACAGAAAAATTGTACTGTCCGGTGAATCCAATAGATTGAAGTTTGGAAAGACCTAGGACTGTGGGTATGCTCAAAAGCTCATTCAAGTTTCTTGTTTTCCTGAGACTTTTATGCTCCTAATGTTATGAAATGTACTTCTAGCTTATCACGATATTGCAAAAAACTTCAAGGCACTAGGGTGGGGTTTTCACATTTGATTTTTTGTTTTGAAGGCTTCCGAACTGTTTTTGAAAATGTATATGACTTATTTCAGGGATGGGATGTTCTCTGGTGTTGACTATTGTTTATAGCACTGACTACTTTTTACACTTGATTTTCTACTATTTTGCAAACCCTCCACTATGAGAAGTAGGGGACAGGCAACTATAAGGGGAAACAAAAACAAAAAGTCTCTGGGATGCCTTCTGAATGCTACAATACATAAATAGATATTGCACGTCAAAAATTAAAGCTAAAACTATTCACAGATTACTTGAAAATTTCTAAAAATTGAGAAATATATCAGTAGCTTCTACACAAAACATACAGAATAACTGGCTTCAATTATGCCTGCAAAATATGCTCAGAGATTTTCAGGACTCATACTAATTAGAGACCATTCAAAGAAGTCTTTAAAAAAGAGATTGGGATTTATTCAGGACCTTAATAATTTAATCCTATTAATTTATGATTTTGACATTTGTTTCAAGAACAAAATCCATCTAATGTTGTCTGTCTACTTTGTAAAGTTTTGCTTCGACACACAGTGATATAACACCCCTTAAATATGAAATTATAATGATAAATGTGGCATTCTCTCATGAGATTAAAAAAAAATGGCATCTGATTATCTCATCCTGACATTTCAGTCTTCATCTACCTTATCCTTAGCAGCACTAAGCATTTTTCAACTCTTGTTTCTGAAACAATTCTTTCTCTTAATTTATGCAAACTCATTTTCTCATTTCATTATTGTTATTGTATGCCTGTTTGCTCCTTTGCTCTTCAGGCCACTTACTGATCATCAGTCTTCTTTTCTCAATCTCAACCTGGATTAAACTCACTCCAGTTTAATCCAGACCTATTCTGTACTCTGCCCTATATTTTCCTTCAGAGACATTCACACTTATCTCTTTAAGGGCCATCTGTGCACGTGTGAGTCCTACAGTCATATTCAGTCTCCCTTTTGAATGATGCTCTTATGTGGCATCTTACTACTTTCTTACTTTCATTTCTCCTTGGTGTTTCAGCAGCATGCCAAGCTTAACAAGTTCATAATGATTTATTGATTTCTGCTATCCTCAAATCTATTTCTCCTCTTATGATGCTCATGCCATATGTACTTATTTCTACCTTTAGTATGGCTATCTTAGTTTAAGCCACTATTATCTCGTACCACTGTAATATATTTTCAAAAGCTTACTAATTTGCTTTTTCTTCTCTTGCCTTTTTACATTCTAAAAAACAATTGTCAGAGGGATATGTGTACTTTTTTAGTGATTTTCCTTTGCTCTTAAATAAAATTCCTTTAATACGGTGGTTATAGATTGAATAGTGTCCCTCCCCACCCACCCACACACACAAATGATATTTTAATTCCTAATCTCCAGTACCTTAAAGTGTAACCATATTTACAAATAGGGTCATTGCAAATATAATTAGTTGAGTTGATCATACTGTTTAAGGTAGGTCCCTATTCCAATTTGACTGATTTCCTTATGTATGTTGGCTATGTGATAAGACAGAATCTCATGGGAAGAACACTATGTATAGACCCAGGCATAGACTGGAAAGATGCATCTACAAGACAAAGATCAACACATACTTCTAGCCACAGCCAGAAGCTAGGGGCTTCCCAGGTGGCTCAGTGGTAAAAATCCACCTGCCAGTGCAGGAGATGCAGGTTTGATCCCTGGGTCAGGAAGATTCCCTGAAGGAGGAAATGGCAATCCATTCCAGTATTCTGGCCAAGAAAATCCTATGGACAGAGGAGCCTGGAGGGCTACAGTCCATGGGGTTACAGAGTCAGAAACACCTGAGTGACTGAACATGCATGCATGCAAGCAGCAAAAAAAAAAAAAAAAATTGCAATTAAGCATTAAAACAATACTTTTTTCTAATCTAATATAGTCAGTAAGATATGCTGTATTGCCATGAATTTTCAGTTCTGCAGAAATGTCTTATATACTCTTACATATAAATTCAGACTATTATTTTTCAGTTCAGTTCAGTTCAGTTGCTCAGTCATGTCCAACTCTTTGCAACCCCATGAATCGTAGCACGCCAGGCCTCCCTGTCCATCACCAACTCCCGGAGTTTACTCAAACTCATGTCCATTGAGTTGGTGATGCCATCCAGCCATCTCATCCTCTGTCGTCCCCTTCTCCTCCTGCCCTCAATCCCTCCCAGCATCAGAGTCTTTTCCAATGAGACAACTCTTCACATGAGGTAGCCAAAGTATTGGAGTTTCAGCTTTACCATCAGTCCTTCCAATGAACACCCAGGGCTGATCTCCTTTAGAATCGACTGGTTGGATCTCCTTGCAGTCCAAGGGACTCTCAAAAGTATTTTTAGTTAGCTATTAAGTAATAGTTAACTTCACAAAAATTATCTTTAGCATAAAAGGAAGATTTCACATTCCATAAAACATCATATAATATGAGAAATATGGTATTTACAGATTCGTTTACAAACATGATCTTTCTCAGAAAGTTCTGAAATCTTACACACTGCCTGTAACCGCCCATACCTTTTTTACCAGCTCTATAACTACTTCTACACTTTGGGGAAACAAAAATTCAGTAACAGATCTTATAACCCAGTGCAGTTCAAACTCAGTTCAAACTTATAGATCAACTCAGTTTAAGGAAAGTTGATGATGTTATTAAATGATGAACCTTAGTCTATTTTATAGAAATAGTTAAAAGTTTATGTCACAGTGATTTTTCTAAGGATTAAATGAAATCATGTGTATAAACTTCTTAGCATAATCCTTCTTCACAATAAGCACATTATACATAGTAGATTATTTATTCTTCTCAAACTTGTAGCATGAACTCCTAGGATAAACAACTCTTTGTTAGATATATAGAAAGTTCAAGGAAAAAAAATATGACATTTTTTTCTAGAGCATCAATTTTTCCTGATGGTAGATGATCTAAAATGTTAACTACATATTAAATTAGACCATAGTGTGTACTATAGTATAAAATTTGCATTTTTAAGCACAATGATTTATGGATTTTAGTAATAGTTGGGTAGTAGACAGAGAACAGAGATTTTGAAGGTTAAAGACCTCAATTCATCATGCAAAAGGCAAAGAACTATGGCAAAGCTTTTATCATATATAATATATATTGTGTATATGTAACATTATATACTATATAGCTGTCTTGAAAGAGTAGTGACTTAAAGTATTTTGAAAAGCCTAGAATTAAACCTGTCACATAGTAGGCACTTTAAAAAATTAGATATTATTACTCTTTAACAACTTTTTGGGATAAGACTCTACATATTTATAAAAATAAAAAATTTAAAAATACAGCCATAAATTGTTCTAATTGTTTACCGCTGGGAATACACTTTCTTCACCATTGAATAGGATTAAAAAAAAAATTCTTGTTCCTCCATTTATTTTAATATATATAGGTCATGCAGGAGGTTGTTGCTACATGGACCTTTATTCCTCTGGAGTGGAGAAACAAACGAACAAAAAAAAATTAGGGGTTTTCAGAATTGTTTAGTAACAAAGGTGAAATATGAATGCTCTGTCTCCTAAAACTGATTAATTTTTTTTAAGTGCCTGAAACTTTTCCAAGATTTAAAATGAGCTCTTAAGTTTTATTTTGTTTAAAGGATTTGATATCACAGTTTTATTTTTCAAAAGTTTAGGACCTCTTTATCAGATTAATGCTTTCACTTTGTATGTGCTTGAAGATTTGAAAACCAATTCATTAGAAATACCTACCTCAAGTCTCTCAGAGTATTCATATCCTGAACATCACTGGAAAAGGTTGCTTGGCCATCTTATAAAGAACATAAATCCAAGTTAAAAGATCCCCTTAGAATCTGTTCATTCTTTCAGTTTCAGGCAGTTTGTTCTGTTAGAAACACCAGCCCTGAGACAAAAGACTTGGGAAGGATGGTCACAGCTTTTTGACCTCTCACTCCCAGAAATCCAATTACCCATGAAATAAGTAAAAATGTCTACTCTTTCCCAAGGGTTGTCATTCTTGACGACACAATGTATTTCCTGAGTTCCAAAATGCGATAAAAGTGAAAGCTATTCAGTGCCCATATATGTGTTGAAATCTACTATGAGGAGACCCTGGGGGGAAATACAGACTCGATTTATGGTTTCATCCAGTTTGTGGGCTACTATAGTAGGTACCAATCAATGAAAACTTAGGTTACGTGTTACAAAATGAGGTAGCCTAAAGAATGTTACAATATTGTAACACCACATTTAATATGTAAAATTTGACTGTTTTTCAAATTGATTTTATGGTTTTACACATTGCTCTCAATTATGCAAAAAACCACAATGATAAAGAGAACATTATAAAATGAAAATATTAACATTTAATGTCTTTAGAAGAGTACATAGATTTTGTGGGCTTCCCTCATAGCTCAGTTGGTAAAGAATCTGCCTGCCATGCAGGAGACTCAGGTTCAATTCCTGGGTCGGGAAGATCCCCTGGAGAAGGAAATGGCAACCCACTCCAGTATTCTTGCCTGGAGAATCCCATGGACAGAGTAGCCTGGCAGGCTACAGTCCATGGAGTCGCAAGAGTTGAACATGACTTAGCGACTAGAGAGAGAGAAAGAGTAACAGTCTAGCAATAACCCTTCCCAACATTTCATTAGGCATACTTCCTAGGAGACAGACACATGGGTGAAGAACCCACTGAGTAGACTTTCTGCCTTGAAAAGTAAGAAAAAAGAAAAAAACAAGAAAACTGAGGTTGGTTTAATGGCATTTATGCTGGAATTTGAAGGAAAGATGAGATTTGCAGATGAATAGATGTTGGTGGTGCGGGGATATTTCTTCAAGGATTGACAAGGCAGGTATATCCTAAATCAGAGTTCTGCAAAAACTTGCCGAGGAAACCTGCACAAGGACCCAGCAAAACCTGATAGCAAGGAATTTTTCCTACATGTCTTTGTTTTTCTTTCTTTAATAATATACTATTTTAAGATTTCAGAAATGGTCCCTTTATTTGTCTTCTGCTGTTTCATTCTTACCTCTATCTAATCTGACATAGAACAGCAATACACAGCTTGAGGGGAGATGCAAAATAGAATTGTTTTAAAGGATAGACATTGAATACATTTGCCAGAACACTGGCGGAAAATGCTTCTTTTGAGAAAATAAATGTACTTTCCAATATTTAAGTAATATATATTCATTATAGAACATTGGGAAACCACAGAAACTTTTAAAATTATCTAATTTTCTATTAATTATACTTTTAAATACATTTTTATCTTTATCTCAACTCTATATGTTATATAATATTATTCACTTTATTTTATAGATGAGAAAACTGAATGATGGAATAGTTAAGCTCAGTCTCCTCTATAGTAATAACTGGAGTTGAAACTGACTGAGGAAGTAGAGTAGAGACATGAAACATATGTTCTGTGACCATAGAGGATGGTCACATCCTCCACGGAGCATTCATAACACAGTGAGTGTGCAATGAAGGTTTGATAAATGGATATCAAACCTCTTTCATGATATAAGAATGTAATTCCGGAGAGTAGAAAAGCTTGGGCTTTTAGTCAACCAGAATTGGTTCTAATCACAGTTGCCTGAGTTTGAAGTGAAGTGAAGTTGTTCAGTCGTATCCAACTCTTTGCGACCCCACGGACTGTAGCCTGCCAGGCTCCTCTGTCCATGGAATTTTCTAGGCAAGAATACTGGAGTGGGTTGCCATTTTCTTCTCCAGGGGATCTTACCAACCCAGGGATCGAACCCAGGTCTCCTGCACTGCAGCAGACTCTTTACCATCTGAGTCGACAAGGAAGCCCTTCCTGAGTTTTCAAGATTTCAACTTTAAGATCAAGCTTAAACTTTTTCAGTTCAACCTAATGACATGATGATACTAGACAGAAAGTAGGGTTGTGAGGAGTCTGTAAATCCACAGCAGCAATATCCATGCATATAATTCAGTAAATGGTAGATTTTGCTATTGACAAGCCTACCACTTGAGTCCAGTTTTATTCTTTTTCTCATTGACTTGCAATGCAGTATCTCTAGGGTACTGCTCTATTAAATCTATCGAAAATACCTCATATTATATAAGCAGGTAATGTGTAAAATCATTGTAATGAAAGAATCCCTCTGAAATTATTTGAGCACATGCCAGATTCTTTTGCTGGCAGATCAATAATTAACATTTGAATAGCATTTTACAGTTAGCAAAGAATCAGTGACAGTGGAAATTGATAATAGCTAATAAGGTACAACCCACAGAGGGAGCTTTAGACCTTGGATTACTTCACTCAGCATCATATAATAACTCTGGGCAAAGTCTAAGAGAATTATATCAATGTTCATAAAGTTATTCTACAGAAAAATACATTTTTATCACCTGGAGTTAGGTAAAGTGAAAGTGAATAAAAACAATGATTATTATTACCAATTATTTACTAGATGGAATACATCCAGATTGATTTTCAGAGCAATAGGAAGCTAGGAAAATACTGAGAATAAAATGAGTTCAGATATAGGTAGAATGTAAACATTACCTGTGATAAAGGTGCGTGCGTGTGTGTTTAGTCACTTCAGTCGTGTCTGACACTCTCTGACCCCGTGGCCCACCAGGCTTCTCTGTCCATGGGATTCTCCAGGCAAGAATACTGGAGTGGGTTGCCATTTCCTTCTCCAGTGAAAAAGTATGAAGTGATTGAAATGAAGTTGCTCAGTTGTGTCCGACTCTTTGCGACCCCATGGACTGTAGCCTACCAGGCTCCTCCGTTCATGGGATTTTCCAGGCAAGAGAACTGGAATGGGTTGCCATTTCATTCTCCGGTGATATAGGTAGGATGCATATCTATCTATCTATCATCAACTATGGATCAATCATCTCTCCATCCTCATTTTCCATGCATAAAACATCCACTAGAGTGAGAATGTCACTTTGCAATATTATGTTGCAAATGAGCACCGTGCTTCTTTTTTAGAGGATATCTTTTTTCCTCCTAACCATTTGTCTGAAATAGTGGTTTACAAACTTTGATGCATCTCCCCATCCTCTGGGGTGCTTGTTAAAGTACAGATTGCTGAGGCCAACACCAGTTTCAGATGCTGTAGGTCTCAGATGGGGCCTGAGAATCTGCACTTTTAACTAGTTCGTAAAAGGTAACCATGCTGCTGCTCCTGGCAACACACTATGAGAACTAATAAAAGCCTGATTGAGGCTCAAAACCACTTCTCCTACAAAGCCTTTTGATCACTGCTGTCCCTCTTAAAGCCTTCTTCCTATGATGCTTTTTTGTTTGTTTGCTTGTTTTTGTTTTTTTTTTTTGCACATTACCAATTAAATTCATCACATTACAGGAGTGACAAAGGAGAATACAAGTGTATACAATTGGGAATAAATATTTGTTTGGACTTAGCCATAAGTAGCTGTATCCTCATGGACAAGTTTTTTTTTCTTTCTCACTATGGTTTCCCACACCGCCCCCTTCCCTCCAACCGAGGCTGTACTTTGTTTTCTTATTTGAAATATATCCCTCAGTTTCTTCATTTTGCTTGATTCTCTGTGTTGGTTTCTCTGCATTAGATGGCACAGTCATCTCTCTCAGTCTTGATGGAGTGGTTTCCTGGTAAAAGAAATCTTATTGTTCAACCCTGTCCTAGCTTTTGCTTGTCTCTAAAACCTTTGGATTGTCCAAGCAGTCTATAATATTTGGAAGAGCTCCTAGTAGTTGAGGGTGTGCTAAACCCTGGCAGTGTCCCAAAGTGGAGGATCTCAGTCAGCACCTAGATTTGGGCTGATTGGATACATGTAATAGTGCTCTTCTGGGTTTTATTGGAACTTTGGAGCATAGCAGAGGGGAGAACAAAGATAGAGGGAGGGATATAGAGGGGAAAAAATGATTCCACTCTCCCAACATTAGCAAGGCAGAAGGAGGCAGAAACTCAGAATATAAATCACCCATGACCTTATAGCCAATAGGTAACCTGCTCAATTCAAACTCAGAACTGCTCAGTTCTCAGAGGAACTATTCTCCAGTTTCTCTAACTAGAATACAGAGTAGAGTTGAGAGGTTGCATAGTTCAATACCACCTCTGAATTCTATAGTCTTAATTATTCCCGATTATTTGTCTAATTTTTCAATGTTGAAGCTAAGTTTCCTGAAGACTTACATGTTAGAGATAATGTTAACAATTTACTAGCTGTATTAAGGCTTATTATGTGCCAGGTATCGTAGAAGATACATCTAATATAATTTAATTTCATCCTCACTTCCATAGAGAAGCCTCTCTGGTTGACCCTAATGAAAGCAACTTCCGGTTTCATTCTTTCTCTTATTACCATACTGTATTCTCCAAGTTATTTGTCACTGTCATAAAGTGAAGTCGCTCAGTCATGTCCAACTCTGGGACCCCATGGACTATAGCCTATCAGGCTTCTCAGTTCATGGAATTTTCCAGGTAAGAGTACTGCAGTGGGTTCCCATTTCCTTCTCCATGGGATCTTCCCGACCCAGGGATCGAACTCAGGTCTCCCGCATTGCGGGCAGACACTTTACCATCTAGGCCACCAGGGAAGTCCCACTGTCATAACACATAATGTTTATTGTGAGTCTACTTATGTCTCTGCTTTGAATGGAGGCTTAATGAAATCAAAGATCCTTTTTGACATAGTTTTTATCTTCCCCAGCTAGCATATTTGCCCTGGAATATACTAATAGACAAATAAGTATTTGTTAAATAAATTTAAGTAAGTAAGTGTTAGTCACTCAGTTGTGTCTGACTCTTTGCGACCTCATGGACTCCAGCCCCCCAGGCTCCTCTGTCATGAGATTTTCCAGGGAAAGATACTGGCGTAGGTTATCATTTCCTTCTCCAGGGGAATATTCCCAACCCAGGAATCAAACCCAGGTCTCCTACACTGCAGGTAGATTCTTTACTGACTGAGCTACAAAGGAAGCTCAGAGGGGTATTATTCTCTTTGAGATGATATGACTACTTCAACTAACAGAATTAAGACATTATCTTAATGATACACCAACTCAGACTTATTTTTCCATTTGAGCCCCAATGGCCAAGGGAGCAGCCTCTAGATCTTCTCAGAGGCAATAAAGCAAAATTTCATATCCAACAACATTGTTCTTAATGATGCTCTGTATCCTCCTTATTCTCTTTCCATGAACATTGAAATCTTAACAGATAACAATTGAACAACAAAGGTTTGAACTAAATGGGACTGTTCATACATGAATTTTTTTTCCCTAGATACATATTGCAGTACTATACAACCCAGGGTTGGTTCAATCAATTGATGGAACTGTAGCAATGGAGGGCAAACTATATCCCCATTATGTAAATATACATGTGATTTTTTTCTACATATGATTAAACATCTCATATTTTGAAGAAATTTGCCTAAAAATATAGAAGCGATGACACTAAATTTGTACTGAAGTTTTTAGGAATATTTTGAATTTGATACCAATTTTTAACTCAGTTTTCTATTAACAGAGTAATAAAAATTAGTTCTCAACCTCAGGAGACTTAGCATTAAACCTAATAACCTGGATGGGCGGTGTAATGTTTCTACCTCTGTCACTTACTACCAGCATAATCTCAGCCATTTAAATTATATACAGCTTAGTCTCTTTATTTGTAAAATACCACTGAAAACATACACCTCATCTTATGTTCTAAGAATTGTATAAGATGAGGCATATAGAGTTTTAACACAATCTATACTTGATTTTTGGAAGTTCAACTATAATTTTTTTGTTTGTTTGTTTTTAAGAATAAGACATCTGTAACTTATCTTCATAGCCCCCTCTTTTATTCATCTCATTTCATTTTTTTTAAGAAACAGTAATAATACAAAGATAATGATGATAAAGAAATGAATAGTTTTTTCAAAGTGAAATGTTTTTTTAAATCCAAGATTCAAATTCAGGTGTTAATCCCTCCTTTATAGCAAGAGAGATACTTCCTTCACTTTACTCCTCATGGTACTTTGGATAGCGAAGCTGTTCTTTGTAAATGCATTTTAGCTTGAATTCATGAATTAGTAAAACCTGATAGATATCCCCAAAGGCTGTTGATTTTACCTGGCTTTCTTTAATTACAATGATCACATGGAACAATATTGTTTAACATCATTCATTCTGGGTTGCAATTAACTTAATCTCAAATTTATTTCAGCTTTTAGTGGACTTTTGATCTAAGGATGTTAGTTTGTTCAGGTCATATTAATACTCACTGATCTGATACGTAACTGGTGACATTTATAATGAGGTCATTCTCGTCTATTAATTCTACCTGCATTATGGCTTCTGATACAGTGGGAAAGAGTGTCATTGACCCTCAGACTCTCACTTCTGCCTCATCAGTCACATACCAGTCTAACTGCACCCTGGGCCCTAAATCTCTGGTGTCATTAAGAAGCTAAAAACTTCAGAGGGCAGATTTGCAGCTGTGATGTATAATACAGAAGAGTTCATAAAAAAAAAGTTGGTAAGAGCAGATGCTAATCTATTTTATATTTGGAAAGAAAATGACTTCATGAAGACAACGTGCTATTGGGACAACGTGTACTTTATTTTCAAACAAATAAACATATTTTCAGAATAAATCTCTTTGATATAATAATTATTTTTGACATTTCTGACTCATGTCTTTTATTGTAATAATGAACATTCTAGGGAAAATGAGCATTATGAATTCATGAACGCAACTTATTTTATTCTCAGTGGGGAGGTGAGACTCTAGTAGAGTCAGCAAATATTTACTGGCTGTGTATAATATGCAAGTACTGTGATAGATTTAGGGCAGAGTTCCCCAATCTCAGCATTATTGGAATTTTGAGACAGATAATTCTAAGTGGTTGTATCGTGTATTGCTGACTGTTTAGTATTATCCATGTTCTCTACCCACTAGATGCCAATTTTGCCTCATCCTATGGTAACTACAACCAAAAATGCCTACAGACATTGCTCTGGGGGAAACCTTGCTCACAGTGAGGAACCATTAACTTAGAGTGTATAGGGATTAATCAGACAATGATTGCTCTAAATATATGTATGAATTTATCTAGAAGTAAGACGTCCTTTTCATTATACGGGACTGCAATGCAAAAGTAGGAAGTCAAGAAACACCTGGAGTAACAGGCAAATTTCGCCTTGGGATACGGAATGAAGCAGGGCAAAGATTAATAGAGTTTTGCCAAGAAAATGCACTGGTCATAACAAACACCCTCTTCCAACAACACAAGAGAAGACTCTATACATGGACATCACCAGATGGTCAACATCGAAATCGATTGATTATATTCTTTGCAGCCAAAGATGGAGAAGCTCTATACAGTCAGCAAAAACAAGACCAGGAGCTGACTGTGGCTCAGACCATGAACTCCTTATTGCCAAATTCAGAATGAAATTGAAGAAAGTGGAGAAAATCACTAAAACATTCAGGTATGACCTAAATCAAATCCCTTATGATTATACAATGGAAGTGAGAAATAGATTTAAGGGCCTAAATCTGATAGACAGAGTGCCTGATGAACTATGGAATGAGGTTCATGACATTGTACAGGAGACAGGGATCAAGACCATTCCCATAGAAAAGAAATGCAAAAAAGCAAAATGGCTGTCTGGGGAGGCCTTACAAATAGCTGTGAAAAGGAGAGAAGTGAAAAGCAAAGGAGAAAAGGAAAGATATAAACATCTGAATGCAGAGTTCCAAAGAATAGCATGAAGAGATAAGAAAGCCTTCTGCAGCGATCAATGCAAAGAAATAGAGGAAAACAACAGAATGGGAAAGACTAGGGATCTCTTCAAGAAAATTAGAGATACCAAGGGGACATTTTATGCAAAGATGGGCTCGATAAAGGACAGAAATGGTATGGACCTAACAGAAGCAGAAGATATTAAGAACAGATGGCAAGAATACACAGAAGAACTGTACAAAAAAGATCTTCATGACCCAGATAATCACGATGGTGTGATCACTCACCTAGAGCCAGACATCCTGGAATGTGAAGTAAA
>NW_011494879.1:8947869-8948220 GCF_000754665.1 Bison bison bison
TATGCAGGTCAGGAAGCAACAGTTAGAACTGGACATGGAACAACAGACTGGTTCCAAATAGGAAAAGGAGTTCGTCAAGGCTGTATATTGTCACCCTGTTTATTTAACTTATATGCAGAGTACATCATGAGAAACACTGGACTGGAAGAAACACAAGCTGGAATCAAGATTCCCACGAGAAATATCAATAACCTCAGATATGCAGATTACACCACCCTTATGGCAGAAAGTGAAGAGGAACTCAAAAGCCTCTTAATGAAAGTGAAAGTGGAGAGTGAAAAAGTTGGCTTAAAACTCAACATTCAGAAAACAAAGATCATGGCATCTGGTCCCACCACTTCATGGGAAATA
>NW_011494879.1:8948941-8958517 GCF_000754665.1 Bison bison bison
TTATGACCAACCTAGATAGCATATTCAAAAGCAGAGACATTACTTTGCCAACAAAGGTTCGTCTAGTCAAGGCTTTGGTTTTTCCTGTGGTCATGTATGGATGTGAGAGTTGGACTGTGAAGAAGGCTGAGCACCGAAGAATTGATGTTTTTGAACTGTGGTGTTGGAGAAGACTCTTGAGAGTCCCTTGGACTGCAAGGAGATCCAACCAGTCCATTCTGAAGGAGATCAGCCCTGGGATTTCTTTGGAAGGAAAGATGCTAAAGTTGAAACTCCAGTACTTTGGCCACCTCATGCGAAGAGTTGACTCATTGGAAAAGACTCTGATGCTGGGAGGGATTGGGGGCAGGAGGAGAAGGGTACGACAGAGGATGAGATGGCTGGATGGCATCAGTGACTTGATGGACGTGAGTCTGCGTGAACTCCGGGAGTTGGTGATGGACAGGGGGACCTGGCATGCTGTGATTCATGGGGTCGCAAAGAGTCGGACACGACTGAGCGACTGATCTGATCTGATCTGATACATAATTAGAAAAACTACATGCACAACTTTCCCTGCATATATCTGCATAAGAATAAATAAAGAGTAATCTTATATTTAAGGCTTCACCTGCAACACTATCTATGTTAGCAAAAAGAAAAGAAAATTTTAACTTTCTAGGAATAGGGAAGAAAACAATTGTATCTCAAATTCTTTGTATTTCAATTTGTGTCTCTATTGTATCACAATAGTGTGTGTCTACCCAACACAGTAAATTAGGTCACATATATTAGCACATTTTCATGAATATCTTATATTTTATTATTTTTTCTCTATTTATGCCAAAGAAAACCATTAACATTTTTAAACATGTATTCAAGTAAGCCCAACACACTGTTTAAGAGCTTGAATTCTAATTCAGATTTGTCTTATTTCAAAAATTCTGTTCTTTTTACACAAAAACACAAAACTGTATATAAGAAACAATCCTAATTCAGTTCAGTTAGTCACTCAGTTGTGTCCGACACTTTGGGATCCCATGGACCGCATAACGCTAGGCCTCCTTGTCCATCACCAACTCCTGGAGTTAACTAAAACTCACGTCCATTGAATAGGTTATGCCATTCAACCATCTCATCCTCTATTATCCCCTTCTCCTCCTGACTTCAATCTTTCCCAGCATAAGGGTCTTTTCCAATGAGTCAGTTTTTCACATCAGGTGGCCAAAATATTGGAGTTTTGGCATCAGTCTTTCCAATGAATATTCAGGACTAATTTCCTTTAGGATAGACTGGTTGGATCTCCATGCCATCCAGGGGACTCTCAAGAGTCTTCTCCAACACCACAATTCAAAAGAATCAATTCTTTGGCATTCAGCTTTGTTTATAGTCCAATTCTCACATCCATACATGACTATGGGAAAAACCATAGCTTTGACTAGATGGAACTTTTGTTGGCAAATTAATGTCTCTGCTTTTTAATAAGCTGTCTAGGTTGGTCATAACTTTTCTTCCAATGAGCGAGCATCTTTTAATTTCATGGCTGCAGCCAACATCTGCAGTGATTTTGGAGCTCAAAAATATAAAGTCTGCCACTGTTTCCACTGTTTTTCCATCTATTTGTCATGAAGTGATGGGACCAGATGCCATGATCTTAGTTTTTTGAATGTTGAGCTTTAAGCCAACTTTTCCACTCTCCTCTTTCACTTTCATCAAGAGACTCTTTAGTTCTTCTTCACTTTCTGCCATAAGGGTGGTGTCATATGCATATCTGAGCTTATTGATATTTCTCCTGGCAATCTTGATTCCAGCTTATGCTTCATCCAGTCCAGCATTTCTCATGATATACTCTGCATATTAGCCTTTGCCCTGCTTCATTCTGTACTCCAAGGCCAAATTTGCCTGTTACTCCAGGTGTTTCTTGACTTTCTACTTTTGCATCCCAGTCCCCTATAATAAAAAAGACATCTTTTTTATGTTAGTTCTAGAAGGTCTTGTAGGTCTTCATAGAACCATTCAACTTCAGCTTCTTCAGCACTACTGGTTGGGGCATAAACTTGAATTACAGTGATATTGAATGGTTTGTCTTGGAAACGAACAGAGATCATTCTGTCGTTTTTGAGATTGCATCCAAATACTGCATTTCTGACCCTTTTGTTGACTATTATGGCTACTCTATTTCTTCTAAGGGATTCTTGCCCACAGTAGTAGACATAATGGTCATCTGAGTTAAATTCACCCATTCCAGTCCATTTCAGTTCACTGATTCTTAAAATGTCAAAGTTCACTCTTGCCATCTCCTGATGACCACTTCCAATTTGCCTTGATTGATGGACCTAATATTCCATGTTCCTATGCAATACTGCTCTTTACAGCATTTGACCTTGCTTTTATCACCAGTCACAGCCACAACTTGCTGCTGTTTTGCTTTGGCTCCATCTTTTTCATTCTTTCTGCAGTTATTTCTCCACTAATCTCCAATAGCATATTGGGCACCTACCAAACTGGGGAGTTCACCTTTCAGTGTCCTATCTTTTTGTGTTTTCATACTGTTCATGGAGTTCTCAAGGCAAGAATTTTGAAGTGATTTGCCATTCCCATCTCCAGTGGACCACATTTTGTCAGAATATTTTCAACAGTTCATGAACCATGAACTTTCAGATGTCCAAGCTGGTTTTAGAAAAGGCAGAGGAACCAGAAATCAAATTGCCAACATCCATTGGATTTTTGAAAAAGCAAAAGAGCTCCAGAATAACATCTATTTCTGCTTTATTGACTATGCCAAAGCCTTTAACTGTGTGGATCACATCAAACTGTGGAAAATTATTAAAGAGATGGGAATACCAGGCCACCTGTCCTACCTCTTGAGAAATCTGTATGCAAGTCAGGAAGCAACAGGTAGAATTGGACATGGAACTACAGACTAGTTCCAAATCAGGAAAGGAGTACATCAAGGTTGTATATTGTTACCCTGCTCATTTAACTTATATGCAGAGTACATCATGAGAAACATTGGGCTTGATGAAGCACAAGCTGGAATCAATATTGCTGGGAGAAATATCAGTAACCTCAGATATGCAGATGGCACCACGCTGATGACAGAAAGCAAAGAAGAACTAAAGAGTCTCTTGATGAAAGTGAAAGAGGTGAGTGAAAAAGTTGGCTTAAAGCTCAACATTAAGAAAATGAAGATCATGGCATCTGGTCCCATCACTTCATTGCAAATAGATGGGGAAACAGTGACAGATGTTAATTTTTTTTTTTTTTTTTGACTCCAAAGTCACTGCAGATGGTGTCTGCAGCCATGAAATTAAAAGATGCTCACCACTCGGAAGAAAAGCTATGACCAAACTAGACAGCATATTAAAGAGCAGAGACATTACTTTGCCAACAAAGTCCATCTACTCAAGGCTATGGTTTTCCCAGTAGTCATGTATGGATGTGAGAATTAGACAATAAACAAAGCTGAGTGCCAAAGAATTGATGCTTTTGAACTGTGGTGTTGTAGAAGACTCTTGAGAGTGCCTTGGACTGCGTGGAGATCCAACCAGTCCATCATAAAGGAAATAAGTCCTGAATATTCTTTGGAAGGACTGATGCTGAATCTGAAACCCCAATCCTTTGGCCACCTGATGTGAAGTGTTGACTCATTGGGAAAGGCCCTGATGCTGGGAAAGATTGAAGGCAGGAGAAAGGGATGGCAGAGAAAGAGATGGTTGGTTGGCATGACTGACTCGATGGACATGAGTTTGAGTGAACTCTGGGAGTTGGTGATGGACAGGCAAGCCTGGCCTGCTGGAGTCCATGGGGTCTCAAAGAGTCAAACACGACTGAGTTACTGAACCTAACTGAACTCTGCATATAGGTTAAATATGCAGGGTGACAATATACAGCCTTGATATACTCCTTTCCCAATTTGGAACCAGTCTGTTTTTCCATGTCCAGTTCTTACTGTTGCTTCTGGGCCTGCATATTGACTTTTTAGGAGGCAGGTCAGGTGGTCTGGTATTCCCATCTCTTGCAGAATTTTCCAGTTTCTTGTGATCCACACAGGGCTTTGACATAGTCAATAAGGCAGAAATAGACGTTTTTCTGGAACTCTCTTGCCACCATATGTTATATTACTCATACATTTCTAGGAAAGTAAAATTAAATACATAGCTCTAAAAGTCACTTCTTTCAATGGTGCTGGAGTAAAGCAACAGTGATCATAAAGTGAGGAAGCAGGTCTAGGAAGTCTGGAAGGCTTCCTGGAGGAGGTAGCACTTCATATGACAGTTTATTTATAAGAAGAGTTAACCAACCAGACTGTAGATAAAATGGATTAACACTGAGGGTAAGATGTCAGGGTGGACTCAGTTGTAAAATGTTCAGTATTAGAGAGCAAACTGTATAATATACAGTTTTTCAAAGATCTGGCCAGCAAGATGATACTGTAGGATGAATTAGTTCAGTTCAGTTCAGTTGCTCAGTCATGCCCGAGTCTTTGCGACACCATGGACTGCAGCATGCCAGGCTTCCACGTCCATAACCAACTCCCAGAGTTACTCAAACTTATCCAACCATCTCATCCTCTGTCATTCTCTTCTCCTCCTGCCTTCAATCTTTCCCAGCATCAGGTCTTTTTCAGTGAGTCAGTTCTTCACATTGGGTGGCCAAAGTATTGGAGTTTCAGCTTCAGCATCAGTCCTTCCAATAAATATTCAACACTAATTTCCTTTAGGATGGACTGGTTGGATCTCCTTGCAGTCCAAGGGACTCTCAAGAGTCTTCTCCAACACCACAGTTCATAAGTATCAATTCTTTGACACTCAGCTTTCTTTATAGTTCAATTCTCACATCCCTACATGACTACTGGGAAAACCATAGCCTTGACTAGATGGACCTTTGTTTGCAAAGTAATGTCTCTGCTTTCTAACATGCTGTCTAGGTTCATGGGAAGAATATCGTGCAACACATCTTATGCTAAATATGTTTTTTAAATTATTTTTAATTCTCCATAGTAACTTTCAAGGTAGAGATTTCTGTCTCCATTTTGATGGCAATGAATGTGAAGCCCAGAGAGGTGACTTGCCCAAGGTTTTGATGTGTTGAAGCTTAAATAATACTCAAACCCATACCATGCAAGTGACTTTTGGTATGCCACATCGAGGAGAGCAGTCTCTTATCCCATCCACTCACATATAGTCATTTAACCACAATTATTTGCACTGTTCATTTTGGTCATTTGATTTCACAAAAAATCCAAGGCAAAGAGATAGTTCCAAAGGAGAGAATTGTAGCTTGAACACAATTAGCTTAAAAGAAGACAGAAAAGGATTTGGAGTCTGCCTGGAGGATGCCTGGATATCTTTAATATTAGAAGATAGTCATGCAGCCAGCAAATCCTAGGGAATTTACAGGACATGTTTGTCACAAGCCCATCTTATTCTCTGACTTTAATGAATCTGTGTATCCATAATCAGCCAAGAGAAGACTCTTGACAAATTCTTGTGTTTTCCCATGGCACATAGGATGAGCTGCAGAAGGCTTTGCACAGCTCAGGAAGTCATCTGCAATCTGGCTCCTACCAGTCTTTGAACTTTAATTCCTCTCTCGCCACTTACACTTTATGTATGTATGTATGTATATATATATATATATATATATATTATCTGTAGCTTCTCCAATGTGGGCTTCTGTGGTGGCTCAGTCAGTAAAAAATCCACCTGCAATGCGGGTGGCCTGGGTTCTATCCCTGGGTTGGGAATATCCCCTGGAGAAGGGAATGGCTACCCACTCCAGTATTCTTGCCTGGAGAAATCCATGGAGCCTGGAGAGCTATAGCCATGGGGTCACCAAGAGCCGGACACGACTGAGCAACCTTCACTTTTCCTTTCTCCAGTATGGAATACTTATTCAAAGCTCTGCTCACCAAAAAAGTTTTTCTCTGACTGGGAGGTCCTATTTTTTTTTTTTTTGCCTTAGAAAACATTCATTCTTCATCCAGTTTCAAGCTAAACCCTATCCCAACTATGACACCTTCCCTGTTTATCCTCTAGCAACAATTAAATAAGTACATAATAGCTTTTCTTTTTTTTGCAGAGGCAATAGTACGTCTGAAACCACTTTTTGTACATTCAAATTTTCAGCAGAGAAATGAATATACTTTGGGTAATGAAACCAGTTTCTCACTGTCAAGAGTAGGGAGTTTAAAATATGGAAAAGACCAAGGACAGCAACACTGTGGCATTTCATTGGGATTGGAGTTATCAATATAATCTGTTGGTTTTGTTTTAATTTTTTAAAAATTTTATTGGAGCATAATTGATTTACAATATTGTGTTAGTTTCAGATGTATAGAAAATTGAATCAGTTATGCATGTATGTATAACCACTTTTTTCATCTTTGAAGTTTAGCATAAATACAGTGAATGACTCATGGTATATGGTTATACGATTAATTTTATGTATACAATTGGTTAGCCCACAGTACCGAGATATCTAAACATTATTCTAGGTGTTTCTGATGTTTTTTAGTTGAGGCTAACATTTAAATCAAAAGACTTTAAATAAAAACCATATTATCTTCTGTAATATAGGTGGGCCTCATCCAGTCAGTTTAAGGCCTTAATAGGAAAAAAAGACTGACTCTCAGAAAGAATGAATTCTGCTCATAGATGGCCTTAGGACTTGAAAGGCAGCATCAACCCTTCCCTGTGTCTTCAGTCTGCTGGCCAACCCTGAAGATTTTGAACTTCCTAACTTCCATAATTGCTTGAGCAAAATTCTTAAAAATCAATCAATTAATCAACCTTCATCCCCCCTCCTTCCCTCCCTCTCAACCTCCTCTCTCTTCTCTCTTCCCACTTCCTACTGACTTTCTCTCTCTGACGAACCTGGACCAATACATGAATTTGTTTAAAAATTAATTGATAAGGTTTTACCTCTTCCTATACTGGCTTTCTTCTGTTCACAAATAAAGACTAACATGTACAACTCAATCAGCTTTAGAAATTATACTAATAGGAGCTTTGATAGTTATCATAGGGAAAGCTTTTTATTGGTAATTACTTCTACAAAGAAACAATTAACTCTCAAATGTCCCCAAACTCCACTCTCACTAGGAAGACTTATATGTATTTTCATATGTTTCAGTTCCTCTATTAATTATCATTTGAAAACTGACAGAATCAGAAGATCTGGGATCTCATATAAGCTCTGCCATCTAGGAGCTGGAAGACCTTGTGCAAAATCACTCAACCTCTTTGACCCTCAGTTTCCTCATTTGTGGTATGTGTGCTCTAAGGTGACTTGATACTGCCTACTTCTATGAAAGAAGAAGTTTAAGTGGAATAAAAGCATGATTTAGACAAAGAAACATAAGGCTTGAATTTAGGCTTGTTAACTTGTTGGTCATCACTAAAACACGTTCTTCACCCTCACTGTCTATTAGCTCCATAATCTATAAATGAAGATAATTGCATTTGCCTCTCTGTATTGTTATTGGAATAGTGTGGTGCTGCAGACATAGCTCAGGCTTGGAATGAAATAATCAGGAATACACGTGAACTGTTCTTGGGTCTTGATGGACAGTATCAGGCTGCTGCCCAGACTGTCGTGACAATTTGCTTCCCATATATAACCCTGATTAAGCCATATTTATTATTATTATTATTATTATTAAACTTTTGAAGGGTAGAAGTGTTATAAGCCCCTTAAGGAAACTGCCAAGTAAAAACTGCATAAGGGAAAGTTAAATAAGTAAGGAAGACTTTATTCAAGGATACTGCATGAGGAGAGAGATGACAGAACTCAGTCTGAGCTCAAACTGGGGAGTTTTAGGGGCTGAAATCACAAGACAATTTTTTCTTCCTTTTTCTTATTCTTTTTTTGCTAATTGGTGTTACTGGAAGGAGAAGTGAATGTTCTAATACCTTCCTGACAGGAGGTTGTTTTAGAACTTGAAGCAAGGTGCCAACTGAAGTTCAACCCCTAACCTCTGACCTTCCAGGGCAGCTGGGAGATTGGGACATGGTCTTCCTTGATGATCGCATGTCAAGGGGATGGTACCCAGGCCCTTAAAATAGACAGTCTTGGATTATGAATCTGGCAAGAGGTTTTCTGCAAGATTTTCATCTCAAAGAGGCAGAAACAGAATTGGCAGTTCCAAGTTTTCAAAAGTAAATTATCTAAGAAAAGAGAAGCCAGGGCCTAGAATCTTGTCCAAAGTTTACTCAAGCTGAGGAAACAGTAGGACCATCTTGGTAAATATGTACCTCATAAGACATCCTCAGTGCAGCAGAGCTGTTATGATTAATATAATGATCATTATCTTCACTTTATGTTTTTCCACTTGCAATTTGGCTTTATACACTTTCTCAAAGGGAGGCTGTTAACTGTCTAAAAATATTTATTTTCTTGTGTTTCAAAAAAGAAATGCTTCTCCTCTCATGAGATCAATGATTCATTATATTAGTTGTCTCTTTCCTCGCTTAAAAAAGATTTTTTTCACTGCACTTTACACTTGAAAGGAATTCAGCATTAAAGTTTGAAACTTTCCCTCACATTAGTCTTATTTGCTCTAATTAAAACAAGATTAGCTGACATTCGCAAGTCATTTACAAAATGTATAACTGCATTCTGAGAACATATCTAATTATATAGACAACATGGGAAATTGCAAGAAGATATTGAAATTTACCCTAATATTTTCTTACACTATTGTCTTCAAAGCTTCATTAATGAATGGTTATTAACATATTCTCTGTGAATTAGAATCTCGCTATCTTTCATCTTTTTAACTGAACAGCAGAGCTTCCTAAAAAACATATACACAATTAAAATGGAAGTGTCAGTGGAGAGAATCAACACTATGAGAAAATGTTTTGTGCTGGAACGCTTTTACAAACTTACATGATTTCATTTAATCTGCATGGCTATACAGTTAACTGAATATATTATTCTCATTTCACAGTTGAGAAATTTGAGGCTCAGTGATGTTAAATAACCTAACCAAGCACAATAGTCTAGTAAATAAAAAAGAATCAAACTCTGACCCTCATCTGTGATCTGTAATTTCCATATACTTATCATTTCATGATCCAGATAATCACGATGGTGTGATCACTCACCTAGAGCCAGACATGGTCAGGAAGCAACAGTTAAAACTGGACATGGATCAACAGACTGGTTCCAAATAGGAAAAGGAGTACCTCAAGGCTGCATATTGTCACCCTGCTTATTTAATTTATATGCAGAGTACATCATGAGAAACGCTGGGATGGAAGAAGCACAAGCTGGAATCAAGATTGCCGGGAGAAATATCAATAACCTCAGATATGCAGATGACACCACCCTTATGGCAGAAAGTGAAGAGGAACTAAAAAGCCTCTTGATGAAAGTGAAAGTGGAGAGTGAAAAAGTTGGTTTAAAACTCATCATTCAGAAAACGAAGATCATGGCATCTGGTCCCATCACTTCATGGGAAATAGATGGGAAAAAAGTGGAAACAGTGTCAGACTTTATTTTTGGGGGGCTCCAAAATCACTGCAGATGGTGACTGCAGCCATGAAATTAAAAGACGCTTACTCTTGGAAGGACAGTTATGACCAACCT
>NW_011494879.1:8958617-8959185 GCF_000754665.1 Bison bison bison
AGTGAACTCCGGGAGTTGGTGATGGACAGGGAGGCCTGGCGTGCTTCGATTCATGGGGTTGCAAAGAGTAGGACATGACTGAGCGACTGAACTGACTGACTGACTGACAGAAGATGTGGTAAGTCATTTTGTAAAATCATATTAAATACCAGAATATACATTTTTATTTGGCATATGGAAATATGTTCATAATACAAGTGGTAGAAAGTAAAGTTCTAAATGAAAAGTTCAAAATAAAATTATTTCCATTTGAAGGTCAAATAATCTCATTGAAGAAAATGAGAGAATCTTGTTTTGTTAGGAGATATTTACTTCTCTGCAAAGGAAAAGTATTAGAAAATATAGAGACTCTTACCTATTCTCTAAAGCTCGTTTGCCATTCCATTTTGGAAGAAGTGGTCCAATTTTAAAAACAAACATAAAGATCACCACACAGAGACCATGTAAAAGATAATGAACATTGCATGTGATGGTCAGCAACTTGGGACACAGACATAGAAGTTTCAGATCTTGGAGAGATGGTAAAAAAGAAGAGTCAACAGGAAGAACCTATAACCTCCAGGCTATA
>NW_011494879.1:8959285-8959555 GCF_000754665.1 Bison bison bison
CAGCCATGAAATTAAAAGATGCTTACTTCTTGGAAGGACAGTTATGACCAACCTAGATAGCATATTGAACAGCAGAGACATTACTTTGCCAACAAAGGTCCATCTAGTCAAGGCTATGGTTTTTTCAGTGATGTGAATGTGAGAGATGTGATGTATGTGTGAGATGTGAGAGATGGACTATAAAGAAAGCTGAGCACTGATGAATTGATGCTTTTGAACTATGGTGTTGGAGAAGACTCTTGAGAGTCCCTTGGACTGTAAGGAGATCCA
>NW_011494879.1:8959655-8961938 GCF_000754665.1 Bison bison bison
GATCAGCCCTGGGATTTCTTTGGAAGGAATGATGCTAAAGCTGAAACTCCAGTACTTTGGCCACCTCATGCCAAGAGTTGACTCATTGGAAAAGACTCTGATGCTGGGAGGGATTGGGGGCAGGAAGAGAAGGGGACACAGAGGATGAGATGGCTGGATGGCATCAGTGACTCCATGGACTTGAGTCTGAGTGAACTCCGGGAGTTGGTGATGGACAGGGAGGCCTGGCGTGCTTCGATTCATGGAGTTGCAAAGAGTAGGACATGACTGAGCGACTGAACTGACTGACTGACTGACAGAAGATGTGGTAAGTCATTTTGTAAAATCATATTAAATACCAGAATATACATTTTTATTTGGCATATGGAAATATGTTCATAATACAAGTGGTAGAAAGTAAAGTTCTAAATGAAAAGTTCAAAATAAAATTATTTCCATTTGAAGGTCAAATAATCTCATTGAAGAAAATGAGAGAATCTTGTTTTGTTAGGAGATATTTACTTCTCTGCAAAGGAAAAGTATTAGAAAATATAGAGACTCTTACCTATTCTCTAAAGCTCGTTTGCCATTCCATTTTGGAAGAAGTGGTCCAATTTTAAAAACAAACATAAAGATCACCACACAGAGACCATGTAAAAGATAATGAACACTGCATGTGATGGTCAGCAACTTGGGACACAGACATAGGAGTTTCAGATCTTGGAGAGATGGTAAAAAAGAAGAGTCAACAGGAAGAACCTATAACCTCCAGGCTATAAGCTTCAGGCACCTTCAGGTAGATGGGGAAGAGACGGAGAATGTGAGAAAACTGCCTCTTCCTAGAACACACTAGAGCAGACCCCTGATGCTGCTGCTGCTAAGTCGCTTCAGTTGTGTCCGACTCTGTGCGACCCCATAGACGGCAGCCCGCCAGGCTCCCCCGTCCCTGGGATTCTCCAGGCAAGAACACGAGTGGGTTGCCATTCCTTCTCCAATGCATGAAAGTGAAAAGTGAAAGTGAAGTCACTCAGTCGTGTCCGACTCCTAGCAACCCTATGGACTGCACCCTACCAGGCTCCTTCATCCATGGGATTTTCCAGGCAAGAGTACTGGAGTGGGGTGCCATTGCCTTCTCCGGAGCAGACTCCTACCACTAACAATAATCTGAATGATTTTGGAAGCAGATTATTCTCCAGTCTCTGATAAGAAAGCAGCTTTTTTTAACACCTTGCTTTAACCTGGTGAGCCCTATATTTGATTAAATCTACAGAACTGTGAAATAATAAGCTTATGTTGTTCAAACCACTAATTTTTGTGGAGATTTGTTAGGAAGTTATAGAAAACTAATATACCACATTCACCTTAGTTCATCTCTGAATTCATTCTCCCACCAGTTCAAGATACCTTTAAAAAATGTTTCCTGAATTTGCTTATATCTGTTGTGTTAGGTGATGCTTTTCATTTCTTATCTCCTCTTCTCAGTTAAATTGCAACTTCCTCAGAAGTAGAGACACAGACTGATCCACTGTGGCTGATATATTGTTGTTGTTGTTTGATCACTAAGTTATGTCTGACTCTTTTGCGACTCCATGGACTGTAGTCTGCCAGGGTCCTCTGTTAATGGGATTTCACAGGCAAGAATCTGGAGTGGGTTGCCACTTCAGGGGTAGCATCCAAGTTTGATCTTGCATTGCAGGTCGATTCTATACTGCTAAGCAAATAAGTGACGCAAAATTTTTCTCAGATCTGGCTCTATCACTCTTGGATTTTTCAAGATCAAGAAAATCAGTGGATTTAGGTTCCCAGTGTCTGTGTGTATCAGATCAGATCAGATCAGTCGCTCAGTCGTGTCTGACTCTTTGCGACCCCGTGAAGTGCAGCATGCCAGGCCTCCCTGTCCATCACCAACTCTCGGAGTTCACTCAGACTCATGTCCATCAAGTCAGTGATGCCATCCAGCCATCTCATCCTCTGGCGTCCCCTTCTCCTCTTGCCCTCAATCGCTCCCAGCATCAGAGTTTTTTCCAATGAGTCAACTCTTCGCATGAGGTGGCCAAAGTACTGGAGTTTCAGCCTCAGCATCATTCCTTCCAAAGAAATCCCAGGGCAGATCTCCTTGCAGTCCAAGGGACTCTCAAGAGTCTTCTCCAACACCACAGTTCAAAAGCATCAATTCTTTGGCGCTCAGCCTTCTTCACAGTCCAACTCTCACATCCATACATGACCACAGGAAAAACCATAGCCTTGACTAGACGAACCTTTGTTGGCAAAGTAATTTCTCTGCTTTTGAATATGCTATCTAGG
>NW_011494879.1:8962038-8978991 GCF_000754665.1 Bison bison bison
TCTAGGTTGGTCATAACTTTCCTTCCAAGGAGTAGGCGTCTTTTAATTTCATGGCTGCAGTTACCATCTGTAGTAATTTTGGAGCCCAGAAAAATAAAGTCTGACACTGTTTCCACTGTTTCCCCATCTATTTCCCATGAAGTGATGGGACTGGATGCCATGATCTTTGTTTTCTGAATGTTGAGCTTTAAGCCAACTTTTTCACTCTCCACTTTCACTTTCATCAAGCGGCTTTTGAGTTCCTCTTCACTTTCTGCCATAAGGGTGGTGTAATCTGCATATCTGAGGTTATTGATATTTCTCCTGGCAATCTTGACTCCAGCTTGTGTTTCTTCCAGTCCAGTGTTTCTCATGATGTACTCTGCATATAAATTAAATAAGCAGGGCAACAATATACAGCCTTGACGAACTCCTTTTCCTATTTGGAACCAGTCTGTTTTTCCATGTCCAGTTCTAACTGTTGCTTCCTGACCTGCATACAAATTTCTCAAGAGGCAGATCAGGTGGTCTGGTATTCCCCTATCCTGAAGAATTTTCCACAGTTTATTGTGATCCACACAGTCAAAGGCTTTGGCATAGTCAATAAAGGAGAAATAGATGTTTTTATGGAACTCTCTTGCTTTTTCCATGATCCAGCAGATGTTGGCAATTTGATCTCTGGTTCTTCTGCCTTTTCTAAAACCAGCTTGAACATCAGGAAGTTCACGGTTCACATATTGCTGAAGCCTGGCTTGGAGAATTTTGAGCATTATTTTACTAGCGTGTGAGATGAATGCAATTGTGCGGTAGTTTGAGCATTCTTTGGCATTGTCTTTCTTTGGGATTGGAATGAAAACTGACCTTTTCCAGTCCTGCAGCCACTGCTGAGTTTTCCAAATTTGCTGGCATATTGAGTGCAATGCTTTCACAGCATCATCTTTCAGGATTTGGAATAGCTCCACTGAAATTCTATCACCTCCACTAGCTTTGTTCGTAGTGATGCTTTCTAAGGCCCACTTGACTTCACATTCCAGGATGTCTGGCTCTAGGTCAGTGATCACACCATCATGATTATCTGGGTCATGAAGATTTTTTTGTACAGTTCTTCTGTGTATTCTTGCCATCTCTTCTTAATATCGTCTGCTTCTGTTAGATCCATACCATTTCTGTCCTTCATCGAGTCCATCTTTGCATGAAATGTGTGTATAGACATGGTATAATTGTGAATATTTGTTCTTCAAAATGAAGATATAATGTATGCCAAGTACCTACATTCCTGTGATAGGTGTGGTGCCTGGTAGGTACACCATGATTACTGATAACCACACTGTGTCACATGGCCCTAGAAACCCTGCTCCTTAAAGTGGGGAAGTCTCACTGTGACTGTGGCAAGTGAAACATTTTAAGTCAGCAACCACAATAACTCCTCATGTCATCTAATTTTAAAAAATGATCGTTTAAAACAGGCTGCATTTGCACTACTTCCACATTCTGACACTAACAAATTATTTGCTACATAATTGAAAAGTGATTCTTCACTGAATTACCCATTAACTGTGCTATTTTCTTTAGACTGCTCACAAAATAAATAAAGCTAGGGTTTGAGAAAGAGTGATAATAAATTCTGTCACTCTCTTAGGCTTTAAATGATGGATTCCTGTTAGGTGTGATTATGGATTCAAGGCACTAAATGCTGTCTCAGGCATTTCATCTGACCTTGTGTTAATACAGATAGAAAGTAGGCAATATCAGGGTGTCTATTCCCCCAAATAAAAGGAGAGGTATAAAAGAGAAGATAACTGTGTTGAATATCAGAACTGAATGATACTATGAAATACATGTATATTTCAGTCAAGATTTTATGTAAATAGAAATCTGAGAGGATATGTATTTTCTACTATGTAATAAATGCTTAGAGTATAAAAAAAGTGACAGATTGCCCTGAGCAGACTTGGAGCAATAATTGTGTGCATGCATAATTACCAAGCTAAAGAGAAAATTTTAACTAAAGCATGAAATTTCAAAAACAAATGACTTTCTGCCCTACTAGAACTATCTTCAATAATTTCCAAAATTCGATAAACTCCAGGAATATATTTAATGAAGTCAGTGTTACTAACCTTTCCCCCCAAAATAGGCATGTCCAAATAAAGAATACCTTGATGATTTCTTTGATGTTTGGTTAACTCTTAGATTTCTAGCTTTTGTATTCTTTTACATTTCAACTTTTTAGGGTTTTATCATATTTTTTATTATGTTAGAAAATCACAAATTGACATTGAATATCTTAGTAGTCACTCAAAAAATGCTCTAATATATTAATATTTACACAATACCTAAATTTGAAGTATAAATACCTAAATTAATCAATATTATAAATCTTCTACTTTGTAATTCAAGAAACTTAAACATCCATAATTTAAACTGCTCATTTCAATAGTGGGACCTGTGATCTGACTTCCTCTATTCCCTACAAATTAAATATTATGAAAAATTTAGTAAAACACATTAACATTAATGAAATGCAAACAAGAATAAAAAACTGTGCAGGCCAAACATGTTTGTTGGCCAGATTCTGCCCTCAGTCTATGAGTTTGCAATCTCTGATTTATGAGTTTCTTTAACAAAGCTTTTAAAGTAATAAAATATCAGTTGGGAAGAATTGAACTAAATAGAAATTAACTGCAGACTTTTCAGTAAATGGTTAATTGAAACAAATTTTGTAGCAATGGCATCTACTAGTAGAGTTATAATTAAAGTGAAATTCTAGTAGATTTTAGCTATTATTCAAAATGAAGTACTTCGTAAATTCACATTATGGTTAAGGAAAATATTTCTCTCATGGTTAGCACAGCTTCCTGGCTCTCATATTTAATAATGCAATGGAAACACTGTTTCCATGAAAGCTTTATTTGCAAAATTCTTCACTTTCAAATTTTATTGCCATTTTGGTAGCAAAGGAATAATATAGTCATTTTATATGTCATAACCTTTTTTTCTCCTTGAATATAAAAATCTTCAGTTCAGGTCAGTTCAGTCGCTGAGTCGTGTCCGACTCTTTGCGACCCCATGAATTGCAGCATGCTAAGCCTCCCTGTCCATCACCAACTCCCGGAGTTCACCCAAACTCACGTCCATTGAGTCAGTGATGCCATCCAGCCATCTCATCCTCTGTCATACCCTTCTTCTCCTGCCCCCAAATCCTCCCAGCATCAGTGTCTTTTCCAATGAGTCAACTCTTCGCATGAGGTGGCCAAAGTATTGGAGTTGCAGCTTTAGCATCATTCCTTCCAAAGAATACCCAGGGCTGATCTCCTTTAGGATGGACTGGTTGGATCTCCTTGCAGTCCAAGGGACTCTCAAAAGTCTTCTCCAACACCACAGTTTAAAAGCATCAATTCATCGGCGCTCAGCTTTCTTCACAGTCCAACTCTCACCTCCATACATTAACACTGGAAAAACCATAGCCTTGACTAGACAGATCTTTATTGGCAAAGTAAAGTCTCTGCTTTTGAATATGCTATCTAGGTTGGTCATAACTTTCCTTCCAAGGAGTAAGTGTCTTTTAATTTCATGGCTGCAATCACCATCTACAGTGATTTTGGACACCCCCCCAAAATAAGGTCTGACACTGTTTCCACTGTTTCCCCATCTATTTCCCATGAAGTGATGGGACCAGATGCCATGATCTTAGTTTTCTGAATGTTGAGCTTTAAGCCAACTTTTTCACTCTCCAATTTCACTTTCATCAAGAGGTTTTTTAGTTCCTCTTCACTTTCTGCCATAAGGGTGGTGTCATCTGCATATCTGAGGTTATTGATATTTCTCCTGGCAATCTTGATTTCAGCTTGTGCTTTTTCCAGCCCAGCATTTCTCATGATGTACTCTGCATATAAATTAAATAAGCAGGGTGACAATATACAGCCTTGAGGTACTCCTTTTCCTATTTGGAACCAGTCTGTTGATCCATGTCCAGTTCTAACTGTTGCTTCCTGACCTGCATATAGGTTTCTCAAGAGGCAGGTCAGGTGATCTGGTAAAGTACAATTAAAAGTAGAATAAGATTTTTGATTTAATTTTGAAATCAGTGTCTTCTCGTTTCTTTCACAGAATCAGCAAGGATTCTGATTCTGGAGTAAAACTTCCTTAACTGCCAGGGTCAGTGAAGAGGATGAGTGGCTCTGCCCAGACAAAGCATATGATGTTCAACTTAATTACCTAAATTCACTAACCGCCGTTTTGTCATCTAAGATGGAGATAATGACACTCTTGTATTGTGGACAAAACCTGTTCACAATTCTCAGGAAGTAAAAATAGAATCTGGGTAATAAAGTCTAACTTTTTTTTTTTCCCCCTTTGAACTTAGTCCATTTCACTTGCTTGTAGGGGTCACGTGCAGAGGCCTCACAGACCAGAGTTCCTCCTTTTAAAAGGACACACCCTACACCTCAGCTGCCTTTCTCTTCTGAGGTCACATCACTATCCAAGATGGTGGCAGTGGGCTGTGTGCAGAGCAGCTGCACACGGCACTGCCATCTGGGGCATCTGTGCCATCTGCGCCAGGAACGTAAGAACTCCGCCCTCAGAAGAGAACCTGTCAAGCAGCCCCGCCCACCACCAGGCTGGGAGCCCCTTGCTCTGGAGCTCAAGCTCCCAGTTCTGTGTTCTTTTATCAAAGATAAAACTTCCCTTTGCTTCTGAACTGAACTTGGTCTGTTATTGGCTCCAAAGACACCAGACAGAGAATTCTCCTTGGGGGTGGACTTGAGAACACTGGTAACATTTTCTTAAGTCTGCTGCTGCTAAGTCACTTCAGTCGTGTCCAGCTCTGTGCGACCCCATAGACGGCAGCCCACCAAGCTTCCCTGGCCCTGGCATTCTCCAGGCAAGAACACTGGAGTGGGTCGCCAGTTCCTTCTCCAATGCATGAAAGTGAAAAGTGAAAGTGAAGTCATTCAGTCGTGTCCAACTCTTAGCGACCCCATGGACTGCAGTCTACCAGGCTCCTTCGTCCATGGGATTTTCCAGGCAAAAGTACTGGAGTGGGTTGCCATTGCCTTCTCCGACTCAGCCACTGGGGAATCCTTAACAAAAGTTAGCTCATATGATTATTTGTCATATTCCAGATAAGTAATAAAATCTTCTTGGATAAGTTGCCTTCTGTTTTCTGATGAGATGTTAATAAGAAAAAAAAATATTGCAATGATAAAATGAATAAGAAAATACTCAGAGAAAAAGTGTGGATTTTTAAAATCTGAAAAAAAAATATTTAGTTTATAAGGTCTTTGTTTTCAAAATCTCAGGAGAAATGATAATAGCTTTCTACATCACTTGAAGAAACTGTTACCTGAATCATTTTCAACATTTTGTTTTAAACTGTGTGAAATTTTATGACAACGTCTGTGATAATTATACTACATGCATTTAAAGACAGAACTTGTTAAGTCTTTTGTTTTTTACTTTGTTATGAAAAAATTTTAACATATAAAAAATAGACTAGTATTGCAAACACCCAAGTACTTGTTACTTACACAATTGCCCATCATTGTCTGTGAGGGTTGGTTTCAGGACATTCTCAGATACCAAAATCCTCAGATGTTCATCTCTTATCATAGAGTAAAATGGCATGGTATTTATATGTAACTTACATACGTTCTCCATATACTTTATATCCTCTCTAGATTACTTATAATACCTAATACAAAGTAAGTGCTATGTAAGTAGTTAGAAATACAATGCAAATGATGTATAAATAGTACAGTTGCCTTCTAGAGTGTGGCAGACTCAAGTTTTACTTTTCTGGAATTTTTTTGAATTTTCTTGCTGAATTTTTCTGATGGGTGGTTGGTTGAAAATGTGGATATAGAGTCCTTGGATAGGGAGGTCAGCTATATTTCTAAGTGCTAACATTTTGTATATTTGCTGTGTCTATTGTTAGTTTGCTGAAATGCTTTCAAGTAGAGACATCATACAATTTTATCCCTCATATTGTAATAAATAATTTAAAAAGCAAATATTGAGTTTTGATTTTATGCTAATGTGTATGCTCAGGCCAGTCACAAGGTAAATAGCTAGTTTGAGCAATCACATGAAAATCGCACAGTACCAGCTGACAGTGTTTGTATGTGTGTGCTCAGTCATTCAGTCGTGTCTGACTCTTTGCAATGCCAGGGACTGTAGCCCGCTAGACACCTCTATCCATGGAATTTTCTAGGCAAGAATACTGGAGTGGGTTGCCATTTTCTACTCCAGGGGATCATCTTGACCCAGGAATTGAACTTGCATCTCTTGTGACTTCTGCATTGGCAGGCAGATTCTTTACCACTGGGTCACTTGGGAAGCCCTACAGTGTAATAGTCAACCACAAATTTATCCGGATTATTACATGTATGCCAGGTCCATTGTCTGTGTAATTGTTGTATGTAATGCCATGAGACAAAAATACTTCTGTTGATATTTTATCCCATTTTATTTTAAATGCATTTTAGTTTAAAAGCAAAGTTAGCTATTTTATTAGAAATTATGATAAATGTAGTCATCATTTGCACTATGAGAAACCTTCCTTATTTTCTTCTTTTCACTTTAACAAGGTGATTTGTAAATACTGTAATTTTTTTACTGTATTCAAAAATTTAACTACCTGTATTTAAGAAAGCAGTAAACTTAAAATTATAAAAAGAGTATACAGCATGAAGCTGTCTGTGCCCTGACCACTTCCATTCAATTTATGTCTGTTTTTGAATACAGACAGAAACATTCCAGTTATGAGTTTATCATCGTACCTGTCACGGGTAGACTAAAAACTGAATGATGCTAGGCATTTTCAAAAAATAGCTTTACACAATAAAGTCCTATTCTATGGCACTGGGAACTATATTCAACATCCTGTGATAAACCATAATGGAAAATAATAGAAAAAAGAATATATATATATACATATGTACATATATATAGATATATAGATAACTGAATCATTTTGCTGTACATCAGAAATTAGCCCAACACTGTAAGCCAACTATACTTCAACTTTAGAAAAGACAAAAAGTTCAAATATAGGTCTTTAGTTAAAAACATACTTCTAAGGCAATAAGAACAAATGAAAGATGGTGTGTAAAAGAACTTTTGGACATATTAAATTTTTTTAAGTTACAGAATATCTAGATAATAAAAAATTTGGCATACTTTTCCAAATTAGCACATATTAAACACTGTAGTCAATAAGTATAGAATGACATTATTTTAAGGAATTCATGGAATATTTACCAAAATTGACCATATGTCAGGCTATTAAAAAAAGACTTAACTTACCTTAAGGGATAGAAATTATACAATAAATATTTTCTGACTTGAATGAAGATAAGCTAGAAGTCAGTAATTAAAAGGTATCTACAAAATATCCAGCTGATTATAAATAAAGTAATAAAAATATGAATAATCCATTGGTCAAAGAAGAAATTAAAATTTAAGTTAAAAATTGTTTTCAAAAGAATGGTAAGGAAAATATAACATGAAAACTAGAGGAATATACATTCATCTTACTCCTATTTTGAGAACTGACTCATTACTAAGAAAAAAAATTGTTAACATCAATTAGCAAAATAATAATTTTTACCTGAGATGCAATGACTGAAGAAAGTAATAAAAATTAAAACTATTGTTAAAACATAAGGCAATGGCACCCCACTTCAGTACTCTTGCCTGGAAAATCCCATGGACGGAAGAGCCTGGTAAGCTGCAGTCCATGGGGTCGATAAAAGTCGGACACGACTGAGCGAGTTCACTTTCACTTTTCTCTTTCATGCATTGGAGAAGGAAATGGCAACCCACTCCAGTATTCTTCCCTGAAAAATCCCAGGGATGGCAGAGCCTCGTGGGCTGCCAGAAATCCCCATACTTTGTCATCACAATCTAACAAGAACATCAGTTTGTGGAGACCAATTTGTAAAATGAAATTTACCAATACATATGTCTAGCATCAGCTTCAAGTACAGTTTAAACATGCTTGAAAAAAGTTTCACTAGCTAAACCTTATATAGTTGTAAGGTTTGTACAATTTCATTAACTAAACCTTATAACTGATTTGTACTCTGAATCTTTATTCACATAAGTTAGGTTCCTTGTTCCATTTCTCTGGGAGAGTGACTTAAGCTAAGGGTCTCAGGTTTCTATCAGTTAAAAGGTATTAAAAGTTTAAAAATAGTTGAAATTACAGTCTTAGTTCAGTTTCCCTAATAATACAATAATAGTATAAAATCTTGTTGTTTGTTGTTGTTTTTGTTTAGTAGCTAAGTTGTGTCCCACTCTTTCCAACCCCATGGACTGTAGCTGACTAGACTTCTCTATCCACTGGATTTCCCAGACAAGAATACTGGAGTGAGTTGCCATTTCCTTTTCCAGGGGATCTTCTTGACTCAGGAATTGAACCCACATCTCCTACATTGTAGGCAGATTCTTTACCACTCAACCACCAAGAAAGCTCCATAAAATCCTGAATAGCCTCCAATAAGACTGATGATCTAAGAACAAAGATCAGGTTTACCTTCTCATCTGATAGGAAAAAAAAAAAAAAAAGACTAAGCTTCTGAAAAAATTATTTTCAAGACATTTAGCAACAAAGGACTGTAAGCTCTGTGATACAGAAAATACTTGCTGTATAAAGAGTCTTACTCTCAAAAACAAGAAGTAAGAACATGACGAACATGATTATGGTAATAAGAAGTCAAGACAGCTTCCCCAAATAAGCAAAAGAACTTTGCAAAATCTCAAATAACATTGAAAAATGCTGGAGAATAAATCGATGTAGCTGTTCTTGTTAAGAAATGCAAGTGCAATTATAAATGTTAAAAGAATTACTATAGCCTCTATGTGGCATGTAATTCAAAGGAAACGTTAAATGTCCACCATTGGTATGACCTGTTTTTGGTATAATGTTCTAATCCTGAAACTTTGCCCATTAGGGTGGTTCTTCCTATGCTGTGATGCTGTAATTAGCCACTACTCTGAAGACAGTCCAGGGGCTTCCCTGGTGGGTCAGATGACAAAGAATCTGCCTGCAATGCAAGAGACACTAGTTCGATCCCTTGGTTGGGAAGATACCCTGGAGAAGGGAATTGCAACCCACTTCAGTATTTTTGCCTTGAGAACTCCATGGACAGAGGAGGCTGGTGTGCTACAGTCCATGAGGTTGCAAAGAATCGGAAATGACAGAGCTAATAACACTTTCACTTTCTAATGATGGTCTAAGTCCTAACCCGCCTTTAAAATTTCAGTCCCTTTTCAGGCCCTGTCATTCTGGGCTACTCTAAGAAGGCCATAAATTCTAACAGTGAGGAGAATTATTCTTCATTTTCTCTCTCAAAGTATTATTAACAAGTGAAGATTTTTAAAAGCCTTTATTCCCTAGTATATCCAGGCAGACCATTTTATTATTTCAGACTTTGACTAAAATTTTATTGCCATGGTACTTCTGGAATGAAACAAGATAAGAAAAAAATGTATAATTCTTCAGCTTTAATATTCTTCTGTCCAGTTTAATATCATGGTATAAGAAAAAGGTCTATCTTTTCACAAAAATCTTTTTAAAATGTCTTTTAATTGCTCAATTCAATGAGAAGGGATTGATAAAACTTTCTTGCCAACACACACACACACACACATACATATATATATATATATATAAATATGTACTAACATATATATATGTATATGTTAACATATTAACATTCTGTATTTTGCACCTCCTATATGCCAGAAAGTGCTCTAAATGTTAGTTTAAAAATGAATATATTTTATTATCAGTCTGGGTACAAACAGAAAACAGAATCCAGATACAAATTTGAATCAGGAAGATCTCACATTTTAAAAATTACAGTAAGTCCCCCACATAGGAGCCCCTAAGTTGTAAACTTTCAAAAGAAGCTAACAGGCATTACACCAACATTAGGCAGAAGTGAAGTTGCAGCTGGCTCTCTACCTCCTATTGCTGACAATCGTTTAGCTCTACCATCGCCCACCTCTTCTCCTCCTGCAATCAGTAACTCTTCTTGCCTCTTCACTTGATGCCAGCCCCTGTGTATCAGCTGCTGTTTTGTACTTTTCCAGGTACTGTTGTCGTTCAGTTCCTAAGTCATGTCTAACTCTGAGACCCCATGGACCGCAGCACACCAGGCTTCCCTGTCCTTCACTATCTCCTGGAGTTTGCTCAGACTCATATCCATTGAGTCAGTGATGCCATGCAGTCATCTCATGCAGTCATCTCATTTTCTGTTGCCCCCGTTTCTTCCTGCTCTCAATCTTTCCCAGCATCAGGGTCTTTTCCAATAAGTTGGCTCTTTGCAACAGGTGGCCAACGTATTAGAGCTTCAGCATCAGTCCTTCCAGTGAATGTTCAGGGTTGATTTTCTTGTACTATAAGATTAAAAATGTTTTCTTTATTTTTGTTTTTGTTTTGTATGCATGATTTGTGTGAAAAGTAGTATAAACATATTACATTACAGTGTTTTAGAGCTGATTGTGTTAGTTGGGTATCTAGGTTAATTTTGTTGGACTTCAAACAAATTGGACTTAACACAATGCTCTCTAAATGGAAATTCATATTTAGGGCACTTACTCTATTAACTATAATAGGGAATTGGAGTAACAAGGTATTGGGTCATAGTCAAGAAAGGTCTTCCCAGGTGGCCCTAGTGGTAAAGAACCCACCTACCAATGCAGGAGACAAAAGAAATGCAGGTTCAGTCCCTGGGTTAGGAAGATCCCCTGGAGGAGAGAATGGCAACCCATTCCAGTATTATTGCTCCCATGGACAGAGGAGCCTGGTGGGCTACAGCCCATAGGGTCTCAAAGAGTCGGATACGACTGAAGTGACTTAGCGTGCACACACACACAAGTAAAGAGACCGCTAAACATTATAGGAATATTGAATAAGGAGCAAGCCCTAGTCCTTGGGTATTTTATCTCAATAGTATACCCCACCCCCAAGTTTGTGATCCAAACCTTAGTGGACGTCACAGCTGTGGTCCCCTAGATGGCAGAGAAGCCACAAAACTGCCATCTGGGTGACCTTTGTATGCCTTCTAGGGTTCCAGAGAAAGCTTCATGGGTGGCGACTCCCGAGACGCTGCTAAACCAAGTCAAAGGAGTTGCCCAGAAGGTGACCAATCTCGTTATGGTTTATTTGAGAAGGTCCCAATTAGAAATAGAAAGTCCCATATTCCATGGGTCTCCTCAATCTTGAGTAAATCATTATGGATGGTCACTGAGTTTCTGGGAAAACTTTCTGACCATAAGTTGTTGTTGGTCCCTATGCATTACAGGGGCTGAGCACTGGAGAAAGGGCATGCATTTGCAGAGACTGGTGCTGGCGGAGCTGACCATGCAGGCACTGGGCACTGTGGGAGCCATGTGCTGCAGGAGCAGAAGGCTGGAGAAGCTGCTGATGTTGCAGGAGCCAGGCACCAGAGTATGCATGCTTTAGCAGCCCATCTAACGTTCACAGTAGAATAGTAAGCTAATCCCTGCCCTCCTGACATGTCTCTCCAGTACTCTCTACTGACAAATTTCAAGATCCAGCCAACTTGCAAAGAAAAAAGTATTTAAATGGTGTAGAGCAGTTGTTATATCATAAGTAGAAAGCATGTAATTGAAGCTGAGAGACATTAAACCCATTACCAGCACATCATAAATGTTATTTTCAAGTCTAGAACGCTTAGTATAATCCTGAAGACTCTATCTAATAAGTTATAGGTTCTAAGACTAGCATCCTAGAATGTGAGTTTACTCAAGAATCTTTTTCTTGCCTGCCTTTATTTATTGCATTCTACATTAAAAAAATTTTTTTTAATGTTATTGATATATAATTGACACACACCATTATATCAGATTCTAGATAACAGAAAAATGATTTGGTATTTGTATATATTGCAAAATGATCACCACAAAAATTCTAATTAGCATCCCTTACTATACATAGTTGCAATTTTTTTTCCTGTTGTGATATGTGAACTCTTAAGATCGATTCTCTTAGCAACTATTACATACAGAATTATTAATTTTAATTGTCATGCTGTGCATTATATTACAAGACTTTCTTATTTTATAACTAGAAGTTTGTATCTTTTGATCCCCTTTACTCATTTGATCCATGACCACTCTTCCTCTGACAACTACAAATTGGTTCTTTACATTTATGGCCTTATTTTTGACTTCCATACATAGCCAAGATCATATGCATTTATCTTTCTTCTACCTGACTTATTTCACTTAGCATAATGCCCTCAATGTCCATCTATGGTGTAAAAAATGGCAAGATTTCTTTCTTTTTTTATGACAATAATATATAATACATATGTAAAATTTATCCATCCATTGATGGATTTTTAAACTGCTTCTATAATCTTGGCTATCGTAAGCATTGTTACAGTGATATGAGGTTGCATATATATTTTTGAGTCAGTTTTTTCATTTTTCTTTAGATCTTTAGATAAATACCCAGAAGTGGAATTGCCAGGTTTTATATATATGTATATGGGCTTCCCTGGTAGCTCTAATAGTAAAGAATCTGCCTGCAATGCAGAAGACCTAGGTTCAGTGCCTGGGTTGGGAAGATCCCCTGGAGGAGAGCATGGCTACCCGCTCCAGTATTCTTGCCTGGAGAATCCCCATGGACAGAGAAGCCTGGCGGGCTACAGTCCATGGGGTCGCAAAGAGTCAGACACAACTGAGTAACTAACACACACACACACACACACACACACACATAAATATGTGTGTATGTGTGTATATATATACCTAATAGTTTCTGTTTATTTTTTTGAGGAACTGCCATAGTGCTCTCCATGGTGACTGCACCAATTCATATTCTCACCAATAGAGTACAAGCATTTCCTTTTCTCCACGTCCTCATCAACATTTGTCATTTCTTATATTTTTGAAAATAACCATTCTGATAGGTGTGAAACAGATCTGGGTTTTAAAGTTTTGAATGCTAAAAGTAACTATGGTTTTACCAAGGCTCTGATCTAAGTGTGCAGACAAAAATGATGTCTGATAGCTTCCATAATTTCAATGAGTACTGTCTTAACCCCAGAGAGAAACACCTGAGCGGAAACATTTATTAGTATGATTTATATTTTACTTGTCATGGAATAAAAAGAATTTTATTTTATTTCTAATCAAGAGTCCAGCACTATCAATATTTTATTTAATAGCTTTTCTTTGCCTATCTTAATATTTCAGTTAATTACTTCAGACAAGTCATAGTTAATCACCTACTCTTTAAATTAGTTTTATCTTCATGGTTATTGCTGTCTCTGACCACAACCAAAATAAATGTTCATACCATGATGTAGAATATAGGTCAAAATTTTATTTCATGTATTATATTCTTATTTTCTGTTTCTAAGTAAGATAGAGAATCTTATAAGGGTACAATGATCCCATCAACTAAAACAAAACTAGATGAAACCCAATTCATCAATTCTCGATGGCATCAGAGACCTGCTGAATAAACAGCTAAAGGTGAGAGGGAATGATGCAAGAAGAGGAGAAGGGGGAGGAGATCAGCAGCGTTTCTCAGAAGGCACTTTGTGATTCTGGATGTAGGACTGGAAACCACCCAGCTGAGAAGTACTGCTGGGGAATTAAGAAACCAGCAGAGCTATTGCAATCTTAAAACACTGGCATGATACAACTGGAGAACTGAGAGGTCTTCGGCATTAAGTTCCCTACCCTAACATTCAGTTCAGTTCAGTTCAGTCACTCAGTGGTGTCCAACACTTTGCAACCCCGTGATTCACAGCATGCCAGGCCTCCCTGTCCATCACCAACTCCCGGAGTTCACCGAGACTCACGTCCATCAAGTCAGTGATGCCATCCAGCCATCTCATCCTCTGTCATCCCCTTCTCCTCCTGCCCCCAATCCCTCCCAGCATCAGAGTCTTTTCCAATGAGTCAGCTCTTCGCATGAGGTGGCCAAAGTACTGGAGTTTCACCTTTAGCATCATTCCTTCCAAAGAAATCCCAGGGCTGATCTTCAGAATGGACTGGTTGGATCTCCTTGCAGTCCAAGGGACTCTCAAGAGTCTTCTCCAACACCACAGTTCAAAAGCATCAATTCTTCGGCACTCAGCCTTCTTCACAGTCCAACTCTCACATCCATATATGACCACAGGAAAAACCACAGCCTTGACTAGACAGACCTTTGTTGGCAAAGTAATGTCTCTGATTTTGAATATGCTATCTAGGTTGGTCATGGTTATATGTAAATTCTAAAGCTTCACAGAATTAAAACAAAAAGGAAACCTAAAAAAAAAGAAGAAGAACTAAAATTAATCTATGTTAGAAGCTAGGATTGTAGTTACCCTTGGAGGTGAGGGAGTTTCAAGGGGGCTTGAACATTTCTGGTAAGGTTCTGTTTCTTGAACTGGGTGATTTTCGCAAGCTTTATTCACTATGTGAAAATTTATTAAGCTATATGCTTATTATTTGTGTAAGTTTCTATAGTATATTTCATGTATATATGTACATGAAGAGATACATATACAAGAAGCATGTTTCATGCATAAATATAGTGACACATAAATGTTTTAGATACATATTCATTTGTATGCACATATACAGACTATGCATTCCTTCCATTATTCCTTCATGTCAGTAAAAGTGTTTCCTCTTAATGTTAAAAATTGTTAAGTATGGAAAATTCAAAATTTTTATAGTCTAAGTCATTAGGGTGAAAGATATCCACTCAGTCAGTTAAGTTCAGTGTCTCAGTCATGTCCGACTCTTTGCAACCCCATGGACTATAGCACAGAACTAGACTTCCCTGTCTATCACCAACTCCCAGCACTTGCTCAAACTCATGCCCATTGAGTCGGTGATGCCATTCAACCGTGTCACCCTCTGTCTTCCCCTTTTCCTCCTGCCTTCAATCTTTCCAAGCATCAGGGTCTTTTCCATTGAGTCATTTCTTCCCATCAGATGGCCAAAGTACTGGAGTTTCAGCTTCAGCATCAGTCCTTCCAATGAATATTGAGGACTGATTTCTTTAGGATGGACTAGTTGGATCTCCTTGCAGTCCAAGGGGCTCTCAGGAGTCTTTTTCAACACCACAGTTCAAAAGCATCAATTCTTTGGCCCTCAGCTTTCTTTGTGGTCCAGCTGTCACATCTGTACATGATTACTGGAAAAACCAAAGCTTTGACTAGACTAAATATTATATATTCATATAAAAATGACTGTGAATAAGAGGATTGAAATAAAATATGTAACAACAATCCTATCAGGAGTAAGTATAGCTTCTTTGGCATTGTTGACCCAAACAAAAATTTTGAAAGAAATCGTAGAAGCATTTATTGTTGTTGTTGCTCAGTCATATCTGACTCTTTGTGACCCAAGGACTGCAGCGCACCAGGTTTCCATGTCCTTCACCAACTCCTGGAGTTTGTTCAAACTCATGTCCATTGAGTTCATGATGCCATTCAACCATCTCATCCTCTGTCATCACCTTTTCCTGCTGCCTTCAATCTTTTCCAGCATCAGGATCTCATCTACACATAGAAGCTTCAGTTCAGTTCAGTTCAGTCACTCGGTCGTATCCGACTCTTTGCGACCCCATGAATTGCAGCACAGCAGGCCTCCCTGTCCATCACCAACTCCTAGAGTTCACCCAAACTCATGTCCATCAAGTCAGTGATGCCATCCAGCCATGTCATCCTCTGTCTTCCTCTTCTCCTCCTGCCCCCAGTTCCTCCCAGCATCAGGGTCTTTTCCAATGAGTCAAGTCTTCACATGAGGTGGCCAAAGTATTGGAGTTTCAGCCTCAGCATCAGTCCTTCCAATGAACACCCAGGACTGGTCTCCTTTAGGATGGACTGGTTGGATCTCATTGCAGTCCAAGGTCTCAAGAGTCTTCTCCAACACCACAGTTCAAAAGCATCAATTCTTTGGCCCTCAGCTTTCTTTATAGTCCAACTCTCACACCCATACATGACCGCTGGAAAAATCATAGCCTTGACTAGATGGAACTTTGTTGGCAAAGTAATGTCTCTGCTTTTTAATATGCTATTTAGGTTGGTCATAACTTTCCTTCCAAGGAGTAAGCATCTTTTAATTTCATGGCTGCAATCACCATCTACAGTGATTTTGGAACACAAAAAATAAAGTCAGCCACTGTTTCCACTGTTTCACCATCTATTTCTCATGAAGTGATGGGACCGGATGCCATGATCTTAGGTTTCTGAATGTTGAACTTTAAGCCAACTTTTTCAGTTTCCTCTTTCACTTTCCTCAAGAGGCTTTTTAGTTCCTCTTCACTTTCTGCCATAAGGGTGGTGTCATCTGCATATCTGAGGTTATTGATATTTCTCCCGACAATCTTGATTCCAGCTTTTGCTTCTTCCAGACCAGTGTTTCTCATGATGTACTCTGCATAGAAGTTAAATAATCAGGGTCACAATATACAGCCTTGACGTACTCCTTTTCCTATTTGGAACCAGTCTGTTGTTCCATGTCCAGTTCTAACTGTTGCTTCCTGACCTGCATATAGGTTTCTCAAGAGGCAGATCAGGTAGTCTGGTATTCCCATCTCTTTCAGAATTTTCCACAGTTTATTGTGATCCACACAGTCAAAGGCTTTGGCATAGTCAATAAAGCAGAAATAGATGTTTTTCTGGAACTTTCTTGCTTTTTCCATGGTCCAGCGGATGTTGGCAATTTGATCTCTGGTTTTAAGTCCAGCTTGAACATCTGGAAGTTCATGGTTCACATATTGCTGAAGCCTGGCTTGGAGAATTTTGAACATTACTAGTGTGTGAGATGAGTGCTTTGAGCATTCTTTGGCATTGCCTTTCTTTGGGATTGGAATGAAAACTGACCTTTTCCAGTCCTGTGGCCACTGCTGAGTTTTCCAAATTTGCTGGTATATTGAGTGCAGCACTTTCTTTTTTTTTTTTTTTTAATTTTATTTTATTTTTAAAC
>NW_011494879.1:8979091-9011146 GCF_000754665.1 Bison bison bison
TCCCTCTGGGTCGTCCCAGTGCACTAGCCCCAAGCATCCAGTATCGTGCATCGAACCTGGACTGGCAACTCGTTTCTTACATGATATTTTACATGTTACAATGTCATTCTCCCAAATCTTCCCACCCTCTCCCTCTCCCACAGAGTCCATAAGACTGTTCTATACATCAGTGTCTCTTTTGCTGTCTCATACACAGGGTTATTGTTACCATCTTTCTAAATTCCATATATATGCGTTAGAATACTGTATTTATGTTTTTCCTTCTGGCTTACTTCACTCTGTATAATAGGCTCCAGTTTCATCCACCTCATTAGAACTGATTCAAATGTATTCTTTTTAATGGCTGAGTAATACTCCATTGTGTATATGTACCACAGCTTTCTTATCCATTCATCTGCTGATGGACATCTAGGTTGCTTCCATGTCTTGGCTATTATAAACAGTGCTTGAGTGCAGCACTTTCACAGCATCATCTTTCAGGATTTGAAATAGCTCAGCTGGAATTCCATCACCTCCACTAGCTTTGTTCTTAGAAGCTTGCTACTGCTACTGCTAAGTCAGTTCAGTCATGACCGACTCTGTGTGATCCCATAGACGGCAGCCCATCAGGCTCTGCCGTCCCTGGGATTCTCCAGGCAAGAACACTGGAGTGGGTTGCCATTTCCTTCTCCAATGCAGGAAAGTGAAAAGTGAAAGTGAAGTCGCTCATTCGTGTCCGACTCTTAGCGACCCTATGGATTACAGCCTCTTCCATCCATGGGATTTTCCAGGCAAGAGTACTTCAGTGGGGTGCCATTGCCTTCTTTGCTTAGAAGCTTAGATATTATCAAAGTTCAAGTGGGCATATGCCTCATATCTAAGCCCTAAAGAACTTTTCCTAACACAGTAGAGTTCCAGAGTTATATCTGAAGGAAAGGCTCCACAGAAATAAACCATTTTTAATGGGAATTGTTTAGGTGCCATTCATATGATTATACATAACCGTGCGCTACATATTTTTAAATGAAAGCAGACTCAGGCAAATTATAGAGATGTGCAATAGATAAGAGTCACAGTCATATTACTACTAACAAAATTTTGTGACACTAAGATACAAAAAATAGCAACACAAGATATCATCTTTACTGTATCTTCCTTTATTTATTTCCTCTTCTCATACATTTACATCAACTTGAAAAAAATCTAATAATATTTTACATTGTGAATCATATTTAAATGACCAATATCAATAAATTGGACTATGTTCTTATTGTCAATGAGTTCTGTAGTATTCATTTTTTTCCACTAAACTATACCTAACATCTATTGACCCTCTACTATGTGCCACGTAGTGTTTCATATACTTTATGTTCATTAAATTATTTTATCTGCAGAAAAAAATACAAACAAACAGTATGTCATAGCTTCTCATATAATTTTGTCTAAATAAATGCAGAAATCAAGTGACAAAGACATGGGGACATCCACTATTTGTCAAATAACTATTATGTGGAAGTATAGGAATTCTAGGGAAGCAGTCTCCTCCAGAGTCTCGTACCATTTGTTCATACTGCTTCTCAAATTTAAGCTAATTTGGCTTCAAATAAGAATGACAGCTAAATTAACTAATATGCAGCAAGCTTCACATTATACTATTCTTATTTTCACCCAGAAGATTTTCAAATGATTTCAATACTTCGGTTTCAACCTTCATTTAGGGAAGTATTTCTCAGAATTCAAAAGAAGATATATTTGGAATCTTTTTTTTTTCCTTTCCTAAATTCTATTCATACTATAGGACTTTACAGTGACATTCATCCACAGTGTTCTCTTGATTGTAAAACAAAACAAACATAAATTTTAATTGAAGATTTACTAGAGAACAGGAACAGTGAAAACATAAAACTATTTTAGAGTTTAAAAAAAAAGGAAAGAAGGTCCTGGAAAAGAAAGTTGAATCTCCATCTAGTGACCTTTTTCCCCTAAAGCAGGTCAGAAACTATAATTAATTCAGTGGAGTGATTGAAGTATAGTTATTATATGTACTGTGTAGTGTACATTTTCAAATAAAAAATGAATTTTTATTTCAAACTTACTGATGAAACATGATAATTTTGGTTGAGTCTTCTTCGATCAAAATGGTAATTATTATGATTCTCTGGAATAATGTAGGGATAGAAGTTGGTATTAAAAAGAATAGAAGGTGAGTTGTTCTTGGAAAGTTGAAAGTGGAGAAAGTGTATCACAAAGAATATAGTTAAAAAAAAAAGTGACAAGCTTTGGAAATACAGCAACTAAAAATGGACCAAACATTTAATTTCTGGGCCCTTATTGGCTCCGTCAATGAATATGGGATTCCAGTGCCCTTCAATAAAGCTTTGTGCAAAGGACAACTGTGTGCACACGTATCTTTGAGATGGAGATAGAAAGATGCAAGACAATAACTTGCTTAAGAGTGGACTAGTAGCATTGGTTGTGAACTCAGATTCCTTGGGAACTCCCTCAGGGTCCCAGGAAACACTGGCTACCTGAAGGTTTTAGCAGAAAATGTAGAGTTGCAAGACAAGTGGACAACATACTTCCTGGACTAGTTAGAAGGGTCTGAAAGAAAGCCTGAAGCTTCCTAATGTTCTCACAGTTGTGAGAGTTCAAGAAATGTTTGTCGTATCATTACCTGCTCCACACAGTGAGCATAAGTATGTTTCTAAACCCTGCTAGGTGTATATATATGCTCTGACTTCACAATCTCAAGTTACAAAGTTAAAAAAAAAAATAGGCAAAGTCACCACCTGAAATCACACCATGAAAGCAGAAAATTGAGCTTCGAACATCAGGGCTGGTCTGCCTCAGACCTGTGGCAATTGACTATATCTAGGGGAAACCGAATCCATTATTGACCCAGGAAACGGACTCCCCACCAAGAATGAGTAAGCAGGCTTCTTGTAGAGAAAGCAACTAAGCCTGGCAGGCATTTAACTTATCTCCTTCCTAAGCAGCTGAAACAATAAAGCAATAATGTCCAGCTCACTGCCCTGCAGAGAGGAAGGAGGCCTAAAATCATTTTGAACAAAGTCAAATGAAATTAGAAAACTGAAGAGGAAGTAGAGCAATATCTGAGTGACCACTATTCTTAGGGTAAGAACTTTTAAAACATTATATCTCATATTTCTTCTTAAAAAATTTGTTAGATAGCAGGAAAATCCTGTAAATATCACTACCCATATTTTTAAAGTCAGAAAGATGAGATTCCAAGAGTTGAAGGAAATTGGCCAATTCTTCAAGAGCTCATAAGTAGCAGATTCTGGATTCATAACATATTCTCTTCTCCCATGGGTTATGGGAGAAATCCGGTGTTTATTTGAACTCAAAACAATAATCACTAGGAAAATATGAAGTACATATTATACTTTCTTCCATTGGTGAACAGGATATTTCAAAAGAATAAACAGTTGGAGAATGTGGGGGATTGTCTCAATAAGTTTCCTATCTAGGTGTTCTCAGAGAGATAAAATGACTTTCTAAACATGGGGGCTCCCTTGATTCCTCCTCAGTGTGTTCAATAAGATTTTTTAAACTGTATCTCATTTTCCAGTTCTTCCTGGTGGGAAGTTTGCCCTGCTCTGAACTGGTTTGCTATAGCTAGAACTGGAAGGGAAAGACATTTTAATAAGCATTTTTGAGAGGAAATTGGTATTGTATTTGTTGTTGTTGTTCAGTAGCTAAGTTGTGTCTGACTTTTTTATGACCCCATGAACTACAGCCTGCCAGGCTCCTTGATCCATGGGATTTCCCAGGCAAGAGTATTGGAGTTGGTTGCCATTTCCTTCTCCAGAGGATCTTCCTGACTCAGGGATTTAACCTGTGTCTCCTGCACTGGTAGGCAGATTCTTTACTACTGAGCCACCAGAGAAACCCAACTATAATATAGAATTAACTTTCAATTCTCCACATATATTGATACTTATGCCTCTACAAGTTTATCCCAAGCACAACTTATATACATGCATTATGATATACTTGGAAGGATTTTTATTGCATTTTCCAAATTAAAACAAGAAATCTGAAAATAATCTAAATGTTTATTCAATAGAGGAATTGTACTATATGCCTTGTAGAATAGGTATATAATGCAGTATATACCTTCTAGAATGGCTAGACATTTTTAAAGGTTTTAAAAAAGCATTGGGAAACTTTTGGAAATGTCTTTTAAGGATGAATGTATATCTATTTCTACTTTATGGCTTAGTCATTTCATTCAGAAATTTACCTAAGGCAAATGAAAGAAAAAGTCCACTTAAAATTTTACATAAATGATAATAGGAGTTTTATTCATTGTAGTCAAAAGCTAAAAGCAATCTAAATGCCCCTGTGAAAGGATAAACAAAATATAGCATATATCTTTGATGGAATGCTATGTGAAAATAAAAAGGAATTAAGTGATAATACTTCCTTGGATGTGTCTGAAAATTCATATATTGAACTAAAGAAACCAATCATGGGACTTTCCTGCTAGTCCAGTGGTTCAGACTCTGTGTTTCCAATGCAGGGGACATGGATTTGATCTCTGGTCAAGGAATAAAGACCCCACATGCTGCATGGCAAAAAAAATAAAATAAAAATTAAAAAAAAATAAAGAAGCCAGTCACAAAAATGTATATTATGTATGATCTTATTTGCACGACTTTTTCCCTCCAACCAGGTTTATTAAAGATAACAAAATTCTATATATACGGTGACCTAAACCTGCTGCTTCAAAACATGATACTTTCCTTAACTACTATTTTGATAAGTCAACCCACAGAGTTTCAAAAGGCAGTCCACTCTAAAACTAATAGAAAAATACACAATGCATATTACATGAATGATCTAATTACTAGAACTCCTATTGTATAAGTCCTGGAAAATGCACATGAATGTAAAGAGACAAAAAGCAGATCAGCTGAGAGAAAGGTAGGAGGGTTGCAGTCTTGGCTCAAAGACAACAGACTCCTGCTTTTCTTATAGTATCTTTAAAGGCTTCTTTGAATAAATGATGCTTAATTTGCTATATGACCTTAGGACCATTTCCAGAGGCTTTGAATTGTTTTTTCCTCTCTAAGTAATTTTCACCTCTTTCACTGGAAAGTGGCTATGCATGGCTCCTCATACTAACAGGCCAAAAATTCAATTTTGGGGGGGGTGGGTTAAATATTATTTTAGCAGAATTAGTTGACTTTTTGTAAACAATAAAAGCTCTTAACAGATTGCTAGGGTATTTTCAGATAATTTTCAGCTATTTCACCAAGAAAGCTGTATTGATTTCTTCTCCAGTGCCCAGTATATCCACATTGAAGAAACAATTCAATTCGTTTACTAGAGTTTTAGCTGCTATTTTCTTTTCTTTTCTTTTTTCACTTTTCATTATGGGTTTTACTAACTAGAGATTTAAATTTAATCTTGTTTAAAAAAATTAACATCAAATACACTGTATTTGTGCACTTCCTCTGTACCATTCGTTACATACTTACAAGGCTACTTTATCTGGGTTACATTGTTATTTTTTTAGATAACATTTGACTGATTTCGACTCCAGAAGACCATACTGTCCACCAATAATTTATTGTTCATTCCAATTCAATTTGAGCACACTGTAGTCCATGATAGAATGTTCATTATTTGCTTTTCACTGAATACATCACTGTATTATATACATATTAGTTTAATTCCAAAGACTTGTACACATGAAAAATTGTACTGACTATGCTGCTTACATTGACAGAAATTAAATTGACTGTCATTTATTCTTTGATTTTGTTTAGAACATCAGAGATTAAAGTTGGAGTTTAAATATGTACATGTGGAAAACACATTAGTTGGAAAAATTATAAATAGAGCAAATGAAGGATTTGTTATCATTTTAGAATTTGGAAATGATTGATACCTTTTATTTATTTATTTGTTTTAATTTTCTAAGCAAGGTGCTAGCAAGAACCTAAATGGTTCATGTAGGATAATGACCTTAATTTGCACAAGCATGGGGGAAATTAAATCTTAATTTTTTGCAGATGATCAAACTAAGTCCATGAGAGGCTACGAACCTTGTCTAAATAACACAAAGCTGAAATGCATTCTATGTGGCACAGAGACTAAGAATGGCAGAAAATACGTTCAAGAGAATGGGTTTCATTTAAGGTACCAAAATCCTACATCTTGAGCAATGTGCAAGCCCCATTGGAAGAAGATACGCATTTGTGTATGTTTGTATCATTTTATACACAAAATTTGTAAGTGTCAATATTTAGTGTTGTGTAGGTTAGGTATTTATATATACATATGTATGGCATACGTATGGCATGTATACATATATACATATATATGTGTGTGTATCATTTGTATGGCATACATAGGACATGTATATGGCATATGTATGGCATGTGGCTTCCCTTGTGGCTCAGCTGGTAAAGAATCCACCTGCAATGCGGGAGACCTGGTTTGGTCCCTGGGTTGGGAAGAAGCCCTGGAGAAGGGAAAAATACCCACTCCAGTATTCTGGCCTGGAGAATTCCATGGACTGTATAGTGCATGGGGTCGCAAAGAGTCAGACAAGACTGAGCAACTTTCACTTTATGTATGGCATGCCTTAATAGATATAGTTACTGATGCATTAAATGAGGGACAAAAAACAAATGTGGAAAGTGCAAATAAAGACTCTGAGAACAATGAAGCAAAATGATTTTTTAGATCTAGTTATTAGTGAATTAAGAGATAGCATTAACTCCTTACTGAATAAGAACGGGTTATAATATTCAGACTGACAGCTACTTAGAAATCACAAAGCTTAAGGAATGCTTGAGTTGTCAAAATTTGTTTCTGCCAGTTCACAGAAAACTTTTCTGAATTAAATCCTATGTAAACTGGCGTATATTTTTATGTGTGAAATTACTAACAGCTTAAAACAAACAAAATGCATATGTTTTACATCGAAATAGGGTACAGTTTTGTAAATATAATAGTGACAATGATCTCTGTAGACAAATGTCAGTGGGATAACTGACACTGTATTAGGGAGAATTAACTCATTGTTTGTGAACTGAATGGTTCATGAAAATGAAAAAGTGATAGTCGCACCTAACTCCCTGAGACCACAGGGACTGTGGACCACCAGGTCTTCTGTCTATGGAATTCTCCAGGCAAGAATAGTGGAGTAGATTGAGTAGGAAATATATTTCTTACTCCAGGGGATCTTCCAGACCTAGGGATCAAACCCAAGTCTCCATTCTTTACTCTCTGAGCCACCAGGGAGTAGTGATTTCTAAATAAACTATTTATATGGCTCAGAGGGTAAAGAATCTGCCTGCAGTGCGGGAGACCTGGGTTCAATCCCTGGCTCAGGAAGATCCCCCTTTCCAACTCAACCCACTCCAGTATTCTTGCCTAGAGAATTCCATGGAGAGAAGAGCCTAGTAGGCTACATTCCATGGGGTCTCAGAGAGTCAGCTGTGACTATCACTTTTTCACTTTCATGAACCCTTCAGTTCCACAAACACTGAGTTAACTTGCGACCCCATGGGGTTGCAAAGAGTTGGACATGACTGAGCAACTAAGGCTTTCATTTTCATTTTCAATTTCATATTCTGTTTAAGGATGCTTCCTCTATTCAGATGGAGAAACACAGAAATGTGTTACCAGAGTCAGGGATTCTGAATCACAAGCATGACCTCCTGTGTAAGAGTTCTTGTTACAAGGTAAATCAAAGGGAATGCCCCCCTCCCTTTTCTGGAATATCTACCTCAAAAGAAAGAGCTAGATCATTCCTTCCTGTAAGCAACACTTAATTTATTAGCAAGAAACCCATACGATTCTTTCATCAGCTAGCATTTATTCCATAGTATATACTTCTGAATTTCCCATCTTGGTTGAATGGATGCTGCAAACCACAGATGTCCTGCCAAAAACTTTTTTCTGGTTATCATAAATTCACAGGATAGTTTTTTACTCTTACGTAATTTCACATTTTTAAAACTTCTGTCACCATTTTTGAAATGTATGCAAATAACAGCTGGGCTATTATTTTGATGTATATTGAAGCACACCCAACTCATTTTTATGAAAGAAAACACCACGGAAATGTTGGCATCCTAGCTTGTTCCCGTGTTTCCTGTCTATTATCTTAAAACCATACAGAGCTATTGGAGGGAGAAATTTGCAGTATTGTCAAAGTCATTTTGTCATCACTTTTCCAATTATGGAAGAAAAAATTTAGGTAAATTATCATCAGAAATGCAGGCTTATAATAGATGTGCCAACAGAAGCAGTTTCTGGATTAATTTTTATGGCTGTCATTAGCTGCAACAGGAGCTATCCATGGAAATCTCCCATTTCTACAGAAGAATGTACTTTTGAAAATGCATAATTCGAGGATCATAAGTTATCAAAAGGATAATCACAAAAGTATGTTTTTTTAATTCATTTTTGAATATATATCATAAGATACTGCTAGGCAAGAAATTTTAAAAAAGAGACAGTCTTCTCAGTGATAGATTTCTATGAGTATTTAATGTATCCTAAATGCTGTCATTAGAGTTACTTGGAATATTCTGATGACAAATATTTTTGAGCATCTTCATGGCACCCTACTCTAGTATTCTTTACTAGAGAATTCCACAGACAGAGGAGCCTGACGGTCTACATTCCATGCAGAGTTGGACACGAATGAGCGTCCTGTGGTTGGACAGAGTTGGACACGACTGAGTGACTGAGCACACCACACATATTATCGTCAATGTAGGGATCTGAATACTTTCTACAATACAAACATACATAGCATTATTTCACCATTGAAGGAAGCAAAATCCAAAAGCTCCATGAGTATCTATTTGCTGAGTTACAAGATTTAAGATACACAACTTTAATAATTCCAATGTAGAAGTAATAACTAGAAAAGGGGATAATCAAGAATTCCCTTTTATGTAGGAAAGACGAAAGGAAGATGATACTGAGGTGAGATATACTGTTGGACGTGGTCAAATAGGGTATAATCAGTTGTTGGACAGATAGGGAAAATTGAAGCAAAGACCACTGAAGTTTTCAGACTGGATTTCCTTTCTCTTTCAGAGAAGGAAGGGGACACCATGAGTGTTCAGAAATGCTCTAATCTGTAGCTTGCATGTATGGAGCTGAAGTTATAGATCCACTATACACGGGAAACAAAGAGTAATAGATACTTTTGTCAGCTTGTAGTTTTCCCAATTAGCAATGCTAAATTTAGACCTAGGGATTGAATCCTGGTCTCCAGCATCGCAGGCAGACTTTACCATCCGAGCCACCAGACGAGTCCAGTTTTTTGATATAAATCATCAAATATTTCCCTAGTCAAAAAATAGTATCCTTAGTATGCCGGGTATAAAAATGAAAATTTTAAATTAATTTGTTTTACCTTTTCATATATTTCCGTTCCTTTTCAGTGTCTGTTTTTAAGCCCTTTAAGGAAATGGTAATGCTTTTGATATCCTGTTTTTATTTGGTGTGGTTTTTGTGTATGTGTGCTTTGATTATAACTGTATTTTTTAACTTCGTTTATTTTTGATTGGAGGATAACTGCTTTACACTGTTGAGTTGGTTTCTGCCATATATCAACATGAATCAGCCAGAGGCATACATATGTCCCCTCTCTTGTACCTCCCTCCCATCTCACCGCTCTAGGTTGTCACACAGCACCAGATTTGAGCTCTCTGCATCTTAAGCAAATTTCCACTGGCTGTCTAATTTTACATATGGCTATGTATATGTTTCAATGCTAGTTGTGTTTATTTTTAATTAAAAAAGCAGAGCATGCATATTGAGATAAAAGTCAGAAAGTCTCAAGCTGTATGATTCTCATACCATAAAGTTGTGAAGAATCCCTTATAATATGAAATATCATTTTCTCACCAAAAGGAAAAAGGTGTTTCACTTGCAGGTATATTGATAGAGTGAGAGTCAGAGTGATTTTGATGAGAATTTAGAGAGGAATCTCTATAAGAATTACAATTTCCTGCTTTGATTCCCTTAAATCCAAAGAGACATGGCCAAGCATATGCATGACAATTCATAGATAAATTTGAAAGTATCCTCAACATATAAATCTTCTGTCTTGTTCATAATGTAAGACCTCAAGAGAATGAAATTTTGGTTACATAAAGTGACACAATCACAATATCTGAATGAAATGCTTAGGAAATAATATCTAGGTGATCCAGCAGTTCTGAACATAGTACAGGAAATCATATTAAAATTTTCCCCATTTGCCATAAGATTGCAGAGATGGTGATTGTGCTGGAAAGTGACGGTGTTATTCACTCAGACGTGTCCAGTTCTTTGCAACCCCATGGACTATAGCCCGCCAGGCTCGTCTGTCATTGGAATCTCCAGGTAAGAATACTGAAGTTGGTAGCCATTCCCTTCTCCAGGGCATCTTCCCAACTCAGGGATTTAATCCAGGTCTCCTGTATTGCAGGCAGATTCTTTAGTGTCTGAGCCACCAGGTTCTGAAGTGATGTGATAAATGATGATAATGGTAACATCTCCAGGCATATCTAAATTCTTAACATCTACTTTTAAATATCTGTAATCACTCTCTAGAGAGTAAACTTTTATTATCCTTATTTACAAGTGAACAAATTTTGTCAGAGGTAGGTTGAAAAACACCTTCTAAATTGTAGAATCTTTGAATTTATAATAAGACTCAATGTAAAGAAATTTCTTTACATGAAAGAGATAGGGGTTATCAGTAACAGATGAAGCAGAACAGCAAGGTGTTCAGAGCTTCAACAAAAAGTCTGGAAGATCGAGGACATTACATGCAACAGAGACCTCATGAATGGTTTATCATAGCCAACTGGGAAAACAAAAACAGTTGGCTAAGTCTACTCAATGGTCAGTCTATGCGATGTTTCACTAAAATAAACCAGTAATGCCAGATACTTGATATTTGACAAATAGTTTATATTTTAAATAACAAAGACTCATTTCTCACTATAGATTCTTATCCATAATGTTCCTAGGAATCATTCAGAAATCTAGAAGAGCAGCAACCACTATTTTAAATGTTAGCACTTGCTAGGCTAAAGAACAAAGTAAAACTATGTATGAATGAATGATCTTACATTGCACTTAAATCCTCTGACCTATATTGGCATGTATAATTAACATGTCCCATAAGTAATTTGTTATTAAGTTACCTACTAATCACTTAGTAATTGAACATATGATCCCACATATACACAATAAATTTCCGAAAGTGAAATTCTATTCAAGCCTCCAGAAATCAGAGCTGTAAATATTTGGCAACTCGCTTTTCACCTTTTGGATTGCCACACATTTAACTCATTTTTCTTTCTGAATAAACACAGGCTCCTTGATACCTTCACAATGGCAAGCATTCCATTTTCCTAGGCCACTCCTGTGTCAAGCACAAAATCCTGTATCTTTTGAGGTTTTTCCTTCTCTGTTACTCTCCTTGGTCACATACAAAGTGGCTGTTGAACAATATGTCTTTGTTTGTGTCAGAGCAACTCCCTTAGTCTTTTCATCCCTATAGAATATTGAGAGTTTAAAGATCATTTTAAATCTCAGGCAGTCACAAAGTCAGCAACACTCTAGTTTCTCTCAAGAATTGTTCATGTTTTCCTTTTGTTGCTGTTTTTGGAATTGGAATATAATTGCCTTAAAATGTTATGTTAGTTTCTGCTGTACAACATTGTGAATCAGCCATATGCATAAATATATCCCTTCTCTCTTGAGCACCCCCCCCCACCATTCCACCCTTCTAGGTCATCAAAGAGCACCAAACTGAACTCTCTGTGCTATAGCGCTGCTTATTTTTTATATTAATATGTTGGATAGTTTTGAGTTCTATAACCTTTATTGTGAATACTTTGCTTTGAAGAGTCAAATTACATGCTTTTCCTCTAAAGGGTATTACTTGTGTTTGTTGTAGTTGACAGCTAACTTGGATGAACTCAAACTGCCAGCTCTGTTTCTTGGGGAGAAATTTAACTTTCACTGAAGTTCTTGGCATCTACATCATGCAGGAGCCAGTCAGAGATGTGGGCAGTGCAAATACACAGAATCCAGGCTCTTCTCACTGGATCTGTCCTCCACTAAATTCTCTCTTTCCATTGGCTGTGGTTGCCCTTAAACTTTTCACATTCCATGTTGAACCTGGCTTCTTCTCAAGCTGCTGCTGCTGCTGCCAAGTTGCTTCAGTCGTGTTCGACTCTGTGTGACCCCATAGACGGCAGCCCACCAGGCTGCCCCGTCTGTGGGATTCTTCTCAAGCTAAAAGTCATTAAATCTCTAGTATTACCCCATACTTTCTTATTCTTACAAATGTTTCCTTCCAGATTCTGCTTACTTTCTGTATTCTCCCCTTGCCTGTGTGCTCAATCTCTTTAGTTCTGTCCAACTCTTTGTGACCCCATGGACTGTAGCCCACCAGACTCTTCTGTCCATGGGATTCTCCAGGCAAGAATACTAGAGTGGGTTGCCATGCCCTCCTCCAGGGGATTTTCCTGACCCAGGGATTGAACCCACGTCTCCTGCACTGCAAGTGATATCTTTACCCACTGAGCCATCTGGGAAGCCCCAAAGTACTTAACTATTCATACAAGCTACCTGTTTGTCAGCTTGGACGTAGGCTTTCAGAGTGAAGTAGTCAGTCTGGTTTCTTCCAAGAAGTTCATTATGTTCTTATGACAATAGATATCTTATTAACCCAGAAAAGATGTCTTAAATATACCTTCATGAGTACATGTCTTAGGCCAATGATATATAGATATTGTTGAATTTAATTTATATTTGCTGATGAAGTGTAATTGTGTCAATTAGTTCGAAAAGAGAGTTTGCAGTTTCCTACTCAAGAATTTAACCGACTAAAACCCCAAAGCAATGGAGAAACAGAGACATAGAGAACAGATTTACAGACATGGGGAGAAGGGAGGAGAGGGTGAGATGTATGGAAAGAATAACATGGAAACTTACATTACCATATGTAAAATAGCCAACAGGAATTTGCTGTATGGCTCAGGAAACTCAAATATGGGCTCTGTATCAACCTAGAGGGGTGGATGGGGAGGGAGATGGGAGGGAACTTTAAGAGGGAGGGGATAATGTATACCTATGGCTGATTTATATTGAGGTTTGACAGAAAAGAGCAAAATTCTGTAAAGCAATTCTCCTTCAATAAAAAATAAACTAATTTTTTAAAAAAGGGCAAAGAAAGCACTTTAAGAGAAGATGGGCTTTAAAGTTAACCCAACAAGTGGTTCAACTAACATAGATACAAACATATTGAATGGGTTTGATTAAGGAACTTCCTAGAAGGAAATTCTAGCTTTCAGTTCCCTGGTGATATTCAAACACTTATAGTTTAGAGGTCAGAGAAAAGAAAAACTTAGCACTCAGGCCAAGTCATCATACTCATCTTAGCAGCTGGAAATATGTGAACAAGTGCAGTGACATTTACAAATCCCTTGATTGCGATGGATGATTAGGTGACCTTGGTGGTCAGAGAAACTTCTTATATTTCTTCTTAGCAACTGGAAGCAAAACAACCATGAGTTGTACAGTCTCCCTAGAGAAACACAAAGTAAAATAGAGGTAGGGCACACACACAGCTCACATTTCTCAGAAGAAAAGTGTTTATTTGAAAAAAAAAATTAGTTAAACCTCTCACAATTTCTTTAAAAATGCCACTGCCAAGAATTTTAAGACATAGATTATTATGATATCACACTCTACAAAATGTTTTTTTTCTGTAAATATACATAAATGATTTTGTAGTTCTTTTTTTTTTTAAACTCAACATTTAACTTTTAATTGTGGTAAAATGAACAGAACATCAAATTCACCATCTTAACCATTTTGACATGCACAATTCAGTAGGATTAAGTACATTCACACTGTTGAGCAACAAGCGTCCAGAACCCTTTTCATGCTGCAACACTGAAACCCACAGAACACCTCTCAGTTCTCTCCTCCCCCAGTCCCCACAACCATCCTTCACTTTCTGTTGCTCTGAATTTCACTCCTCGAGGTTCCTCATACAGAAGGAATCACACAGTATTTGTCTTCTTGTGACTGGCTGATTTCACTTAGCATAATTTTCCCAAGGTTCATCCATGTTGTAGTATGTGCCAGAATTTCATTCCTTTTTAAGGCTGATTATTATTCCATTGCCAGTATATGCCACATTTTGTTTATTCAGCCATTGATGGGCACATGGATTGCTGCCACCTTTGTGGCTATTGTGAAAAACTGATGTTATGCACCCAGGTATATAAGCATCTCTTCAATTAGCCTGCTTTCAATTCTTTGGAGTCTATATACCCAAAAGTAGAGTTGGTAGATTATATGGTAATTCTATTTTTAATTTTTGAGTAACTGTTTTCTACAGTAACTGCACCATTTTACATTCCCACCAACAGTATACAAGGGTTCCAATTTCTCTTTGCCAACACATTATTTTGTTTTTTTCTTTTTTTTTCTTTTTTAAATTTTATTTTATTTTTAAACTTTACAATATTGTATTAGTCTTGCCAAATATCGAAATGAATCTGCCACAGGTATACCCGCGTTCCCCATCCTGAACCCTCCTCCCTCCTCCCTCCCATACCCTCCCTCTGGGTTGTCCCAGTGCACCAGCCCCAAGCATCCAGTACCGTGCATTGAACCTGAGGAAGAAAGGCAGAACTTTGAGTTTAGAAAAGAATTCCTATAGTATGATTTAATAATTAGAGACAGATAACCCTGGCATTTCTCCCCATTTGCTTTCCCAACCTAAGAGATATTCAGAGGCAACAGGGAATATTTTACTGTTCCCAGTCTTTCTCCTCTGAGGATTTCCTACCTATCAGTCAACTCTATCTTTCCCTTTGCTTTCCCCAACTTTCTATCACTTACCTATATAGGCTGTCTAATTGTACTTTTAGGAAACCAACTGTTAGCCATCTAATTTTTGTTGTAAATATAACCAGTCTCTTTTCACTTTTAGCAAATGCTGACATTTAAATTATTCTGATTGTGGAACAAAGAAGTCAGTTCAATTCTGGGATCATTAAAAGAGTGGTGGTGAAAAGTATAGAGATATCAATACCTAGATATAACAATTCTAACAGTTTTGTTAACTATACACAAGATCAAACCTGTCCACGTGAAAAGCTGATCTTAACTGACTTCTTCACCCACAGAGATCTGATCCTGCTGCTGTCAAGAGGAGGCAGGAAACAGATATCAGCTCCACTAACTGGAAGACATGTACTAGGAAGTAGATCCAAAAGGGGATGACTAGACATCTCTCAGGAAATTAACTGGACTGATTTAAATGTATTCATTGAAAATATTATAAGTTAGTAAGTTAAAGCAACAACAACAACAAAAAGGGTAGGAAGTGCCTTCACAGGTAAGCTATTTGGTTTAATACCCTCACTCTACCACTCGATAATTTCTGTGAACTGTGGCAAATTAAGTATCCTCTCTCTTTGTCATAGTTACCTCTTTTGGGATAATTCCAAATCAGATGACTTAAATGAGGTCATAAATAAGCTTGTCGGTCATATACTGTTTACGGATTCACACATTTGAGTTTATAATTAAAATTAAATAGTTCTCAACTAAAAAATTGAGTTTATAATTAAACAATTAAATTAATTGAGTTTATAGTTGAGAGAAGTTCTAAAGACTCTCTTTTCTAGTATTAAAAGAAATCCTCCCCTCCCCTGCTAGTGTATTCTTGGTCATATGGGGCAAGTCATACATTAGTGATTTAGTGAATGTGCCAGATATTTCATTTGTCTGTTTTATTTGACTGCAATTTAATTAATGCTTTATGTCATGGATCAGAAAATTGCCAGTTTTTCAAATGCATAAAAGCCCGGAAACTATCACAATTCATTTTATTTTTACTCATCTTTTTCATATATAGTTCCAAGACTGAAAGTTTGTTATATTTGTCCTGATGAATTGTAATAACAATATATAAACACATAAGAGCTAACCTGTAGTCATTAAAACAATAAGATTATATAGTAAAAAAAAAAAAAAAAGTAGAATTGATCCTGCTTCCCCTGCTTATGGAATAGGTGAATAGATTTTCGCTATTTCTAGTTCCTTCCTAAGGTACCCAAGTTCACCTTTAGGATATAACATGGTCTAGAAAGGACAAAGAGTCATATAGCTCTAGTTGTTAAGGCACTTGTCTTGTAATCATGAATAGAGCCATACAATTAAAAAGTCAAGGCAACATAATAGGAAGTACAATGTGAGAGAATTTGAGCTAATTCCTTTATTGAGCCATGCTCAAAGAGAGCCACCTCTAGATTTTCCGTTTGCAATAACCTAATAAATCCACTTACTTTTTAAGCCAGTTTGAGCCTGGTTTTCCAATGCTTGCAATTGAAAGAATCTCTCATTCAGCTCAAATTTAATAATGATTTCCTTGATTTATTCTGAAACTACCTTTAGAATTTTTATTCTTTCTTCGCATGATTTCCAAGGCTTTCAACAAGTTGGAGTCTAGAGGTAAACTTGCCCTTCAGGAGCGTTTACAATCTGGCTCTTGTTACTTTCCACCAAGTGCTCTTTTATACAAAAGCTTTTCCTTGGTTCAACTTTTCTATCAATATCTCATGCACATGGCAGACACAACCCTAGCTCAACGTTTGCACATGATCTTCCTCTGATGCAGAGAACACCTTTCTAGAATTTTTTTCCTCTCAAATTCCAGCTCAAGTCTCCTTCTATAAACATCTCTCTAGGGTCTTTAGTCCACAATGAATTTTTTCTTTTCCTCCCTTGCAGTAATATATATGTATGATATTTATCAAGTTCCATTTCATATATACAATCACAGTTATCAAGGACTGTGTAAATTTTGCCATTATTTTTCTCTATTTCACCTAAAACAATTCTATGTACACAAAAAACTACCTTTTTTGGATAATTTAATTTGCATTTGTGTTTTTTTCAAGATTCACTTGAAATGCAAATTGGACTGTACATTTGACACTGCAATCAAATCATTTTCCAGAACTTCAAATAGTTCTCTTAAGTTTTGAGACTGTTAAATGTTTTTGTATTTTCTCCTCATTCAGTAAATATCTATTAAGAATTTAGGGTGTTCAGTTGTTAGCAATGCATCAAAGACTAATGGACAGAGTCTCTGTTTTCATGGTCTAGTGGAGAAGGTATACAAAAATTAACATAAATCAGGAAAATAATTCAAACAACTGATTAGTGGACAGGGAGACTATTTGTTTTCTTTGCTTAGGAAACATCTGATATTTTCCTCTAGTACCAGTATTGTATCTGTTACATTATTTCTTATTTTAATTTTTAACATAAAATATTAAAAATTATATTAAAGTAAGTTAAGGTGGATTTGGCAAACTTCCATTTGTACTTGTGGCTTCTGCCATTGATTCATTCATGAGACCCATTTTCAGTAAATACCATGTATAGAAAGCATATTCAGACACTAATGATTATGGACAGCAAACGCTTTCTAGTTTTGGATATTAATAGCAGAAATTATTCAGTACTATTGATTGCTACATATTAAAAGTTCCAGCCAACTTTGTCATAGATGATGCCTTAGCCTTCAAGCAAAACTAAGGCTGGACTTCAAGAAGACTGAGGTGAAGTTGATGGTGGAACTATGTGGAAAAGAACCCCACATACATCATGCAAGTCCATTAATGCTAAACTGCTAGGCAAAAGTTGAAACTCCACAAGACCAGGCAAGGGCCACTAGTGAGTCATAAGCTGAACAACTCTCAGACCTTTACACATTGCTAAAAATGTTTTAAGTTCTGAGTAACCAGGATAGAGAGATCTCGTTAAACACCCCGGTAATTCAGAAGATTCCCCATAAGGACTATGCCTCAGTAGTAGGGATAAACCAGCCCTAGAATAAGAGCCTTTAAAAAATAGTGAAAGCAGCAGTAACTAAGCTACCTACAAACATAATATTTAGCTACTGAGCAAAACAATGTATGACAATATTTAAAGAAAGAAGACCAAACTTACTGCTGAACAACTCAAAGTTCACAAAGTTAAGCATTCAATCAGAAGCTAGAAACATGGATTTTATACATCAACTCAATTCAGTCGCTCAGTCATGTCTGACTCTTTGCAGCCCCATGGACTGCGGCATCCCAGGCCTCACTGTCCATCACCAACTTCCAAAGTTTACTCAAACACATGTCCACTGAGTTATACATAGTAATATGTGTATATGTGAAACCCATATATAATCCTAAACACTTTTCCCCATATCTCCCCTTTGATAACCATAAGTTTGATTTTGAGGTCTGTGTGTCTCTTTCTATTTTGTATATAAGTTCATTTGTATCAGTCATTTTGGTGTACACCTGAAACTAACACAACATTGTAAATCAATTTTACTCCAATACAATTAAAAATAAAAAAGCTAGAAACATGGAGAAGCAAAAATTTATGATCCAAAAGCAGATGGGAAAAATCAGACAAAAGAAGTTGGCTCCTAAGTAAAATAGATGATGGAATTATCAGATAAGAATTTAAATGCAACTATAAAAATATATTAAATAATGTTAGCATGATAAATATACTCATATAATTATATATAAGCAAAGCAATGGAAATAGGAACCAAATGGAACACTTGAAGTTGAAAAATACAGTTACTGAAATGAAAAATTCCCTGGATAGGCTTCAGAACTGACTTGACACTACATAAAACAGCAACAAATAAATAGTGAATTTGATTTCCTAACAATATAAATGATGCAAACTTGAACACAGAAAAATCAAAGACAAAATAAAACAGACATAGTGACATGTGGGGGAAAAAATCTGTCTACCATCTCTAATTGGAATCCTACAAAGAAGGCTGATGGAATAATTGAATAAATAATGACTAAAAAAATTTCAAAGTTAGTGGAAACATAGGGAACAAAAGAGACTGTTTCTTGCACTATAAGACTCTGGGATTTTTCTCTCTGTTTTGATTTTTTTTTTTTCCACAAGGGTTCCTCCTGACATGCCATACCTTTCTCTAATCTGGCTTGAAAGTTCATCCCTTTAGATGTTTTGAATTTAACTCTTTAGTCTGCTTTCCTTTTCAGGTTAAAGTTCTGGCAGGTGCTTCATGGGGTGGGCTTGTTCTTGGGCAAGTTTTATCTCTTAAGCATCAAAAAACTCTCAATGATTTCATTTGGCTTGTCCAAACTCCCACATTTAGACATGGTCCCAGAATTTACCAAAACATGCTGGAGAAAAAAAAAAAAAAAGAACTGTGAGTTTTGTGTTTTTCAGGTCACAGCCTCTCAAGCTATAAAGCAAACCACAGTGTTTTCCATTTTCTGTAGTAGAATACTAATGCCTTTGGCAGGAACTGAGATCTTCTGCCAGACTGCAGAGGGCTTTTAGCATTAATAAAGCATTAGGACACTGGCCTCAGTGAAACCATTGAAGGATTTCACCTTTTGTGACTGGATAAATACAGCCTAATTGAACTGGGTGCATAGATGTTATTTTCAAGATGAGGGATAGAGTAGCTTTATTGATTGACAATTTACTATTACTGATCTAGAAACAGACTCTAAATCCAAACCAAGTGAATTAAACACAGTAAGCAAATTTTGCATCGATCAGTTGAACCAAACTATCATCATCGACTGCTTATTGATAACATATTGTGACACAGCTTGAGTACCTACAGTACAATTTAAATTTTGTCGCCATCTCAATGCATTTTAATTACTTTATGGAAACAAGCGCATGTTATTTGTTTAAATCAGTACTTATGGAAATTATTTTACTTTTTATAAACCAAAGAATTAATTTTCACTTAAAAAACACTTTGACTATACACATCTAATTTTTACATATGTTTATGTTATATAATTTGTGTGTGTGTGTGTGGTGTGCACTTAGTCATATTGGACTGTTTGTGACCATGTGGAGTACAACCCACCGGTCTCCTCTGTCCATGTGATTTTCCAGGCAAGAATACTGGAGTGGGTTCCATTTCCTTCTCCAGGTGACCTTCCAAACCCAGGGACTGAACCTGCATCTCCTGAATTTGCAGGCAGATTCTTTACGACTTAGCCACAGGCTTCATGGTATAATAATCACACTAAATGTGTAAGAAATTATTAAAACTTTTTTTTTTCATTTTGCTGTGTTTGTGTTATAGATGAGGAAGTTAACATTCAGAAAGACTAGACAACTAATCCAAAATAGTACTGCTTACTAGAAGCAGTATAAATAGAGCGCCAAACTCAGTGTCTTTTAAATAGTCCCACACTGCTGATACCCACTCCAGTGTTTTTGCCTGGAGAATCCCAGGGACGGGAAGCCTGATGGGCTGCCGTCTACGGGATCGCACAGAGTCGGACACGACTGAAGCGACTTAGCAGCAGCAGCTGATACTGAGATAGCTGTTATCTTTAGGCATTTAGATCTAAAAGCAGATGTTTCTTTCTATGAAATCTCTTCATTCCTTTGTTTTATGCCTAGCATGGCATGGATGAGAGCATCCTGGAATCATTTTAAATTCTTTTTTTCTGCATACTTTTAATGGCCTCTGTATAGTATTAATGATGATTGTGTGATGGAATGAGAATTGGGGGTGGGTCAGGATTAACCATATTTGCAGTTTCCAGGGTGATTTATTCAGTATTGCTGCTTCTTCCCTTTTCTGTATTGATATTCATGATACACATGTCAGAACCTCATTTTTGAGCTAAGACATTACTATATTCAGTCTAGAGTGAGGAAAATTTGGGTTCTTTTCCTAGTGTTGGCATTTATTATAAATTCATAATCCAAAGAATTATTAAAATGGGAGTAATAATATTTACCTCAATAAAGGCCATTGTAAACCTTAATTGAATTTATATAGATAAATAATCTATTAGAATTATTAGCTTAAACTATTTACTCAACAAATGAAGCCTGTTCTAATTATTTCCACCCATACCCAAACTCATGAAATATTAAGACAAATATATCTTGGTATATATATTTATTCCTATGTTTATATTGGCAAATTAAATTTTATTAAGCTGCATCATATATATTATATTGGGTTTGGCAAGCATTTATATTTTCCTATTTCATTCTTACATCAATGTCACTAGCTTGTGATAATTATATTCATTTCCCATACAAAGAAACTGAATTCTGATTAAGTTATACAACTTTTGCAGAGTTGCATAGTAGATGATAGAGCTGAATTAATACAAGTGGTCTTATATGAAGACTAAACCTTTTCCACAAGAACAGAGTCTCTTGTTTTTAAACTTTAAATCATTATCATGTTTTGTTGTAACATGAGTACAAATTAATATACAAGAAAAGATGTTCATGAGCACAGTACTGTCCTTCACTCCTCAGCTGTAAACTCAGAGGGATGGATATTTTCAAAGCATTTGGCATATATAGTGTTATTTATTTTGTCTTCTATCAATCCCCAAACCTCTCATCCTCCTTAATAATTACCCCATACACCAAGCCAAAATCAGGCCATCATTCTGTCTCTATTCTCTGCCTCATCCCTACATTTAAGAAAGCTTACTTGACTGTCACATTCACATTCCAAAATAATCTTCAATTCTCTGCCATGTCACTGTGCTATGACTTATCATCTGAAACACCACAGTGGTGTCTGTACCTATCTTTCTCTCTTATGCCCAGTTTCCTCGAATACACCTTCTATACTGCTACTGAGAAATGATTCTAAAGTCTAATATTATCATGCAAATCCCTTCTTGAAATTCTTCAATGACTCTGTTACTGGGTAAAAGTCCAAACACTTCAGCAAGTCGCCTTCTGCAACAGGACTCCTACCTGTATAGCCTTTCCTATCTCTTTCTAGTCAAACTTTGACAGAAACAGTTTCATGAGTATCTCAGTGCTTCTACAGCTCAGAATGCCCATCCTTCTCTGATTTTTCTGATCACTTCAGTTCAGTCGTGTCCGACTCTTTGCGACCCCATAGACTGCAGCATGCCAGGCTTCCCTATTTATCACCAACACCCAGAGCCTACTCAAACTACATGTTCATTGTGTCACTGATGCCATCCAAACATCTCATCCTCTGTTGTCCTCTTCTCCTCCCACCTTCAATCTTTCCCAGCAGCAGGGTCTTTTCCATGAGTTGGTTCTTTGCATCAGATGGCCAAAGTATTGAAGTTTCAACTTCCGCATCAGTCCTTCCACTGAACATTCAGTACTGATTTCCTTTAGGAGGGACTGGTTGAATCTCCTTGCAGTCCAAGAGACACTTAGGAGTCCTCTCCAACACCACAGTTCAAAAGCATCAATTCTCCAGTGCTCATCTTTCTTTGTAGTCCAACTCTCACATCCACATGTGACTACTGGAAAAACTATAGCTTTGACTAGACGGACCTTCGTTGATAAAGTAGTGTCTCTGCTTTGCAATATGCTATCTAGGTTGGTCATAGCTTTTCTTCCAAGGGGCAAGCATCTTTTAATTTAATGGCTACAGTCACCATCTGCAGTGATTTTGAACCCCTCCAAAATAAAGTCTGTCACTATTTCCATTATTTCGCCATTTATTTGCCATGCAGTAATGGGACCAGATGCCATGATCTTAGTTTTCTGAATATTGAGTTTTAAGCCAATTTTTTCACTCTCCTCTTTTACTTTGATCAAGAGGCTCTTTAGTGTTTCTTCACTTTCTGCAGGTGATATAATCTGCATATCTGAGGTTATTGGTATTTCTCCCGGCTATCTTGATTCCAGCTTGTGCTTCATCCAGCCTGGCATTTCACATGATGTACTCTGCAAATAAGTTAAATAAGCAGGGTGACAGTATACAGCCTTGACCTACTCCTTTCCTGATTTGGAGCCAGTCTGTTGTTCCAAGTCCAGGTCTAACTGTTGCTTCCTGATCTGCATACAGATTTCTCAAGAGGCAGGTCAGGTGGTCTGGTATTCTCATCTATTGAAGAATTTTCCAGACTTTGTTGTGATCCACACAGTCAAAGATTTTGGCGTAGTCAATAAAGCAGAAGTAGATGTTTTTCTGAAACTCTTTTGCCTTTTTGATGATACAGCGGATGTTGACAATTTGATTTCTGGTTCCTCTGCCTTTTATAAATCCAGCTTGAACATCTGGAAGTTCACAGTTGATGTACAGTTGAAGCTTGGCTTGGAGAATTTTTACATTACTTTGCTAGCGTGTGAGATGAGTGCAATTGTGCAGTAGTTTGAACATTCTTTAGCATTGCCTTTCTTTGGGATTGGAATGAAAACTTATCTTTTGCAGTCCTGTGGCCACTGCTGAGGTTTCCAAATTTGCTAGCATACTGAGTGAAGCACTTTCACAGCATCATCTTTTAAGTTCAGTTCAGTTCAGTCACTCAGTCGTGTCCGACTCTTTGTGACCCCATTAACTGTAGCACTCCAGGCTTCCCTGTCCATCACCAACTCCCAGAGTTTACCCAAACTCATGTCCATCGAGTCAGTGATGCCATCCAGCCATCTCATCCTCTGTCGTCCCCTTCTCCTCCTGCCCCCAATCTCTCCCAGCATGAGGGTCTTTTCCAATGAGTCAACTCTTCACATGAGGTGGCCAAAGTATTGGAATTTCAGCTTCAGCATCAATCCTTCCAATGAACACCCAGGACTGATCTCCTTTAGATGGACTGGTTGGATCTCCTTGCAGTCCAAGGGACTCTCAAGAGTCTTCTTCAACACCACAGTTCAAAAGCATCAATTCTTCAGCGCTCAGCTTTCTTCACAGTCCAACTCTCACATCCGCACATGACTACTGGAAAAACTATAGCCTTGACTAGATGGAACTTTGTTGGCAAAGTAATGTCTCTGCTTTTTAATATGCTATTTAGGTTGGTCATAATTTTCCTTCCAAGGAGTAAGCATCTTTTAATTTCATGGCTGCAATCACCATCTACAGTGATTTTGGAATGCCCCAAAATAAAGTCAGCCACTGTTTCCACTGTTTCCCCATCTATATCCCATGAAGTGATGGGACAAGATGCCATGATCTTCGTTTTCTGAATGTTGAGCTTTAAGCCCAACTTTTTCACTCTCTTCTTTCAGTTTCATCAAGAGGCTTTTTAGTTCCTCTTCACTTATCTTTTAGGATTTGAAATAGCTCAACTGGAATTCCATCACCTTCATTAGCTTTGTTTGTAGTGATGCTTCCTAAGGCCCATTTGACTTCGCATTCCTCTTCTTAATATCTTCTGCCACTTCTTCTTAATATCTTCTGCTTCTGTTAGGTCCATATCATTTCTGTCCTTTATTGTGCCCATCTTTGCATGAAATATTCCCTTGGTATCTCTAATTTTCTTGAAGAGATCTCGACTTTCCCCTTCTATTGTTTCCCTCTATTTCTTTGCATTGATTGCTGAGGAAGGCTTTCTTATATCTCCTTGCTATTCTTTGGAATTCTGTATTCAAATGTGTATATCTTTCCTTTCCTCCTTTGCCTTTAGCTTCTCTTCTATTCACAGCTATTTGTAAGGCCTCCTCAGACAACCATTTTGTCTTTTTGGATTTCTTTTCCTTTGGGATGGTCTTGATCCCTGCCTCCTGTACAATGTCATGAACCTCTGTCCATAATTCTTCAGGCACTCTGTCTGTCAGATCGAATCCCTTGAATCTATTTGTCACTTCCACTGTATAATCATAAGGAAATTGATTTAGGTCATACCTGAATGGTCTAGTGGTTTTCCCTACTTTCTTCAATTTAAGTCTTAATTTGACAAGAATATTAGGAGGCCACAAAATTATATATCTGAATAAAACTACTGATTTATGTTATGTTTCATCTTCTGAAAATAATTACTGAGTGTCTATACTATGTGTCAGGTAAGGTGCAAATGGCTGGAGACAGAGGACTGCAAAAGAGGAATTTGCAGCCTTTCAGGGATCACTGACTTTAAAGAAATCATCACATAATAAATGTGTATAGGCATAGCCATTTTATTGTGCTTTTCCTTGTTTCACTTCACAGATATTGGGTGGTTTACAAATTAAATGTTTGTGGCAACTGTACATTGAGCAAATGGATTCTTGTCATTTTTCCAACAGCGTTTGCACACCTCATATCTCTGTGACACAGTCTAGCAATTCTCAAAATTCATCATTGTTATATTCATTATGGTAATCTGAGTTCAGTGATCTTTGAAGATACTATTGTAAAAAGATTATGGCTCACTGAATGCTCAGGGTTAGCTTTTTCTTTTTTTTATAGCAATAAAGTATTTTTTAATTAAAGTCTGTACATTTTTTAGACATAATGCTATTACACACCTAGTGGACTACAGTACAGTATAAAGATAACATTTTTTGTATGCACTGGGGGGGCAAAAATTTGTATGACTCCCTTTATTCAACTCATCAGCCAGGTGACAAGGTGGGTTGGTAAACCGTCATTTCTGTTCCCAGATAGAAGAAACCAAACAAGGGGATGTGCAGGGCTTCACGGAGCCACGTCACATAATCAGGCACTATCATTCCTGTCACCACCCAGAGGCCCTCCTTCCCAGGAAGACACTTAATATGGAAGATCATCATCTCTTCCCTAAGAGAGTTGGCTGCAGACCTTCACCCCAGGATTGCATTCACCTGGAAATCCAGGTTGATGTATTACGTATGGTTTTCTGACATGTATATCCTTTGTTCTTTTGAGTCCATAAACAAATCAGGTAGTGGAGGTCATAAAGGTTGAGGTTGTTGTCAGGGTGGTCATCAGTGGAGGGGTGGCAGGATGTTGACCTCCTTGAAAGACTCTATTCTCCCATGACACTATTCTCTCTGGACCAAAAGTTGACTAGCATCCACCCATAGCGTTGTCCTGTCATTTCGCCTTCTGACAATGGTTTTAGAAACACTTTTCCATTTCTTTATTTTCATACCTCCTCCTCCCTGTGTAGACAGCTCAAATGACATTCAGCTGCCTTCCATATGTCTATGATTTAATTATAATTCATACTGTTAGAGAAGGATGCTAAATCACAGAGGTCTGTCAGAGCATGCTGGCACAGCATAGAAATTTTCCATGATCATCTTTTTTCTGACTTCAAATTTATATTAATGGTCATCATTCCTCAGAAAGCTTCCCTAAGAAGTGCTGGCCACCAAGAATGAAAGCAAAATAAGCCATATATTGCCTCAAGCAGGAAATGACTGCTGTTAAATTGCATGAATGCCAATTTAAGACATTTCACTCAAGCTGCCTATGACAAGGCATATCCCATTTCATAAACTAAGCACATATGTCTTATCCAGCTTACCCTGTATGGACAGGAAGGTATTAGCTATCCTACCACAAAGATAGAAATTCAGAAATAGAACAACTTCATATGAGACAAACCAACTTTTAAAAATTGATAGGAAAGTCACTGAGAATAGACATTTTAAGAGCTAGAAAATTTAAAATGAATTATATCTAATAGAAAAAACATTTGTTCAGCTAAAATAGAATGTGTAGCAAAATTAAGAGATAAAGAATTTAATTGCACTATGATAGCATATATAGGTGCAGAAGGAGAAGGCAATGGCACCCCACTCCAGTACTCTTGCCTGAGAAATCCCATGGACGGAGAAGCCTGGAAGGCTGCAGTCCATGGGGTCGCTGAGGGTCAGGCACGACTGAGCGACTTCACTTTCACTTTTCACTTTCATGCATTGGAGAAGGAAATGGCAACTCACACCAGTGTTCTTGCCTGGAGAATCCCAGGGACGGGGGAGCCTAGCGGGCTGCTGTCTACGGGGTTGCACAGAGTCGGGCACGACTGAAGTGACTTAGCAGCAGCAGCAGCAGCAGCATATTTAAGAGGTTTGATTTACCTGGCTTCTCTCATTCAGTTCTTGACACTAATAGGGCAGATTCAATCCATATTCGGGTTTATTATACCACTTCAGATTTTTACAGAGAATAAAAAGATTTGTTAGAAATGAGCAAACTAATTGAACTATAGCATGAAGATGATATAAAGTATCTATTTATCTACTTAGTTATATGCACACAGATGCATTGAAAAGTGACAATAAACACATGCTTCAAAGTCTCCTGAAGAACCAGGAAGATCTTTGGTCTGTTTGGTCCAAGGGCATCTTAATCAATTCCTTTCTGTCCATGTTCTACTGACTGTCCATGTAGAGTCAGTATATATATTGTCTATATATATAGACATATAATATTATATAATATATATTATATTAATACAGTATATATATTATATGTCTCATATAATATTTGCCCTAGAACATAAACTCTATGATGCTGTTTTTGTGCTGCTGACCTTATGTCAGCTTGTACTCAATAATTTTCTTAAACTTTACTTGACACCACTCTATTAGGAAGGTCTATTTGCTCGCTGTTCTTCCTAATCTGGCAGTTGCCACTGAGCTGTTGGTTTCTGTCTGTCTGTCTCCGACACTATCTCTCCCTTTCCCTTCCCCTGAATATGCTATCTATTTTTATGCACTAGGTTTTCTGCTGTGCTGTGATGAAGGAATGAGAATTATAATTCTTTCAGTAGGTGGAAACAGTCACTTCTAATTGGGATCAGATTTGACAGGGTTTTTTCCCCATTAAACAGACATGTGGATATTCTGATTCTTTTTGTGAAAACCCATTAAACATCCCCATCCACAATTTCAGAAATTTTCAGGAATGTTTTCTTTTTATTTTTAGTCATAAAATGTTTCTTTTTTTTAATTTTATTTTTTTAAAACTTTACAATATTGTATTGGTTTTGCCAAACATCGAAATGAATCTGCCACAGGTATACATGTGTTCCCCATCCTGAACCCTCCCCCCTCCTCCCTCCCCCCTCCCCATACCATCCCTCTGGGTCATCCCAGTGCACTAGCCCCAAGCATCCAGTATCGTGCATTGAACCTGGACTGGAGACTCTTTCCATATATGATATTATACATATTTCAATGCCATTCTCCCAAATCATCCCCACCCTCTCCCTCTCCCACAGAGTCCAAAAGACTGTTCTATACATCAGTGTCTCTTTTGCTGTCTCATATACAGGGTTATTGTTACCATCTTTCTAAATTCCATATATATGCGTTAGTATACTATATTAGTGTTTTTCTTTCTGGCTTACTTCACTCTGTATAATAGGCTCCAGTTTCATCCACCTCATTAGAACTGATTCAAATGTATTCTTTTTAATGGCTGAGTAATACTCCATTGTGTATATGTACCCCAGCTTTCTTATCCATTCTTCTGCTGATGGACATCTAGGTTGCTTCCATGTCCTGGCTATTATAAACAGTGCTGTGATGAACATTGGGGTACACGTGTCTCTTTCCCTTCTGGTTTCCTCAGTGTGTATGCCCAGCAGTGGGATTGCTGGGTCATAAGGCAGTTCTATTTCCAGTTTTTTAAGGAATCTCCACACTGTTCTCCATAGTGGCTGTACTAGTTTGCATTCCCACCAACAGTGTAAGAGAGTTCCCTTTTCTCCACACCCTCTCCAGCATTTATTGCTTGTAGACTTTTGGATTGCAGCCATTCTGACTGGCGTGAAATGGTACCTCACAGTGGTTTTGACTTATTCTCATCTGTTAGGACAAAGATAAATTTCCCATTAGTATGGGCAAAGCCACTAGAGCATCTATCATATCCCTCTCCTAGAGGCTGGTATGAAACTTGTGAAAAAAATTAGGTGCTCAATAATGCCTATTAGGCTTCCTTAGTGGTTCAGTGGTAAAGAATCCACCTGTTGATGCATGAGATGTGAGTTAGATCCCTGGCTCAAGAAGATCCCTTGGAAAAGGAAATGGCAATCCACTCCAGTAATCTTGCCTGAAAAATCCCATGAACAGAGGAGCTGGCAGGCTACAGTCCATGCCGATCCAGAGTTGGACATGACTTAGCAACTAAAAAACAACAGTTTTGTTCAGTTGCTCAATTGTGTCTGACTCTGTGATCCCATGGACTGCAGCACAGCAGGCTTCCTTGTCCATCATCAACTCTTGAGCTTGCTCAAACTCATGTCCAAGAACAACAAATGTCTATTAACTTGCATTAAGAAAACATATTAAATTTGATAGACATATATATAAAATGCATTTAATTTCCTTTGTCTCATGAGAGTTGACTTTTGTGAGGAGAAGAACGTATAGTCCCTGTAATTTATAGGCTAAGTTTGGTTACTCAAGTTAACAATAACAGTAACACAAAATAACTGAGCTTTAAAATATTTTTATTCTTTTATTGTTTTTAAATGTCTTATTTACATATTCTAAACAACCTTATTGAGACATATTTGACATATAAAATTGTGTATATTTAAGGTGTGTACCTTGATGTTTTGAGATGTGTATATATGGTGAAAAGATCACCACAGTCATGGTAAATAACTTGTCTATCACATAGTTACCATGGTGTTTATACGTTGAGAAATTTAAGATGTGCTATGACCATGCTTTACATTAGGTATCTAGAACTCATTCATCTTGCATAACTGAAAGTTTAAATCCTTTGACTGCATCTTCTCATTCTCCGCACCTTCTGCCCTTGACAACCACCATTCTACACTCTGCTTCTGAGTTTGACTATTTTAGATTCCACAAATAAGTAAGATCATGTGGCATTTACCTTTCTGTGGCTGGCTTATATCACTAAGCAAAATATCTTCTCATTTCATACAGGTTCACTCATGGAATATAGTTTTATAACCAAAGCTCTTTAATCAGTTTGTTCCCAAATAGAAAACAAAATTATGAGCCCCGTTTAAAGAGCAGATGTTGAAGATTTCTAAGACATAGTTGAGATGCTCCAGACTGGCATCTCTAAAGCATTTCTGTTGAACTATTTTCAGCAAAGAATAAAAGCATATCCTGGAGCTTTTTGGTCACAGTGAATCACAAGTACTATTTGATTTTATTACTTCAATTTTGAGTATTAAAATATCACATATGCTTTGTATAATATTTCTCAATATGATATTTGTATTTGTTTTAGTAACACAATGATATTTTAAATTATTTAATACCAAGTAAACCAACAATGAACAAAAGCAAAATTAAACTCCTACCTCTCATGTTAATATTTTCTTATAACAAATACACTAATTTCACAAGCCTTCATGCATGTGTTCTGAATGTGAGACATGTGATATGACACATCAGCTTTAAGTTTCAAGTCGTCTTCTTCATGGATCTAAGGTATACTTCTATATATTCTTGAGAGTAGCCTTGGTTGTGACACTTGGGCTTAGGGAGAAATGTCTCTTGTGATTGACTCTCCTGCTGCAGTTTGAATAAGAGTAGATCAATGAAACCAAATAGTGATCAATGCAAAGAAATAGAGGAAAACAACAGAATGGGAAAGACTAGAGATCTCTTCGAGAAAATTAGAGATACCAAGGGAAAATTTCATGCAAAGATGGGCACAATAAAGGACAGGAATGGTATGGACCTAACAGAAGTAGACGATATTAAGAGGTGGCAAGAACACACAGAAGAACCATACAAAAAATATCTTCATGACCCAGATAATCACGATGGTGTGATCACCACCCTAGAGCCAGACATCCTGGAATGCGAAGTCAAGTGGGCCTTAGGAAGCATCACCACCAACAAAAATAGTGGAGGTAATGGTATTCTAATTGGACTATTTCAAATTCTAAAAGATGATGCTATGCAAGTGCTGCACTCAATATGCCAGCAAATTTGGAAATCTCAGCAGTGGCCAGTGAAGAAAAGTCTTCAGCAGGACTGAAGAAGGTAAGTTTTCATTCCAATACCAAAGAAAGGCAATGCTCAAGAATGTTCAAACTACCACACAATTGCACTCATCTCACACACTAGTAAATAATGCTCAAAATTCTCCAAGCCAGGCTTCAGCAGTATGTCAACCATTAACTTCCAGATGTTCAAGCTGGATTTAGAAAAGGCAGAGGAGCCAGAGATCAAATTGTCAACATTCCTTGGATCATCAAAAACACAAAAGAGTTCCAGAAAAATATTTACTTCTTTATTGACTATGCCAAAGCTTTTGACTGTGTGGATCACAACAAACTCTGGAAAATTCTTCAAAAGAAGGGACTAACTGACCTGCCTCTTGAGAAATCTGTATGCAGGTCAAGAAGCAACAGTTATAACTGGACATGGAACAACAGACTGGTTCCAAATAAGGAAAGGACTACGTCAAGACTATATATTGTCACCCTGCTTATTTAACTTCTATGCAGAGTACATCATTAGAAATGCCAGGATGGATGAAGCATAAGCTGGAATCAAGATTGCTGGGAGAAATATCAATAACTTCAGATATGCAGATGACACTGCCCCTTATGGCAGAAAGTGAAGAAGAACTAAAGAGCCTCTGGATGAAAGTGAAAAAGAAAAATGAAAAAGTTGGCTTAAAACTCAAGATTCAGAAAACTAAGATCATGGCCTCTGGTCCCATCAGTTCACAGCAAATAGATCTGGAAACAATGGAAACAGTGAGAGACTTTATTTTGGGGGGCTCCAAAATTACTGTAGATGGTGACTGCAGACATGAAATTAAAAGACGCTCCTTTGAAGAAAAGTTTTGACCAACCTAGACAGCTTATTAAAAAGCAGAGACATTACTTTGTCAACAAAGGTCTGTCTAGTCTGAGCTATGGTTTTTCCAGTAATCATGTATGGATATGAGCTGCTACTGCAGCTAAGTCCCTTTAGTCGTGTCTGACTCTGCATTGTACTATAAAGAAAGCTGAGCACCGAAGAATTGATGCTTTTGAACTGTGGAGTTGAAGAAGATTCTTTTTTTATATATATATACTGATTATATTTTATTTTTTTAAATTTTATTTTATTTTTAAACTTTACAATATTGTATTAGTTTTGCCAAATATCGAAATGAATCTGCCACAGGTATACATGTGTTCCCCATCCTGAACCCTCCTCCCTCCTCCCTCCCCATACCCTCCCTCTGGGTCATCCCAGTGCACCAGCCCCAAGCATCCAGTATCATGCATCAAACCTGGACTGGCGACTCGTTTCATACATGATATTATACATGTTTCAATGCCATTCTCCCAAATCTCCCCACCCTCTCCCTCTCCCA
>NW_011494879.1:9011246-9011849 GCF_000754665.1 Bison bison bison
ACAGAGTCCATAAGACTGATCTATACATCAGCGTCTCTTTTGCTGTCTCGTACACAGGGTTATTGTTACCATCTTTCTAAATTCCATATATATGCGTTAGTATACTGTACTGGTGTTTTTCTTTCTGGCTTACTTCACTCTGTATAATAGGTTCCAGTTTCATCCACCTCATTAGAACTGATTCAAATGTATTCTTTTTAATGTCTGAGTAATACTCCATTGTGTATATGTACCCCAGCTTTCTTATCCATTCTTCTGCTGATGGACATCTAGGTTGCTTCCATGTCCTGGCTATTATAAACAGTGCTGTGATGAACATTGGGGTACACGTGTCTCTTTCCCTTCTGGTTTCCTCGGTGTGTATGCCCAGCAGTGGGATTGCTGGGTCATAAGGCAGTTCTATTTCCAGTTTTTTAAGGAATCTCCACACTGTTCTCCATAGTGGCTGTACTAGTTTGCATTCCCACCAACAGTGTAAGAGAGTTCCCTTTTCTCCACACCCTCTCCAGCATTTATTGCTTGTAGACTTTTGGATTGCAGCCATTCTGACTGGCGTGAAATGGTACCTCACAGTGGTTTTGACTTATTCTCATCTGTTAGGAC
>NW_011494879.1:9011949-9014456 GCF_000754665.1 Bison bison bison
ATTGCTGGATCATAAGGCAGTTCTATTTCCAGTTTTTTAAGGAATCTCCACACTGTTCTCCATAGTGGCTGTACTAGTTTGCATTCCCACCAACAGTGTAAGAGAGTTCCCTTTTCTCCACACCCTCTCCAGCATTTATTGCTTGTAGACTTATGGATCGCAGCCATTCTGACTGGCTTGAAATGGTACCTCATAGTGGTTTTGATTTGCATTTCTCTGATAATGAGTGATGTTGGGCATCTTTTCATGTGTTTGTTAGCCTTCTGTATGTCTTCTTTGGAGAAATGTCTATTTAGTTCTTTGGCCCATTTTTTGATTGGGTCATTTATTTTTCTGAAGTTGAGCTGTAGGAGTTGCTTGTATATTTTTGAGATTAGTTGTTTGTCAGTTGCTTCATTTGCTATTATTTTCTCCCATTTTGAAGGCTGCCTTTTCACCTTGCTAATAGTTTCCTTTGTTGTGCAGAAGCTTTTAAGTTTAATTAGGTCCCATTTGTTTATTTTTGCTTTGATTTCCAATATTCTGGGAGGTGGGTCATAGAGGATCCTGCTGTGATGTATGTCGGAGAGTGTTTTGCCTATGTTCTTGAGAGTTCCTTGGACTGCAAGGAGGTCCAACCAGTCCATCCCAAAGAAAATCAGTCCTTAATATACATTGAAGGGACTGATGCTGAAGCTGAAACTCCAATCCTTTGGCCACCTGATGCAAAGGACTGATTCATTTGAAAAGATCCTGATGCTGGGAAAGATTGAAGGCAGGAGGATAAGGGAATGACAGAGGATGAGATGGCCAGATGGCATTTCTGACTCAATGGACATGAGTTTCAGTTAACTCGGGGAGTTGGTGATGGACAGGGAGGCCTTGCGTGCTGTGGTTCAGGGGTCGCAAAGAGTCGAACACGACTGAGCAACTGAACTGAACTGAACTGAATATTGAAATACAATATCAGTGGGAAAGAGAGATCATCACGTAAGAAATGTAACCACTATCTATACTAGATTTTTTTAACTTAAATTTTCTCCTTCCATTTTCAGTGGAAGCAGTGTTTAGCCTCAGTTAATGCTCAGGCCCTCTACTTGTTCTTTGGACTCCACACCATCTCATATTCTCAAGGATCTTACTCTTGTAGTTATCAGAATAAAAATATCACCCCTGGGTAGCAAAATCAAGGAAGAAATACTCAAATCTAAATTGAGTAAAAGAAAGAGTATGAGTTCAATTCTAGTTTTATTTGTTAGCCTCGTATGTACCTGAAAGAGAGCTGATAATTCTTACCCAAAGTCAAACATTTAAAACTTCTTCTCTCATAACTTCTTCCCCAACTAGTGTGTCATGGGTGTATCTATTTGTCCTTATAAATTTTCAACTTTCATGGGAAAAATACGATTTTGCCTTAAGAACTATTTATTTATAGAATTTATGAGAATCATGCTAAAATAGTTTTCAAATCAAAGCTAAAATTAATCAGATTGCTTTAACTTGTTTTGCAACACTAACAAAGCAGTTGGTCTTTACTTAATGTGAGTCAGTTCAGTTCAGTTCAGTCAGTCAGTCGTGTCCGACTCTTTGCGACCCCATGAATCGCAGCACGTCAGGCCTCCCTGTCCATCACCAACTCCCGGAGTTCACCCAGACTCACGTCCATCGAGACAGTGATGCCATCCAGCCATCTCATCCTCTGTCGTCCCCTTCTCCTCCTGCCCCCAATCCCTCCCAGCAACAGAGTCTTTTCCAATGAGTCAACTCTTCGCATGAGGTGGCCAAAGTACTGGAGTTTCAGCTTTAGCATCATTCCCTCTAAAGAAATCCCAGGGCTGATCTCCTTCAGAATGGACTGGTTGGATCTCCTTGCAGTCCAAGGGACCTGCAAGGGTCTTCTTCAACACCACAGTTCAAAAGCATCAATTCTTCAGCATTCAGCCTTCTTCACAGTCCAACTCTCACATCCATACATGACCACAGGAAAAACCATAGCCTTGACTAGATAGACCTTTGTTGGCAAAGTAATGTCTCTACTTTTGAATATGCTATGTACATTGGTCATAACTTTCCTTCCAAGGAGTAAGCATCTTTTAATTTCATGGCTGCAGTCACCATCTGCAGTGATTTTGGAGCCCCAAAAAATAGTCTGACACTGTTTCCACTGTTTCCCCATCTATTTCCCATGAAGTGATGGGACCGGATGCCATGATCTTTGTTTTCTGAATGTTGAGCTTTAAGCCAACTTTTTCACTCTCCACTTTTAATTTCATCAAGAGGCTTTTGAGTTCCTCTTCACTTTCTGCCATAAGGGTGGTGTCATCTACATATCTGAGGTTATTGATATTTCTCCCAGCAATCTTGATTCCAGCTTGTGCTTCTTCCAGTCCAGTGTTTCTCATGATGTATTCTGCATATAAGTTAAATAAGCAGGGTGACAATATACAGCCTTGACGTACTCCTTTTCCTATTTGGAACCAGTCCGTTGTTCCATGTCCAGTTCTAACTGTTGCTTCCTGACCTGCATA
>NW_011494879.1:9014556-9043345 GCF_000754665.1 Bison bison bison
GATGTATTCTGCATATAAGTTAAATAAGCAGGGTGACAATATACAGCCTTGACGTACTCCTTTTCCTATTTGGAACCAGTCCGTTGTTCCATGTCCAGTTCTAACTGTTGCTTCCTGACCTGCATACAGATTTCTCAAGAGGCAGATCAGGTGGTCTGGTACTCCCATCTCTTTCAGAATTTTCCACAGTTGATTGTGATCCACACAGTCAAAGGCTTTGGCATAGTCAATAAAGCAGAAATAGATGCTTTTGTGGAACTCTCTTGCTTTTTCCATGATCCAGTGGATGTTGGCAATTTGATCTCTGGTTCCTCTGCCTTTTCTAAAACGAGCTTGAACATCAGGAAGTTCACGGTTCACATATTGCTGAAGCCTGGCTTGGAGAATTTTGAGCATTACTTTACTAGAGTGTGAGATGAGTGCAATTGTGAGGTCCTTTGAGCATTCTTTGGCATTGCCTTTCTTTGGGATTGGAATGAAAACTGACCTTTTCCAGTCCCGTGGCCACTGCTGAGTTTTCCAAATTTGTTGGCATATTGAGTGCAACACTTTCACAGCATCATCTTTCAGGATTTGAAAAGCTCAACTGGAATTCTATCACCTCCACTAGTTTTGTTCGCAGTGATGCTTTCTAAGGCCCACTTGACTTCACATCCCAGGATGTATGGCTCTAGGTCAGTGATCACACCATCGTGATTATCTGGGTCCTGAAGATCTATTTTGTACAGTTCTTCTGTGTATTCTTGCCACCTCTTCTTAATATCTTCTGCTTCTGTTAGGTCCATACCATTTCTGTCCTTTATCGAGCCTATCTTTGCATGAAATGTTCCCTTGGTGTCTCTAATTTTCTTGAAGAGATCTCTATTCTTTCCCATTCTGTTGTTTTCCTCTATTTCTTTGCATTGATTGCCAAGGAAGTCTTTCTTATCTCTTCTTGCTATTCTTTGGAACTCTGCATTCAGATGCTTATGTCTTTCCTTTTCTCCTTTGCTTTTAACTTCTCTTCTTTCCACAGCTGTATTACAAATGAATGAGTTAGAATGAGTGAAGGATTATCATGAAAATGTGCCACCTTGACCCCATCGTTCTCTTCCATTTTCTTCTTCTTTTTGTCACACTATGTAAAAACCTTATTTATAACACAGAATGTTCTAGGCCACTGCTGTGACCATACTGGTCTTTTTATCTTCTGGCATAAAAAGCTACAATTGAAAAGTTGAAAGATGTCATCTGGTGACAAATGCCCAAAATAGACTCTGTAAGGTGTCTAAGATTGATTTTCCTAACTTGTTCAATATTTGGAGTGTTATTAAATGTTCAGATTATTTTTTGAAATTTAAATTGTTGATGAGCTGATACAGTAATGGAGAATTAATTATATTATCATTCTAGTACAGTTTTCTCCACAACACTAAGTTAGAAACAAGGGACTTGGTCTTACTGATTTCTAAGTTTTATTGTTATTATCAAAGCTAACCTTAATTGAACATTTAATTTGAACTCTATCATTTATGAAGTGCTTTACATTATGTTTTTTATTTTATATTAATATCCATAATTATATGAGGTGGCTTTTATAGTCTCTACAAGTGGTATATTACAAAGAGACTCAAAGTTTTAACAACTTGTCTAGCCTCACAGAACTAATTAATGACAAAGCCGAGCCTGTGAACATAGTTCTCTTAGGTCACAAAACTGGATTTATAAATGGTTTATACTGCTACTATGTAATACTACATCTCCTAGTTTGGAAAAATAATAGGCATGATATAATGCTTGAAAAACAAATGGCTAGATTTTGCCTTTTTCACAAAAATAATAGATTAAAATTATGCTTCACGAATATCTACTATAGCCAAAAAATTCAGTGTGCCAAATAAGTGCATTGCTTTAGAAATTATTTCAAGCTTTTGATGGCTTCTATTTCATTCAGAGAATGGCATTGGTATAGAGTGATTCAATAGCATATCAATCAAAAACAGAATTTATAGTTTAATAATTTAGGCACAGCTACTTTCAATCCTTGTTGGAATCAAGTTAGCTCAAAATAAATCTTTATTTGATATATAGCCCAGAGGATATCACCAACAATAGCATTAAGGGAAATCGTTATGCAAAGAAAATTGCAATATCTCCATGCTCCCTAGATTGCCATGAAGAATTTTGCCAATTCTAAAAACACAGAGACCTATAAAATATATTATCCCAACTAAAATTTCTAAGCAAAATTTTAGCATTTTCTATTTAATTTTCTTTTAAAATTATGGATGAATTCATCTCGAGAAGATGATCCTAGTCTATCTTAAAATAATATTTTATGATATGTAAATTCATAAAACCCACTTGTTAAAAAGCGAAATTGGTAACCTGTAAGAATTAGTGATTATTAAATAGTCTACATAAAGATATATTTAAAATGAGGTTCAAAATTTTCAATGAATATTCAGTTGTACACAAGGCAAATAAATGTATTGAGGATATAACTCGTCTTTCATCAAAATTGTTTGCCTGAACTTTGGTCAAAAGGACCCTCTTCACCCTGCTTTGATAAGTACATAATCAAAGTTACACCTACAAGGGATGCAACAATTTTATTGATGCATATTTATATGTACTTTTATATAAAAAATTCAATGATTTTTAGTAAATTTTCAGAATTTTACAACAATTACTACAGCCTTGAATACAGATTAGTCTCAGATTAGTCTGGTTCCATGAATCTTTTGTAAACAAAGGTGAAAAATTATTCAGTGTCATTTACTTATAAACTCATTAAAAATTTAGATCTGACATATTTTACGTGAAGATACTGAGATGGATATGAGGATACAATGATATAGTAATCAACAAAAATAACAGTAATTAACAATAAATGAGTTCTTCCTGTGTTTCAGACACCACTCTAAGTGTTTTATATGTGTTAATACTTTTACTACTTACAACAACCCAAGGTGTTTGCATAAACTGATCACATATCCCTGTAATACTTTTTCCCTCTGATTTTTGTGCATTGTTAAAGATGTTATATCAAAATTAAATTAAATTACACACACACAAAAAAACAAAGCATTAGAAAAATCTGCCTGTGTTTACTCAATTAACAAATGATGCAGCAGAATATCGGAGAAGGCAATGGCACCCCACTCCAGTACTCTTGCCTGGAAAATCCCATGGACTAAGGAGCCTGGTAGGCTGCAGTCCATGGGGTCTCTAAGAATCCGGCAGGACTGAGCGACTTCATTTTCACTTTTTGCTTTCATGCATTGGAGAAGGAAATGGCAACCCACTCCAGTGTTCTTGCCTGGAGAATCCCAGGGAAGGGGGAGCCTAGTGGGTTTCCGTCTATGGGGTCGCACAGAGTCGGACACGACTGAAGCGACTTAGCAGCAGCAGCAGCAGCAGCAGAATATCTTAAATGCACTCAATAATCCTTCTTCTGCAGAAAATTAAAACTAATAATAAAATAAATCCTCATTATCCATATCCCTCTGTAATGAAAGCTCCATTGTCCTGCACGCCTTCAGAGAGAAAGAGACAGAGAGACACTGTTTCTACATCTTACCCTTAAATTTTATCTTTTACCACCTCCAAACATGTTTCATCCCTCTTGCTCTGCTGAAATTGCTTCCTCAGAACTATTAGAGACTGCATGTTATCAAATGCAGTAGTCAGCTCTCAGGAGCGTTCTGTTCTAAGTATTTACAACTCTTCTTTAACAGCTGTCTTCTCTGGGATTCCCTAATACCATAATGTATTGATTTTAGTTCTAGCTTGGCTTCTTATGGCTCTCTTTTGTTCTTGACTTGTCTTTTGTGCAACCTCTGAATGTTATTGATTCCTAAGATACTGTCTTTCGCTGCTTATTTTCTTTTCATTCTAAATGCTCTCCCTGGATGATCTGCAAATTTTGAAGCACAATAATTACACCATTGAAATCTGCATTCCAATATGTGTGATCTATCCACCCTCAAAACTCATGTGTTTGACATTTCTTTTTGGATGTGTAATACCCATCTCAATCCTAATGGAACAAAAACTGCTCTTTTTTATTGCATTGCCGCAAACACATTCTTCTTTATCTCAAATTTAATGTAAAAAAACAGAATTCTTTATTGCATTGCCCCAAACACAAACACAGTTTTCTTCAGCCTTCAAGTTTCTATATGTATTCTTCTGCTGTATAATATTTCTGAACAATCATTCCACCCCTTGCTCATTTCTCTTCAGTACAAGGAGGCTGAATTTTATGATAGGTGATTGAAACAGTCTCTCTCTCTCTCAAAAAAAAAAACAAAAAAAAACAAAACAACAACAACAAAGCACCATGCTATGCACTAACCATGAGGCTGCTGGGATTAGCAGATTAGCATTATAACAACAAACACAAAAAACTCAATCCTATCATCACAAGGAAATGAATTCCACCAACAAGCTGAAAGAGGTTAGAAGAAGAACTCAAGCTCCACATGGAAACCAAAGTTGAGCTGGTATTTTGTTTCCATTTTATGAGACCTGTACAGAGGACTCCCTGAATCCTGATCCACTGAAACTGTGAGATCATAAATTAGTGTTGTTTTATGCCAACAACTTTGTGGTCATTTGTTACACGGCAACAGGAAATTAAGCAGGGAAGTTGCTCAGTCATATCTGACTCTTTGAGAACCTATGGACTGTAGCCTGCTAGGTTTCTCCATTCATGGAATTTTCCAGGCAAGAATACTGGAGTGGGTTGCCATTTCCTTCTCCAGAGGATTTTCCCAACCCAGGAATTGAACCCACGTCTCCTGCACTGCAGGCAGACCCTTTACTGGCTGAGCCTCCCTTTTCTTCTGGAGAAGAAAATTAAGCAAGTCTGGTGGGTTTTCTCAGTTTTTATTTTAAATATTCTGATTCTCTCTCGTTAGTACTTTTGCTATTGCTACTATTGATCTCATTTCATTGCTTGTAACTATTATTTCCTGAGTACCTTCTCTGCAGTACATACATACTCTGCAAACTTCCTAAATATTTTTAATACTTATTAGATTGAAGCAAATCAGTTCTTACTATCCTAAGATGAAAGTAATCACACTTTAATAGCTATAATCCCTACTTAATAGATTGTCAAAAACTTGGTCATCTCACATTTTCCCTCAGATATTTTTGAACAGTGCTCAGAGTTCTCAGGGCCACCACATTATGCCTCCGATGTTGTGATTTTTTTTTTCCCCTCAATGGGTCATATTTTTTCCTTCTAGTTACCATCACTGTCAATGTCATCGTGGATTTGGATAAAGAAGATCCAATCCAAATTTTGCTACTCAATTAAAATTTTAGAGCCAGTCCCCCCATAACTGCTTTTATTACAACTTAGACAAAGTTATATATATTAAAAATATTCTACTGAAATTTTAGAAAGTGGAAGGTAAAGACCAGAAAATAGCATACAAATACTCTCTGGATTCAACATATGGTTAATTATTTTAATAAGCCAGCTTCCAAATCTCTAAATTGCTAGCCCAATTTATATGATTGTGTTTTCCCCAACTTCCATGTGTAATTCTTTTATCTATTATTTTTGTGTTGGTAAGTGGTATTTGTAAATCACAGGAACCAAATACAAAATAATTTAAGTAAGGAATCACAGCAAGGAGTCTAAAGAAATCCAGTAATAAGAAGATAGTCTTAGGAATAAATGGAAAACAGAAACTTAATACCCTCAGGTCTCTGGATTTTTCTGCTGTATGTATTTGCCTTGTTCTTTACTTTCTGTCTGAAGGTTGAATTCCCCCACTTCTTTAGTTCAGGCAGTCAAAAACATGGCTGATGGAAATTTCTGAATTTTACATGATGTAGCTTCAGACACACCTAGAGATTAATTCTCTCCCTCAGATTCAGTTCCAGAATTCCAAAGATAAATGCCAATTGCCCCAGAATTAGTTATATCCCCATCTATGAACCATTCAACTAAGCAATACTGTGCCATGGAGATGACATATTAACATTCGCTGTAACCATGTGGATTGTACGTGTATGTGTAGAAGCAGGTGGGAGTGAGGAGAAAATTTAGTGTGGACCAGTTATCAGAGAGTCTATGATTAGTAGTACTGCATACTACTGGTAGTACTGGCATACTGAATACTATCACTATAACTAACCTATGGCATACAGGCTGTTAACTCAGGTTTGGCCCCCTTTCTCACTATAAGAAATCAACCAGAAAATACTAAGGACATGCCTTTATTGGGCACTATACATTTCTTAGAACTTCAATCCATAGGATTTACTTGAGTTCACTTAAGAAACAATTATTAGGTACTTGGCTCTACTCTGTGTTGAGGTCTAAAATATAGAGACAATTAAGAAACAGTTCTTCCCATGAGCATCCAGCCTAGAAATGAAGGCAGGCACATAATTGATATTTCAATGCAGCACACTAAGGAGGAAAGCTCAAGGTGCAGTCAAGAAGCAAATAAAAGAGCTATCAAGTCTGCATGGGTGGTTCAGTAATGATTTCCTGGGCCAGAATGGGAGTTGACCCAGGTTTACTGCTGAAAAAAAGCCAGAAAAAAAAAAATCAAGAAATTGGACAGTGCCGGTGAAATAAAACCATGTGCAAAGACATAGAGATATCAGAGAGCATGAGAATGCAGGCCTTTATTTATACCAATGTTGCTCTTTTTTTTTTTGAAAAAATTACAGCTAGTTTAACTTTTCATCAAAGTAATGCATGCAGGAAGTTTAAAGAGTCAATTAGTTCAACAAGGCTGATTATGAAAACATCTGCAGGTCCTAACCGTTTGTCTCTACAGAGGCAAATACTTAAAACTCTTTCATCTAATTCTGTAGTGTTTGTGTTCATATTGATAAATACTATACTTATGTAACCACTTATTGATTTTTCAGTATTAGCCTTTATCTATTGACTTCCTAAATGAGAATTTAACTTTCCTTGACACACTCATTCTCATAATTCTCTCTGTTTCTCACACACACAAATACACACTCCATCTTCTAACATAGTTAGAATTCTTGCTAAAACAAGATGGTGTTAGCAGTTTGAATATTAAACATACTATATTTTGATTACTGTGTTTCCTCAAAATGTTATTGGTTATTAGTTTCCCCTTAGAGCTTTAAATAACTGTACATAATGAGCTAACCCTAACCCTAACCCTTTACAGTGAAGAACTAAGGCTCAATAAATTGTCTAAGGTCACACAGGTAGAATACAGTAGATTGGTGTTTGAATTCAAGGACTCTAGGACCAACATCAAGTTGTGCATTTAACCATAATTTTTATGATGATTCTCAGTTGGAATAACATTTTCTAATATTCTTGTTATTGATTTAGCCTTAGCACTTCGGACATTGTCACTTTAAATCCTCCTCCTATTATATAAATCCTTTCTCTATACATTCAAACCAGTAATGTGTTTTGTAAATTTTATCTTTTGCCTGGAACCTTCTCACTGGCTTCAGAAGAGACTGGTGATTCTTGAGTTTTTCATGTCTGTTATATAGTCTTAATTTCTAAGAGTTATTTCTTGTTATCTGATTGTTTTAAAACAATCTGCCTGTATTTCATGGCAGCTGCATTTTAAAAAATTTCTTTTTCTGAATGGTCCCTCTTTCTACCTTTTTTGTTTGTTTTCTGCTATTTCTATCAGGTCCTAACTATTTGAGTCTATACCCTCATATTTAAGACAAGACATCTAAAAGCTAATTAGATCTTCTAAGTGTAAAGGATTGTTTTTCTTCTGTGATTTTTACTAACACATGATCTCTACTAACACATGATCTCCTCAAGAGTTTCCTCACAGAAACTTTGTCAAAGCCTTATCTATGGATCTGCTTTTGAGAGAATTCAAGTTCTTTACACAACATATAAGCTTTTACTTTATCACCAGGTTTCTGGAATGGTATCACCTTCTTCAGTATTATACCTTTGAAAAACTTTTCCAAGGGATCAACATTCTGTTTTCTGTTACCATGAAAATGTAGTTGCTCATTCATAGGAAGTGGTGGAAGGGATCTAAGATGAAGTAAGACTCCATCTTAACAGTGCTTCAATTTTGTTTTGTTTTTAATTTTTAGAGCATCCTTATGTGATTCATGGGGTTGCAAAGAGTCAGACATGACTGAGAGACTGAACTGAACTGAACTGAACTGATGCTTCTACTTCCAGAGCTAACTGATGCCAACAATCTTGAAGCTTTGGGAGATCCTGTGATGAACGTAGAATTACTTCTCTATTTTCTCACTTTCAGCTTGGGATTCAGCTTCCCCCAGCCTTCTAAGCCATTTACTAACCACCTGTCATCTGTCTACTTCTAGCCTCCCCACACCCATCAATTTACTTGTTAAAATTCCATTACCATTTTGTAGGTTTTAAGAAAGTATTAACCTTGTTATTATTTGGTCAGAATTTTTAGTCTATATATTTTATTCTCATTTATGCTTTATTATCCGGTTGCATAGGGCTTCCCATGTGATGCCAGTGGTAAAGAACCCATCTGCCAATGCAGGAGATGTAAGAGATGCAGGTTCACTCTCTGAGTTGGGAATAACCTCTGGATGAGGGCATGGAAACCCACACCAGTATTCTTGCTGGAGAATCCCTTGGAGAGAGGAGCCAGGAGGGCTCGGTCCATAGGGTTGCAAAGAGTCAGACACGACTGAAGTGACAGCACACACACATATGTTCAGGTGAAATGGCACTTGAAGTCACTGAGACACAGATTCCTGTTTGCATAATGCTGTGTCTAATATCCATTGTGTAATTGTCAAACTGATTTATAAGAAAGTAGGCCACACAATCAGTACTCAAGCCTTGGAGTTAATAAATATCTGGCCATGTTACCATAACACATTTATAAAGCTTTATTTTGAATTTGTTCTGAAAATACAGTTGAAGAGTATAATGATATTTTTAAAAACCATATATTATGCTACAGTTTCCCTATAACATTGATATAATTTGAGGTCAGATTTTTTTTTTTTTTTCATGCACCAATTTACCACCTCCAATCTTCAATCTGGAAAACAATAGCTTTCTCTTGTCACCTTTTAACCTCCTAAGCCATTAAACCTTTGAAATATAAACTTAACTTAAAATTGTGTTGACAAGTGACTTGGCCACATCTATTCTAGAATCTGCAGCCAACAATAGTAAGAACATGTTTATAAGGAAAGTAATCAGGTATGATTAAAGTGCAATAAACCAGAAGATAAACCACTCAGTTATTTTACAGAGTATATTTTTTCTGCTCTGTTTTTAAATTTTCTTTATTTTTTGTGGAAAATTGCTTTACAATTTTGTGTTGGTTTCTGCCATACAACAATGTGAATCAGTCATAATTTAATATATATCCCTTCCCTCCTGAGCCGCCTGCCCCTCCCTCTATCCCACCCCTCCAGGTCATCACAGAGAGCCAAGCTGGGCTCCCTATGGTATTTTGCAATTTCCCACTAACTATCTATTTTATACATGACAGTGCGTATATGTCAATGGCACTTTCTCAATTCATCCCACGCTCACTTTCCCCCACTGTGTCCACAAGTCCATTTTTTACTAAGTTCATCAGGAGCATTTTTCTAGATTCCATATGTATGTGCTAATATATGCTTTTCTTTGTCTGACTTATTAATACTTCACTCTGTGTAAGAGGCTCTAGGTTCATCCACCTCACTGCAACTAACACAAATGTGCTTCTTTTTATGGTTGAGTAATATTCCATTATATAAATGTTCCAGAAGAAGTATACTTTTTAAAACGTGTTTTTGTTTTTATAGTTTACCTTGAGGAAATATGAAATGAGAGGAAAACATTGAGCATTCTCACAGTCAAATTATAACTATCATTAAAAAATAACGAAAGCAATTCTGTTTATATCAGATCAGATAAGATCAGTCGCTCAGTCGTGTCCCATTCTTTGCGACCCCATGAATCGCAGCATGCCAGGCCTCCCTGTCCATCACCAACTCCCAGAGTTCACTCAGACTCACGTCCATCGAGTTAGTGATGCCATCCAGCCATCTCATCCTCTGGCGTCCCCTTCTCCTTCTGCCCCCAATTCCTCCCAGCATCAGTCTTTTCCAATGAGTCAACTCTTCGCATGAGCTGGCCAAAGTATTGGAGTTTCAGCTTTAGCATCATTCCTTCCAAAGAAATCCCAGGGCTGATCTCCTTCAGAGTGGACTGGTTGGATCTCCTTGCAGTCCAAGGGACTCTCAAGAGTCTTCTCCAACACCACAGTTCAAAAGCATCAATTCTTTGGCCCTCAGCTTTCTTTACAGTCCAACTCTCACATCCATACATGACCACAGGAAAAACCATAGCCTTGACTAGATAGACCTTTGTTGGCAAAGTAATGTCTCTGCTTTTGAATATGCTATCTAGGTTGGTCATAACTTTCCTTCCAAGGAGCAAGCGTCTTTTAATTTCACGGCTGCAGTCACCATCTGCAGTGATTTTGGAGCCCCCAAAAATAAAGTCTGACACTGTTTCCACTGTTTCCCCATCTATTTCCCATGAAGTGATTGGACTAGATGCCAAGATCTTCGTTTTCTGAATGTTGAGCTTTAAGCCAACTTTTTCACTCTCCACTTTCACCTTCATCAAGAGGCTTTTTAGTTCCTCTTCACTTTCTGCCATTATAAGGGTGGTGTCATCTGCATATCTGAGGTTATTGATATTTCTCCCAGAAATCTTGATTCCAGCTTGTGTTTCTTCCAGTCCAGCGTTTCTCATGATGTACTCTGCATATAAGTTAAATAAACAGGGTGACAATATACAATCTTGACGTACTCCTTTTCCTATTTGGAACCAGTCTGTTGTTCCATGTCCAGTTCTAACTGTTGCTTTCTGACCTGCATACAGATTTCTCAAGAGGCAGATCAGGTGGTCTGGTATTCCCATCTCTTTCAGAATTTTCCACAGTTGATTGTGATCCACACAGTCAAAGGCTTTGGCATAGTCAATAAAGCAGAAATAGATGTTTTTCTGGAACTCTCTTGCTTTTTCCATGATCCAGAAGATGTTGGCAATTTGATCTCTGGTTCCTCTGCCTTTTCTAAAACCAGCTTGGACATCAGGAAGTTCACAGTTCATATATGGCTGAAGCCTGGCTTGGAGAATTTTGAGCATTACTTTACTAGCATGTGAGATGAGTGCAATTGTGCGGTAGTTTGAGCATTCTTTGGCATTGCCTTTCTTTGGGATTGGAATGAAAACTGACCTTTTCCAGTCCTGTGGCCACTGCTGAGTTTTCCAAATTTGTTGGCATATTGAGTGCAACACTTTCACAGCATCATCTTTCAGGATTTGGAATAGCTCAACTGGAATTCTGTCACCTCCACTAGTTTCGTTCGTAGTGATGCTTTCTAAGGCCCACTTGACTTCACATTCCAGGATGTCTGGCTCTAGGTCAGTGATCACACCACCATGATTATCTGGGTTGTGAAGATCTTTTTTGTACAGTTCTTCTGTGTATTCTTGCCACCGCTTCTTAATATCTTCTGCTTCTGTTAGGTCCATACCATTTCTGTCCTTTATCGAACCCATCTTTGCATGAAATGTTCCTTTGGTATATTTGATTTTCTTGAAGAGATCTCTAGTCTTTCCCATTCTGTTGCTTTCCTCTATTTCTTTGCACTGAAATAGAGGAAATTTGCATTCTTATCTCTTCTTGCTATTCTTTGGAACTCTGCATTCAGATGTTTATATATTTCCTTTTCTCCTTTGTTTTTCGCTTCTCTTCTTTTCACAGCTATTTGTAAGGCCTCCCCAGACATCCATTTTGCTTTTTTGCATTTCTTTTTCATGGGGATGATCTTGATCCCTGTCTCCTGTACAATGTCACGAACCTCATTCCATAGTTCATCAGGCACTCTATCTATCAGATCTAAGCCCTTAAATCTATTTCTCACTTCCACTGTATAATCATAAGGGATTTGATTTAGGTCATACCTGAATGGTCTAGTGGTTTTCCCTACTTTCTTCAATTTAAGTCTGAATTTGGCAATAATGAGTTCATGGTCTGAGCCACCGTCAGCTCCTGGTCTTGGCCATAGGAAGTGTTGACTAAATACCCATAACTGAATTACTAATTAATGTGTTTTCATGTTAAGTATATTTAATTTTTAAAATGTGATTTGGTCATAATTTTACTTTATACAAAAGTTATTGATTGCTATATGCAAAGCATTTATACTTAGCATTTTGCATGTATTATTTTATTTATCCTCCACACCAAAACTTTGAGTTACATAGTGAGGCATAGAAAATTAATGACACATCCAAGTTCATACAGCTAATATTATAGAGTCAAGCTTATAGAATCAAGACCCAGACAGTATGGTCTTAATTTTTTCACTACTTTTATATAAAAACTTTAATATCAAAGAGAAGCATATGAATTGTTTTTAATAACAATGATGAAGATGTTCCAAACACTGAAGATGATTGCTTACTTTGGGAAATTCTGTATGTGTCATATTTCTGTGGTGTGTGTGTGTTCTTGCCCAAACACTTGTTCTCAGGAGATCAGATTTGCTGGGAGAGACTATCTTTACGTATACGAGAGGTCAGACTGTAAGAAGGAAATGCACTGTGCTTGTCACCGCATTGTATGAACTGGGCTTTGCTGTTGCACTTGCCTTAGACTGAAGAAGACTCAACTGTAGGAGATGTACTACCACATGTTGAAACCGCCTCTCCATCTGGGATTGATCCTGACATGTGCCCTTGAAACATGATGAGATTTTCCGAGCAACAGGATTTCAACTCTTAGTCTATAAAGAGGTTGATACTGAAGCAGGATTTGAGAAAGATGGTTTCTCTCTTCCTGCGACCTATATATCTACAGAGCCTAAACTCCTTCTCGGCAATGTGGAGATGCTAGGATTGTCCCTGGATGTAGGACTTTTCAAATTGTTCACACTAACTTGGGTCAAAAGATAAAGAGCAAGAAATTGTGTGATCCTGAAAGCCAAGTTAGGTCCTAAGAATAACTGTTTCTAGAAATCAGTTCTTTGATGTGCATGTCTATTTCATATTTTCAGCCATGCTACTGACTACTAGAAAAAGTGGTCTCCCCTCTCTGAGTTTGGTGTAGATGTGTTAGCCGTGGCCATGTAATAAAAATCATCTGTAGGATGCAGAACTGTGGACACAGAAGGACGTTGGTGATGAAGGAGGTGCAAAACAAAATAGCTACATAATCCATTAGCTTGAAAAATCTCTGACGAACCTAAGGAACATCGTGAGGCAACTGATTCTGGGCTATTATGATACTGACAGATTTGACATATGACCTATATTTTTAATAAAACAAAGTACAAATGTCTTGGTACTTACAGTTTTAAAGACCCATGATGTGTGTGTCAAGCACCAATAATAAATCTGATATTCAGAAAATCTAAATGACAGCCCAAGAGCTCACAAACAGTATGAGTTAGTGATGAAACTGTTCAGATGTCTGGTAGTATGCTTATCTATAGCCATATATTGTTACCAAAATTACTCAACATTTAGATCTCTGCTGCGACATGAACTTGTGAATTAATAAATGTAACATTAGACTACAGTCAACAAGAACAATAAATGTCTCAGTTCTAAGTTTGAACTTCACTTACTGCCCAGCAGGACAGAAGAGGAATGTAGCCACTGACTGCTTACTTCAATATCTAAGAATGATAAATCCTTTTATTTTTATTCTGCTTTTAAACATCTCTAGAAGTCAATTTTATTTTCCATTTTGCACAATGCATCATTCCAGGATCAATTTTGAGTGTTCAAAAAAGCATTTTAGACTAAATACAAATTATAGTGAGCTCTAAAAGTACTTGTTTAAATTCACGAGATTTTAGCAATAACATAGTGTGTATGATTTCAATTATAGCACTTGTATTATTGTGCATCATTAATTACAGTAATTTCCCCTCTCCACACTGCTCTTTTCATTGTTCTATGGGCCTTCAAGTAGAACGAGAGAGCTCCAGATGTGAGTAAGGGAAAATGTCACAAAGGCTGAACTCGCTTTGGGGTTCAGACCACTGCATGGGCCATATTGTGGTCAGTGATGTGTAAAGGACAAATGAAAATGTATGGATGGAAACAGAGATAATTTTCAGCTGCAGTGTTCCCACATTGATCATGTCACTTCAACAACATGAAATTCTGTTGTTTCTTCTGATACTTTAGGATAGTTTGTGTAACTGTTTTTTTTTTTTTTTTTTAAGGCTGTGCTGGGTCATTGTAGCTTTGCGCAAGCTTTTTATGGTTGCAGCGAGTGGGGGCTATTCTAGTGTGGTGCGTGGGCTTCTCTTTGCAGTGGCTTCTCTTCTTGTGGAGCATGGGCTCTGGGGTATGTGGGCTTCAGTGGCTGTGGTTCCAAGGCTCTAGAGCAGAGGCTCAGTACTTGTGGAGCACCGGCTTAATTGTCCCATGGCATGTGTGATCTTCTTGGACCTGGGATCAAACACATGTTCTCTGTATTGGCAAGTGGAAAGAAGTCCAAGGATAATTCTTAATTTAGATAAAAGGCTTTTATCAATGACTATTGTTGCAAAGTAAATCACCCCTTAAGTTTATGGCTTGAAACATAATTTAATTAGCTCTTAATCAGATAGTTCCACTGGTCTGAGTTGGCTTTTCTGGGCTTGGAAGATCTAGAATGGCCTCATACAGGTCTGCCCTCAACTAGGTTCTCTGGTGAAGCTGGACCTTCCAGGAAGTTAGCTCAGGTTTATATACATAATGAAGGAAAAGTTTCCAGAAGCAGGAGAAGGCCAGCCCTAATGTGCAAGTACGTTTAAAAATATCCTTTCTCCAGGGGTGCTAATGTCCTATTGGCCAATTAAGACACATGGCCAAATCCAAATAAGATGGAGAAATAAACTCCCCTTCTTCACAGGGACACCTTCAAAAGAGATTGTGGCCTTTTTTCTTGTGGTTGCCAGGAAAGCCATTTTGCAAATTAGTGAAAATTAATGCAAAGTGTTTATCATGTAAGAAAAGCTAAATATGTCATTGTTAATATAGTTTACAAATCATACATCATTATTTATTATTTTAAAATATTTATTAGGAAAATGGGCTTCCCAGGTGTCTCAGTGGTAAAGAATCCTCCAGTCAATGCAAGAGATGTGGGTTCAATCCCTGGGTCAGGAAGATTCCCTGGAGTAGGAAATGACAACCCACTCCAGGATTCTTGCCTGGGAAACCCCATGGACAAAGGAGCTTGGTGGGCTACAGTCCATGGGGTCACAACGATGGGGACCTGACTGAAGAACTGAGCATGCACACATTGGGAAAATGAAATGTTAGATTATTCAAATTATAATAACGATGAATAACAGCTTTGAGCATAAATCTTTGTACATTTACTCAAGTATTGCTGAAGAAGAGCCACTGATGAGCATGAGCAGTTATTTTTACATGAGGAATTTGGAGCAAAGAATATATCTTTCCTAGATTTCTGTGATTTTTCCAACATTTAACTTTTCCTTCTAAAGACATAGCTATTTACCTTTGAAATCACAATTACCAGGAATTCAGGGGCTTCCTTTGTGGCTCAGATGGTAAAGAATCTGCCTGCAATTTAGGATACTGGGTTTGATCCCTAGGTTGGGAAGATCTCCTAGAGAAGGGAATGACAACCTACTCCTGTATTCTTGCTTGGAAAATTCCATGGACAGAGGAGCCTGGCGGGCTATAGTCCCCGGGGCCACAAAGAGTTGGACACAACTGAGTGACTAACACTTTCACTTTCCTAAATAGCAATTAAGGATATATTTACATGATATTGAAAGTTTTAATGGTCAGAATTGTAATCTTTATCATGGCCTCCATTTGTCTGAATCAATGGCATTTATTTCACATTAAAGCCTCCTCAAAGTACAAGTGACAAGTGAAAATGATTTGACTATGCATGCCCAAATGAGAAAATGTCCTTGAGTTGAATGACACACTCTCTCTGTCAATAATCTCACCCAGTTTTATATCTTTTAAAAACAGTAATTGGCTGTTGACATCCAGATTTCAGCTTTAGTAAAGGTGTCTGTCCTGAGCTCCATATTTGCCTAACTACACTGTACTATTTTTGAGTTGTACTCTAAACCAATTAGAATTTAAATGGCTAAAAGACTCCCTGTATGCCTCGCTCATCGCTATAGAGGATTCAGTAAATATACCATACTATCTAAAATGCTAAGCACAAAAGTGTTTGAAATGAAAATTGCCTGAGGAAATGTCCTTCTAAATCCCTTCACTTCAATGTTTAACTGCTTCTCTCTAAGTTTTCATATCACTCCAATACCATCTAAATGACATTTTCTAAACTTGGCTTGAATCCTCTCTGTCATATCATGTTGGCTCTTGCAACTGCCAGAAAGTAATCTCTGATTTTGCCAAAGGTTGCTCGGCACCTGGGTTCTCTGATTGCAGCCAGAGGACCAGATATAAGAAGTCATCCTGGCAATCTCCTGTTGGTTGGCTAGAGAATAGATGTTCTTTTCTGGGATGTTTTATTGTATACAGAAGTGTTGATGCTTTCCTTTCTTTTGCGAGCAAATCACGATATACTTTGAGTTGATATGTAAATAATGATAATGTGGCCAGATGCTCTCAGTCACTCTCTCCTTATATATTTTAATGAACTAATATTAACCACCTTACAAGGTGGCTGTGGGGATTATAGATAAATAAGATACTTTAATATTCTTCCTAAATTGATATGTGTACAGGTTAGCTCAAATTTCATTCAATTAATTCCTCTGAAATAACTTAACTGCACTAGTCAATTTTTGTCTGCTAAAGGGTCCTCAACATAAATAAATAAATTAAAATACTATATCCTTTTCTTTAAGGGACTTGTGGTCTAATGATTCATTCAGTTCAGTTCAGTCCCTCAGTCATGTCCGACTCTTTGCGACCCCATCAATCGCAGCACACCAGGCCTCCCTGTCGATCACCATCTCCCGGAGTTCACTCAGACTCACGTCCATCGAGTCGGTGATGCCATCCAGCCATCTCATCCTCTGTCCTCCCCTTCTCCTCCTGCCCCCAATCCCTCCCAGCATCAGAGTCTTTTCCAATGAGTCAACTCTTCGCAGGAGGTGGCAAAGTACTGGAGTTTCAGCTTTAGCATCATTCCTTCCAAAGAAATCCCAGGGCTGATCTCCTTCAGAATGGACTGGCTGGATCTCCTTGCAGTCCAAGGGACGCTCAAGAGTCTTCTTCAACACCACAGTTCAAAAGCATCAATTCTTCAGCGCTCAGCTTTCTTCACAGTCCAACTCTCACATCCATACATGACCACTGGAAAAACCATAGCCTTGACTAGACGGACCTTTGTTGGCAAAGTAATGTCTCTGCTTTTGAATATGCTATCTAGGTTGGTCATAACTTTCCTTCCAAGGAGTAAGCGTCTTTTAATTTCATGGTTGCAGTCACACATTAAATAGCTCTTGCAGGCATTCAATACTTTAGATTCTTTAGAGTGCTTTCATATGCATTACCTCATGAGTCCAACATAACAAATCAGTGAGGTAGACCAAAAGGTAATTATTTATCCCATTAAAAAAGAAAGAAGTAATTGCTCACCAAGGACATAAATTATCCCACTTAAGTTTACACAGTATTAAAATATTGAATTTCTGTGAAATAGACGAGTGCTTTCTCCACCACAGAAGACACATTTTATAAGAGGAAAATTGATTTTCATTTGAAAAGAAATACTTTAATGTATGGATAACCATGGATAACTGAAATAAGATTTCAGTGTTGGAAAAAAAAAAAAAAAGCAATTACAGAAATCAGTCTCTCTTCTGTCTTCCATATCTAATTTGATCATTCTTTTATCTATGTCTAACCTCAAATAAGAATTTATTTTTATGTCTCCTATCAAAGATATTAAGAAAATACACCTGGCAAGGAGGTAGGATTTATATTGAACAGATATGTATTAAAATGCTAGTTCATTCACTTAATAGATATGTCCTCTTGATTACATTGAATATCTTTTCTATACATTGATATGTATTTTTGAAAATGAAAATAATCATATTTAACTTGGAAAATTTTTGTGATTTATGCAAAGCAGCTACAAACAGTAGTGACTTGAAAAATTCATGTTTCTCCTTATCCCTTCATTCCTCCTCACTTGTCTCTACTTCACCTTCTTTTTAAATATATAGTATATTTGTTTTGTATTTTGAGGTTCAAAGAGGAAACATATTACAGACACCATTTTTGTGTGTGTTTAAGCAACTTGTATGACAATGAAAAAATTTAATTAAATGTGCAGCAGTCAATGATATATGAAATCTCTCAAACATTTCAACCATGTCACTTTGTGATGGTAAAAAATAATGTATATCTATGGCTGCTTCATGTTGATGTTTGGAAGAAACCAACACAATTCTGTAAAGCAATTATCCTTCAGGTACAAAAATAAATAAATCTAAAATTAAAAAAATAATGAACAAATGCAGCAACCATATAGCCTGTATCACAGACTTGGTAGATAGTCATAAAACCTCCAACACTAAAAGCTGTATTTATAAGAACTAAAAGTGGCAGACATATTTACCTGAATTTACATCTGAACATATACAAATTATCTTGAGACAATTAAGTAAACTCCATTTACTTATTCTGGAGTCAAACGTCTCATTTTAGAGCACACTATTCCTACAAGAGTTATCTGTGTTAACTTAGTGAATGTGAGTAATAACCCTAAAGGATAAGATACCCATCCTTCGGGAGTTGGTGATGGACAGGGAGGCCTGGTGTACTGCAGTCCGTGGGGTCACAAAGAGTCGGACACGACTGAGTGAGTGAACCGACTGACTGACTGACTGAAGGTGGAATGGAGACTACTGATTTTCACTGAAGGAAATAACATAGTAAGATTCCCATTAATGTGAAAGTTTTGAAAGCAGAACAGTCTTGGCCTGGAAACAAGAGATGTACCTGACTCTCCACTGCCTTCATTTTAGCCTGTCTCCCATTGCTCTGGAAATCTCACACAGGCTTGGATCACTATCAAAATAACTTACAAAGCAAAATTTCCACTAGAAATCATAGTGCCTGTTGTAAACTCTGTCTTAAGTTCACATTTCTGAGTCTGAACAAGTGAGCCTAGGAGCTTATTAAGTTGCCTCAAGAAAATCTGGATAGATTATTCAGACATGATATAAATCCAAGTACATATGTCTACCACTTTTAGTTCATGCCAGTATAACTCTTGATTCTAGATACATTGTGTCTATCTACCTGAATAATTTTATTATTATATTTATATATTTAATTAACTGAACTAATTAAATGAATATATTAAATTTATATATTAAGTTAAATATATACATATTTATACATATATAAACTATATTTATATATTGACAATTATGTTTCCAATTATTATTCTTATTTTTGACCATCAGAAAGTCACTGAGGTAGAAATGTCTGAAAATTTTCCTGTTAAATGAGTATTATTGATTGACTTATATTTAATGAAATTACCTGCTTTATCATATGTCATTGAATTTAAAAAGTATTCCTTGGTAATCATGAATTCTCATTCTATTATTAAAATATTTTATTTTATATATTTTAAATTTATTAGTGAGTCAAATTTGTAGTGCAAATACCAAATAAAACTATAATGGAAGAACCCTAATATATTTAATGTAATCAAATAAACATATTTTAAAAGAATGTCTGCAAATTCTTTTTACTTCATATGAGCCATGCTTTTACCAATAAATTTGATTTGTGGAAGGCAGAGGCAAAGAACAGAAATTGAATAAAAATATTATATCTTAATTTATTAAGGAATATCTTAGTATGTACACATGCAGGTTCAGTCACTTTAGTCATGTCTGACTCTGCAACTCTATGGACTGTAGCCCACAATGCTCCTCTGTCCATGAGAGTCTCCAGGCAAGAATATTGGAGGCATTTGCATGCTCTCCTCCAGGGGATCTTCCTGACCCGAGAATCAAACTTGCATCTGCCTGTGTCTCCTGCATTGCAGGTGGATTCTTTATCTACTGAGCCACCTGGGAAGCCCAGAGTCTTAGTATATTCCCTTTTATAATATTAAGAAATCCTACAAAAAATATTAACCAATAAAACAGTCACAGGCTTTAACACAAGTTAAGGAAATTCATTTCAAGCTACAAAAATTTCAATAAATTCAATGTTTATTGAGTTCTTATAATGAACAAAGCACTGTGATCTGCAAAAAAATAAGACATGTCCTTTGTCTCGTTTAAAGGTACCATAATATAGAGGTGAAAAGATATTGGTGAACTAGTGAAACTTAGAAAAATTTTGTAAATTATGTCAGGAACCATCTTATTACAAGGCAAAGGAGAGGGAGCAGTGGATATTTCTTGTTCCATGGAGACTGCAAATTGAAAGAAACAGCGCTCTGAAATGATGCCAACAGTGTAAAATGGAAATGCTACCACTCATGAGAAGCTCATTTTGACCTTCCTAAGGAAAATTTGATTTTATGGCTGGCTGGATTCTTGTTTCACTTTGCAGGAGTCTTTTTCCTAGTTCCTTCCTACACAGCCAGGTACAAGTAACTCATGCATGAACAGCCACCACCCAATCTATACTAAGACCCGCAGCCAGACCTGGGAAAGTATTGATCAGTTTCCGATAAGTCACCTCACCATCAGACTCAAGACTTCAACATGACTGCTGCTGCTGCTGCTAAGTCGCTTCAGTCGTGTCCAACTCTGTGCGACCCCACAGACGGCAGCCCACCAGGCTCCCCCGTCCCTGGGATTCTCCAGGCAAGAACACTGGAGTGGGTTGCCATTTCCTTCTCCAATGCGTAAAAGTGAAAAGTGAAAGTGAAGTCGCTCAGTCGTGTCCAACTCTTAGCGACCCCATGGACAGCCGCCCTCCAGGGTCCTCCATCCATGGGATTTTCCAGGCAAGAGTACTGGAGTGGGCTGCCATATAACTGAGGTAACTTCTATAACCAAGAGTGTGTGATTCAGCTAAAAAAATTTAAAAAGGCGAAACTAACCTGTATCCTTAGAAGTTAGGACAGTGGGTACCTGTCGAGAGGTAAAAAAAAAAAAAGTTTATAAAGGGGCTGAGGACAGTCCCTAGAGTGCTGATAATTGTCTACTTCTCTTGTGGCTACTATATGAGCTTGCTGACTTTGTATGTATTTATAATTCATGAATATATTACGTGTCATTGATTTTCAGTCACTAAGTCGTGTCCAACTCTTTGTAACCCCGTGGACTGCAGCATAACAGGTTTCCCTATCCTTCACCATCTCCCAGATTCTCCTCAAACTCATGTCCGTTGAGTTACTGATACTATCAAACCATCTTGTCCTCTGCTGCCCCCTACTCCTCTTGCCCTCAATCTTTTCCAGCATCTGGGTATTTGCAAATGAGTCAGCTCTTTCCATAAAGTAGCCAAAGTATTGGAGCTTCAGCATCCATCCTTCCAATGAGGATTCAGGGTTGATTTCCTTTAGGGTGGACTGCTTGGATCTCCTTGCAGTCCAAGGGACTCTCAAGACTTTTCCTACACCACAATTCAAAAGCATCAATTCTCCAGCACTCAGCCTTCTTTATGGTCCAACTCTAATATCCATTAATGACTACTGGAAAAAGCATAGCTTTGACTAGATGGAATTTTGTTGGCAAAGTGATGTCCCTGCTTTTTAATATGCTGTCTAGATTTGTCATACCTTTTCTTCCACAGAGCAAGTGTCTTTTAACTTAATAGCTGCAGTCAACACGCAGAGTGATTTCGGAGACCAAGAAAATAAAACCTGTCAGTCACTGTTTCCAGTTTTTTTCTGTGTCTGTTTGCCATGAAGTGATAGATTTGGATGTCATGATCTTAATTTTTTGAGTGTTGACTTCTAAGCCAGCTCGTTTCCTCTTCTCTTTCACTCTCTTCAACAGGCTCTTTAGTTATTTTCTTTCTGTGATTAGAGTGGTATCATCAGCATATCTGAGGTTGTTGATATTTCTCCCATCAAACTTGATTCCAGTTTGTGATTCACATAGCCTGGCATTTCACATGATGTACTCTGCATATAAGTTAAATAAGCAGGGTGAGAATATACAGCCTTGACATACTCACTTGCCAATTTTGAACCACTCCATTGTTGCATTTACAGTTCTGTTACTTTTTGTCCTATATACAGGCTTCTCAGGAGACAGGAAAGATGGTATGGTATTCCCATTTCTTTAAGAATTTTCCATAGTTTATTGTGATCCACACATGTGGTCACAAGGAGTTGGACACTAATTAGCAACTGAACAACACAGTCAAAGGCTTTCACATATTCAATGAAGAAGAATTAGATTTTCTTTTATTAATCCCCTTGCTTTTTCTATGATCCAACAGATGTTTGCAATTTGATCTCTGTTTCCTCCACCTTTTTAAAGCCAAGTTGTACATCTGGAAATTCTTGGTTCACATACTACCAACATCTAGCTTGATGAATATCAAGCATTACCTTACTAGCATGTGAAATGATCAGAGTTATATGATAGTTTGAACATTCTTTGGCATTGCCCTTCTTTGGGATTAGAATGAAAATGGACCTTTTCCAGTCCAGTGGACATTGATGAGTTTTCAAGAAGCAAAAGCTAGAATCAAGATTGCCAGGAGAAATATCAATAACCTCAGATATACAGATAACACCACCCTTATGGCAGAAAGTGAAGAAGAACTAAAGAGCCTCTTGATGAAAGTGAAAGAGGAGAGTGAAAAAGTTGGCTTAAAACTAAACTTTCAATTAACTAAGATCATGGCATCTGGTCCCATTATTTCATGGCAAATAGATGGGGAAACAATGGAAACAGTGACAGACTTTATTTTCGGGGGCTCAAAAATCACTGCAGATGGTGAGTGCAGCCATGAAATTAAAAGATGCTTGCTCCTTGGAAGAAAAGTTATGATCAACTTATACAGCATATTAAAAAGCAGAGACATTACTTTGCCAACAAAGGACTATCTAGTCAAAGTTATGGTTTTTCCAGTAGTCATGTATGGATGTGAGAATTGGACTATAAAGAAAGCTGAGCACTGAAGGATTAATGCTTTTAAACTATGATGGTATTGGAGGAGAATCTTGAGAGTCCCTTTGAGAGCAAGGAGATCCAACCAGTCCATCCTAAAGGAAATCAGCCCTGAATATTCATTGAAAGGACTGATGCTGAAGCTGAAACTCCAATACTTTGGCCACCTGATGGGAAGAACTGACTCATTTGAAAAGACCGTGATGCTGGGAAAGATTGAAGGCAGGAGGAGAAGGGGACAACAGAGGATGAGATGGTTGGATGGCATCACCAACTGAATGGACATGAGTTTGAGTAAACTCCAGGAGTTGGTGGTGGACAGGGAGGCCTGTTGTGCTGCAGTCCATGGGGTCGCAAAGAGTCAGACATGACTGAGTGAACTGAAATGAATTGAACTGAGTGCAGCATTTTAACAGCATCATCTTTTAGGATTTTAAATAGCTCAGCTGAAATTCCGTCACCTCGTCTAGATTTGTTGTAATGCTTCCTAAGTCCCACTTGACCACACTCCAGGATGTCTGGCTTTAGGTAAGTGACCACACCATCATGGTTACATGAGTCATTAAGTTCTTTTTTGTATGGTTCTTCTGTGTATGCTTGCCACTCGTTCTTCTCTTCTGCTTCTGTCTGATCTTTACCATTTCTGTCCTTTATTGTGCCCATCTTTGCATGAAATGTTGCCTTGGTATCTCCAATTTTCTTAAAAGGATCTCTAGTCCTTCCTATCCATACTGTAGTAAAAACTGTTAGTAAAAAATTTCATTTTCAAGACTTTAATAAGTGCTTGTTGTTGTTTAGTCTCTACATCGTGACCAACTCTTTTTTGACTCCATGGACTATAGCACACTAGGCTCCTTGCTCCATGGGATTTCCCAGACAAGAATACTAAGGTGGGCTGCCATTTCCTTCTCCAGGGGACCTTCTTTACTCAGGGATTGAACCCGTGTCCCCTGCATTGGCAGGCAGATTCCTTACCACTGACCTATATGGGAAGCCCTTTAATAGTTCTAGAATCACATCATTTGGACTTTAATATTACTATGTGAGCTCAGACAATTTGTCTTAGCTCTCTGACTCATTTTTATTCTATATATAAGGATATGATAATGTTGTAAGTCTCACAGTTTTGTTTAGACAATTATGTAGTATGATACACATAAATTGGTTAAAATGCTATTTATCATTTAAAAAGCACTTAATAAATAACATTTTTGCTGTGGTTTTGTGATATTTCTCTCAGTATTTTGCTGTTTATTTCTTTCTTAAAGTAATATTTGAACCTTATGAATTCCACTACAGCTTTCATATTTTTAATTTTCATTAGCATATGGCTCTTAAATTTGTAGTAGCACTGGTAATATAATTCTAGTATCAGTGTTATGACAGTTCATTGTGTAGCTTTATGTAAGTCACTTCCTCACAGAAAAACTAAGTTTTACATATTTAAAAAACACTGGGTTTAGATAACATGAGAACAAGAATTTCAACTTACTCTAAATTTCTAATAATATATGTTAAAATAATATTATAGGTACACGTACATTGACTAAAATATCTAGATCCAATATTAATAATTTCTTTGTTGTGTAATCTGCATTTTATATCTTTAGGGTATGTAATCCTTATTTTATTCCATAATAATTAAAAAAACTGTAAAAATCTACAGATAAGCAAATAGATAAAATATAACACTCTATTTCCAATACTATGTTTAGATCATAGGGTAGATGCAGATAAACCTAGATATATGTATATATGTATTGTTTTTAAACACAGGCACCCATACATATATATAAACACAAACAGATGCTTCATTTTATAATCACATGAAGATTTCCCTTTACTGCTTAAAAGCAGGATATGTATGGACAGAACTTCGTATTCCAGTGCAAGGAAGTCTGTTGAAAAATGACGTCTTCAGGAAAACATTTGAAATACTTTTTTCAAGATGATAAAAGCAAGGATATTTTTAGAATTTTGAGGCTAAAGAAAAAGTCTTTTTTAGAGAAAATGTTTATAAGGAGGTATGTTGTAATGTAAGAACTGAAAAGTCATGTTAAGAGAATAAGTATAAATACTACTAATTGCAGGACAACTCAATTATTTAAACTGAGAGTGATATTAGGCAGCATAGAAAATATCACAAAAATTACATTTTATGTTTTAATGGCAAACAAGTTGTTTTTCAGTTCAGTTCACTCTATCAGTCATGTCCAACTCTTTGCGACCACATAGACAGCAGCACACCAGGCCTCCCTGTCCATTACCAACTCCAGGAGTTTACTCAAACTCATGTCCATCGAGTCGGTGATGCCATCCAGCCATGTCATCCTCTGTCATCACCTTCTCCTCCTGCGTTCAAATCCTTCCCAGTATCAGGGTCTTTTCTAAGGAGGGAGTTCTTCACATCATGTGGCAAGTCTAGTTCAGTCAGTTCAGTCACTCAGTGGTGTCCAACTCTTTGAGATCCCATGGACTCCAGCACACCAGGCCTCCCTGCCCATCACTAACTCCTAGAGCTTACTCAAACTCATATCCATTGAGTCAGTGATGCCACCCAACCATCTCATCTTCTGTTATTCCCTTCTCCTCCACCTTCAATCTTCCCCAGCATCAGGGTCTTTTCAAATGAGTCAGTTCTTCCCATCAAGTGGCCAAAATATTGGAGTTTAGCTTCAGCATCAGTCCTTCCAAGGAATGTTCAGGGCTGATTTCCTTTAGGATGGACTGGTTGGATCTCCTTGCTGTCCAAGGGACTCTCAAGATTCCCCTCCAACACCGCAGTTCAAAAGCTTCCATTCTTCAGCACTCAGCTTTCTTCATAGTCCAACTCTCACATCTGTTAATGACTACTGGAAAAACCATAGCTTTGACTAGATGGTCCTTTGTTGGCAAAGTAATGTCTCTGCTTTTTAATATGCTATCTAAGTTGGTCATAGCTTTTCTCCCAAAGAGCAAGCATCTTTTAATTTCATGGCTGCAGTCACCATCTGCAGTGATTTTTGAGCCCACCAAAATAGTCTGTCACTGTTTCCATTGTTTCCCCATCTATTTGCTATGAAGTGATGGGACAAGATGCTATGATCTTTGTTTTCTCAATGCTGAGTTTTAAGCCAACTTTTTCACTCTCGCTTTCATCAAGAGGCTCTTTAGTTCTTCTTCACTTTCTGCCATAAGGGTGGTGTCATCTGCATATCTCAGGTTATTGATACTTCTCCGGGCAATCTTGATTCTAGCTTGTGCTTCATCCAGTCTAGCATTTCTCATGATGTACTCTGCATATAAGTTAAATAAGCAGGGTGACAATATACAGCCTTGAAACACTCCTTTCTGAATTTGAAACCAGTCTGTTGTTCCATGTCTAGTTCTAACTGTTGCTTTTGACCTGCATGCAGATTTCTCAGGAGGAAGGTCAGGTGGTCTGATATTCCCATCTCTTTCAGAATTTTTCACAGTTTGTTGTGATCCACACAGTCAAAGGCTTTGGCATAGTCAATAAAGCAAAAGTAGATGTTTTTCTGGAACTCTCTTGCTTTTTCTTTGATCCAATCGATGTTGGCAATTTGATCTCTGGTTCCTCTGCCTTTTCTGCATCTGGCTTGAACATGTGTAAGTTCACGGTTGATGTACTGTTGAAGCCTAGCTTGGAGAATTTTGAGATTACTTTGCTAGTAAAGTAATTGCACAAGCAATTGTGTGGTTATTTGAGCATTCTTTGGCATTGATTTTCTTTGGGACTGGAATGAAAACTGACCTTTATAGTCTAAAGATAAATGTATTCATGACTTCCTCCTTATGCTACAACAGCATAAGCCACAATGTTATCTCTTTACTCAAAAGACATTTATTAAATATATCCCTCTGAAGCAACTCACCATGAACACACCTTATACAACAGCTTCCCAGGCGGAGCTAGTGATAAAGAACCCACCTGCCAATACTGGGATGTAAGAGACACAAGTTCAATCCCTGGGTCAGGAAGTTCCTGTGGAGGACACGGCAACCCACTCCAGTATTCTTGCCTAGAAAATCCCATGGAGAGAGGAGCCTGGCAGGGTATGGTCCATAGGAACATAAACAGTTGGACATGCCTGAAGTGACTTGGCATGTGTGCACTTTATACAGCAAACCCTTTCAAAGCAGCTGGAGATAACTTCTCAAAAAATGCAGATAAGTGATTTGTTCTCATATAAATTACATTCAAATGGGAAGGATAGACATAAATAATTAAACAAACAACGTAACTATCAATTCTGATACAACCTATGAAGGGAAAACAAGGTGATAAGACTATTTAGCAATTCTCTGGGGGTAATATCAGATACATGTTAAGAATAATTTTTCTGCAGAAGTAATATTTCAGCTGAGAATCACAGGTGAGAATGAGTCAGCCAAAGAAAGTGAATTTCAGTGAAAGATAACAAACACAAAAGCTTAAAGGCTCATCAGCAGAAACAGGATGGAAAGGCCAAGGGAGTCTTTTCCAGACTTGCCACACTTCACACAAGAATCACCTCCTAACAAAGAAATTCCCCAATCCTCATTCTGTCACTGCCTGTTATGGATTCACTGTTATGGACTGAATTGTGTTCCCCCACCAAAAAAAAAATTCGTATGCTGAGCCAGGTCTCCAGTATGATAGTATTTGGAATAGCAGACTTTGGGAGATAATTATGTTTAAATGAGGTCATAAGGGTGGAGCTCCCAGGATCAGATTAGTGTCTTAGAAAAGGATAATGGGGCTTCCCTGATAACTCAGTTGGTAAAGAATCCACTTTCACTGCAGGAGACCCAGGTTTGATCCCTGGGTCAGAAGGATCCGCTGGAGAAGGGAAAGGTTACCCACTATAGTATTCTGGCCTGGAGAATTCCAAGGATTGTAGAGTCCATGGGGTCGCAAAGAGTTGTACATGACTGAGTAATTTTCACTTCACTTACTTACTTAACTTGAAAGGATAATGAGACCAGAGCTTTCATTGTTGAACATCTGAGGACACAGTAAAAGTGGTAACATGGTCATGCTACAAACCAGGAAGAGAGCTCTGGTGATAACTCAGCAATGCCAGCATTCTAATCTAGGACTTCCATCTTCCAGAACTGTAAGAAAGAAACAGTTATTTAAGGAATCTGGTCTATGGTAGCTTGTTAAAGTTGCCTGAGCTAAGATATACTCTTTCTTTTTACTTTGCTCTTTTCTTCCTAGTACTCACAGACTTGTAGCATTAGCAGTTCTCGCTTTGCATGGTACTGATATGCATGAATTCTAATTACTGTCATTTAGTTAGATAACATCAGACTTCCCAAACTACATCATTCACATTTCAATTACTACATTATAGTCACTGGAAATAATTATATGAAGTACAAACTTCACTGCTGTCTCTTCAGTGCATGGATTGCTCTGTACATAACTAGTAATGTGTGCTAGCTTCTCTCTCGTGATACAGAGCAGTGGCTGCAAGACACAGCTCCCAGTCCACCACAGATCACGAGGGTGAACACTGATGCACTGAAACCATTCTGTACCGATACAAGCATCCTGTTTGCCATTTTCAGTACAGTAGTCAATACATCACATGAGATATCAATAATTTTTATAAAATAGGTTTTGTGTTAGTTGATTTTGGCCAACTGTGGACTAATGTAAGTGTTCAGAGCTTATTTAAGTAGGCTAGGCTAAGTTGGGCTTCCCAGGGGGGTCTAGTTGTAAAGAACCCTCCTGCCAATACAG
>NW_011494879.1:9043461-9043840 GCF_000754665.1 Bison bison bison
CAGCAGATGTAAGAGATGTGGGTTCAATTCCTGGGTTGGGAACATCCTCCAGAGGAGGGCATGGCAACCCACTCTAGTATTCTTGCCTGGAGAATCCCATGGAGAGAGGAGTCTGATGGACTGCAGTCCATAGGGTCACAGAGAGTTGGACGTGACTGAAGCAACTGAGCATATTCAGGCTAAGTTATGTTTAGTGTGTTGCTGCTGCTGCTGCTGCTGCTAAGGCGCTTCAGTCGTGTCCGACTCTGTGCGACCACATAGATGGCCTCCTACCAGGCTCCCCCGTCCCTGGGATTCTTCAGGCAAGAACAATGGAGTGGGTTGCCATTTCCTTCTCCAATGCACGAAAGTGAAAAGTGAAAGTGAAGTCACTCAGTCA
>NW_011494879.1:9043940-9073910 GCF_000754665.1 Bison bison bison
TCAGGCAAGAACAATGGAGTGGGTTGCCATTTCCTTCTCCAATGCACGAAAGTGAAAAGTGAAAGTGAAGTCACTCAGTCATGTCCGACTCTTAGCGACCCCATGGACTGCAGCCCACCAGGGTCCTCCATCCATGGGATTTTCCAGGCAAGAGTACTGGAGTGGGGTGCCATTGTTTAGTGGGTTAGTTGCATTAAATGCATTTTCAACACATCATGTCTTCAACCTAAGTTGTAAGTCAAGGGTGATCTATACTTCACAACAGAAATCACAAAGAATAAAGATGTGGAAATTGATACAAACTTAGAAAGTGATATGACAATTTGTCAAATCACAGAAAACATGCTTACTTCATAAATGATGCAACTTGAAGTCAAGAGTACAATTTAAACTACCTCTGATAAATTTATTACAAGTCAAGGGAAAAAAAAAACACTTTAGTTTCTCAATGTTTATAATATTTTCCATTATAGTACACTAGGTAAATGTTAGTTTTTTTTCTTTTTGTAATGAATTTTTAAATTTTAATTGGAGGATAATTATTCATTGGAAGGACTGATGTTGAAGCTAAAACTCTAATACTTTGGCCGCCTGATGCAAAGAGGTGACTCATTTGAAAAGACCTTGATGCTGGGAAAGATTGAGGGCAGGAGGAGAAGGGGATGACAGAGGATGAGATGGTTGGATGGTATCACTGAGTCAATGGACATGGGTTTGGGTGAACTCTGGGAGTCGGTGATGGACAGGGAGGCCTGGCGTGCTGCGGTTCATGGGGTTGCAAAGAGTCGGACACCACTGAGCGGCTGAACTGAACTGAATTGATTAACATGGTTGTGTTGTGAATTAGTCATAAGTATACATATGTCCCCTCCCTCTTGGGCCTCCCTCCCACTTCCCGCGGCCCTCCCCTATTTCTCCATCTAGGTTGTCACAGAGCACTGACTTGAGCTCCCTACCTTATGCAGCAACTTCCCAATTGTGGTCTGTTTTACATATGGTAATGTGTATGTTTCGGTACTACTGTCTGTTTCAACAAAATGTTTAAAGATCATGGAACAATCATACTTTTCCTTTGATTATGAAAGTCTTAGTTCAAATGTTGCTTTATGTTTTTGTTTTGAGTTTTTGCTTTGACACTACTGTGAACAGCAAAGGTGGTCTGTGTACTTGTTTTTTTCTTGCTGCTGTTGCTACCCCTCCCTAATGTAAGTCCCTTAAATGAAAGGATTGTCATCTTCTTGGTTTGCTAATGTGTTCTAAGACCCTATAGTAGTTCTGGCATAATAATTGGGATGAACAGAAATCAATGAATAACCAAGGAAAAGAAAAAAAAAATGGTGGGCAAAATTAGCCTTGCAAAACTTGGGTATTATTTTAATGAATAGGAAATCAATGAAGAAATTTAAGCAGGATATTAACATAATCTGATTTATGTTTAAAAAGATAACTTTAACTTCTCTTTTACATAATTAAGGTAATGTGCCCAGAAATGGAGAAAAAGGAGAACAGTAAAAAGGTTAGTGCAGTGGTCCATGAGAGATGAAAATGACTTGATTTAGCATGGTTAATAGTCCTGAAAGGAAAAAGTGAATGAATATGAGATTTCTGTTGGAAGGTTCAGGAGTCTTGCCTACAGATTGAATGTAAAAATTAAATGAAAAGTGGAATCAAGGATAACTGCTAGATTTCTGATTGACATAGCTAAATAGATATTGATCCATTTACCAAGATGGCAGAATCTGGGGGAAAAACAAGATTAAGGGTTAGTGGAGTGGATAAATATGTCAATTTCATTTCTGTGAAGTTTAAAATAGGTTTAAGATATTTGAGTGCAGTTATCAGATAGATGTCTTCTGAGCTCAGGGTAGCAAACTGATGGGTGGCATAAATCCAAGTGTATATAGAAGTGTATTGAGAATTACAGGAATGGATGCTATCTCAGAAGAGAAGGTTCATGCTGAGCTCTGTAGCTATTGAATAATTGCAAGGTTGGTAGAGGAGTAATAAGAAATAAAATGGTCACTAAATTAAAATCAGTATCACAAAACCCAATGACATATATTTTTTAAGAAAGACATGATCCACTTATTCATATTTTATTGAATCAAATTCAGTACTATGAAGATAAAACATTTCCTATTTGACTGTTTTAGTATGGAGTTTTAGTTGACCTTGACAGAAATGATTTTAGGAGAGTGGTATAGATAAAGTTAGATGTAATTAAATTTAATGTAGTTAATGATTGATTTAGTTTTAAGTCTACCATCTTGATATTTGTTTTGTTTATACCACACATACTTTGTTCCTGTAGTCTTTTGGTTCTGTCTTGTTTTGTATTAATTATTTTTACTTTAGGATAGAATTAGATTTATAGAAAAATTGTGACAATATTACACAGTTCCAATATCCCTCACTTGCATTTTCCTTGATTATCAAACATTTTGTATTAGTATGATATTTGTGTCTCAGTGAAGAAAACAATGTTGACACACAGTATCAATAACTAAAATCATACTTTATTCTGATTTGCTTAGTTTCTGCCTAATGTCCTGTTTTCTTCTCTTACAGAATTCCATCCAAAATGCCATGCTATATTTAGTCATTACCTCCTTAGGCTCTTCTTGTCAGTAACAGTTTCCAGATTTTCTTATCTTTGATAACTTTGACATAGAAAATACCCATGACCATCTTTTTAATGTCCTTACTTAGTAGATCAGTCATTTCTCCAAGGAACTCTGATTCCTTTAATTGGAGAACAGTTTTAGAAAACAAGATTACTGTAGTTTTGCAGCAAAACTTGAAAAAGAATAGTGTGAATTACTCAACCTTGCTTTTCTTCTTTGATACTGTGTTGGATATTTTAGGTCTTTCACCTTTCTGTTAAAATTTTAGATTCATTTTTTTGATAACCACAAAATAAATTGGATTTTATTTGGGATTGTAATAAAAAATAGATCAGATGGGAAAACCATGAACTAAACAACACTAAACCTTGTAATCTAGGAACATGGAATTTCTATTCCATTTATTTATATCTTATTTGATTTCTTCCATTTGAGTTATTTTTTTACATAGTCCTGCTGCCAAAAAATTACCAGCTTAGCATATTACCTAAAAAAATCACTTTTCCTTTACCTTGTTTGTGTTTGCAAATAAAACAATTAATTACTGTCAGTCAGACACACTCATGCCCAAGCATGTATACACATCATTTAAAATTTAATATTTGCCCCTTATTCTGTAAATATGTGTTTAAATTGCAAGAGGCAGTTATTTTTGTCAGGTTTATAAGATTTTATATATAAAAGGTCATTCTCTTGTATGTAGCCCTCTATACTGTGAAAAATGTATATTGTTATGAAAATACCACCGCAAACAAGGAATAGGATATTTCCACCACTACCCCTAGAACTTCCTTTATGCCACTTTATCATCAACTTTACAATCAGTCCTTCACCTATGAGCATAGCTAAACATATTGTCCTAGTAGTTAGACTTTTTTCCATGATTTTCATAACACTCAAACATACAGTTCATCTGCCTTCTGGCTAATTTCACTTAGCATGTAGGCTTTTTAAAAGACCCCGATGCTGGGAAAGATTGAAGGTAGGAGGAGAAGGGGATGACAGAGGAAGAGATGATCGGATGACAGCACCACTTCAATGGACATGAGTTTGAGTAAACTCTGGGAGTTGCTGATGGACAGGAAGGCCTGGTATGCTGAAGTCCATGGGGTCGCAAAGAGTTGGACACAACTGAGTGACTGAACTGAACTGAACTGTAGGCTTTTGGGCTTCTGTTGTGGCTCAGAGGGTAAAGTATCTGCCTGCAATGTGGGAGACCTGGTTTGGAGACCTGGGTTCAATCCCTGGGTAGGGAAAATCCCCTGGAGAAGGGAAAGGCTATCCACTCCAGTATTCTCGCCTGGAGAATTACATGGACTGTATAGTCAATGGGGTTACAAAGAGTCAGACACTACTGAGCTATTTTCACTGAAGGCTTTTAGAATCAATCTTGTGCATAAATAAGTTGTTGTTGTTCAGTAGCAAAGTTGTGTCCGACTCTTTGCTATCCTATGAACTGCAGCACACCAGTGTCCTCTGTCCTCCACTAATTCTAAAGTCTCCTCAAACTCATGCCCATTGAGTCAGTGATGTTTTCTAGCCATCTCATCCTCTGCTGCACCTTCTCCTTTTGCCTTCAACCTTTCCCATCATCAGGGTCTTTTCCAATGAGTTGGCTGTTCATATCAGTTGGCCAAAGTATTAGAGTATAAGTTTCAGCATCAGTCCTTCCAATGAATATTCAGGGTTGATTTCCTTTAGAATTGACGAGTTTGATCCCTTTCTGTCCAAGGGATTTTCAAGAGTCTTTTTAAGCACCACAATATGAAAGCATCAAATCTAAGTAGTCAATCCCTTTTCATGACTGAGTAGCATTTAACTGTCTGGATACAATGTGTTAATCCATTCAAACTATGATAGATATTGAGTTGCACTGAAAAAAGTCTTTTGTCTAGAACATGGATCCTCAGTTTTGAGTTCACCAAGTTGTTGGAAGGTGGCAATGAAATGACCCTGAGTGCTTACTCTGGACTTCCTCTGTGAGTGAAAATATATAGCAATATGAGTTTTTGAGGTAATATAGATACTGTTTCAAAAATTCATTTGGAAATATCAATAACCTCAGATATGCAGATGACATCACCCTTATGGCAGAAAGTGAAGAGGAACTCAAAAGCCTCTTGATGAAAGTGAAAGAGGAGAGTGAAAAACTTGGCTTAAAGTTCAACATTCTGAAAACGAAGATCATGGCATCTGGTCCCATCACTTCATGGGAAATAGAGGAGGAAACAGTGAAAACAGTGTCAGACTTTATTTTTGGGGGGCTCCAAAATCACAGCAGATGGTGATTGCAGCCATGAAATTAAAAGACACTTACTCCTTGGAAGGAAAGTTATGACCAACCTATATAGCATATTCAAAAGCAGAGACATTTCTTTGCCAACAAAGGTCCATCTAGTAAAGGCTATGGTTTTTCCAGTGGTCATGTATGGATGTGAGAGTTGGACTGTGAAGAAAGCTGAGCACCAAAGAATTGATGCTTTTGAACTGTGATGTTGGAGAAGACTCTTGAGAGTCCCTTGGACTGCAAGGAGATCCAACCAGTCCATTCTAAAGGAGATCAGTCCTGGGTGTTCTTTGGAAGGAATGATGCTAAAGTTGAAACTCCAATACTTTGGCCACCTCATGTGAAGAGTTGACTCACTGGAAAAGACTCTGATGCTGGGAGGGATTGGGGGCAGGAGGAGAAGGGGATGACAGAGGATGAGATGGCTGGATGGCATCATCGACTCGATGGATGTGAGTCTGAGTGAACTCCGGGAGTTGGTGATGGACAAGGAGGCCTGGCGTGCTGCAATTCACGGGGTCGCAAAGAGTCGGACACTGCTGAGTGACTGAACTGAACTGAACTGAATAATATTTTAGAAATAACTGAAATGGAAAGATTTTATGGTAAGCCCACCATAGGTAGATAAAAGGTACAACTTCTCAGCTACTTCTGGAATGAAAAAAAATAATTTTTAAGCCTTATTGGAATCTCAGTTTTGCATAAAGGTAAGAATTTACAAGAGGAAAAAAAAATAACAAAGGTTGCAGATACAAAAACAGGCATCTTGCATCTAATTCTGAGACCACCATTTACCAAATGGCTTTTATTTCTCAGAGCCACAGTTGTAAAGCTGCAGTAGATGAAGCTGAAGATCCATCAGGTTAATTAATTTGCTAAAATTTACTAAGACATCAAAAGCTAAGTCAGAATTCAAGTTCAGGGTTGGAAGGGGATAAATTAGGAAGATGAGATTAACATACACACACTACTATATACATATAATAGGATTCCCACGTGGCTCAGGTGTATAAGAATCCACTTGCAATGCAGGAGATGTGGGTTTCATCCTTGGGTCAGGAAGATCCCCTAGAGGAGGAAATGCCAACCCACTTCAGCATTCTTACCTGGAATATTCCATTGACAGAGCAGCTTGGCAGGCTACAGTCCATGGGGTCACAAAGGGTTAGACACTACTGAATGACTAAACAACAAACATATATAAAGTAGATAACCAACAAGGACCTACTGTATAGTATGGAAACTATACTCAATATTTTGTAATAACTTATAAGGGAAAATAATTTGAAAAAGTATATATATATATATATATATATATATACATATATAACATAATATATATAAACTCCTGAAACTAACATGACATTGTAAATCAACTATACTTCAATAAAACAATAGATTTTAAAAAATTTCAATTCTAATACTCTAAGAGCCAAACTACTTCCATAATAACATGCTATTATTTTTTCACAGACGGTTACTGTGTAGGAAACCTTACCAAATGTGGTATATATTGGGAAAGCAGAGTGAAAGCAAATACTAGTAAAATGATTGATTGATAATAAAATTATTGGATATCCATTCCAAAGGCTTGACTTCTCTTTCTTGAAAAGTCCCACTGCTGGGCATACACACTGAGGAAACCAGAAGGGAAAGAGACACGTGTACCCCAATGTTCATCACAGCACTGTTTATAATAGCCAGGACATGGAAGCAACCTAGATGTCCATCAGCAGATGAATGGATAAGAAAGCTGTGGTACATACACACAATGGAGTATTACTCAGCCATTAAAAAGAATACATTTGAATCAGTTCTAATGAGGTGGATGAAACTGGAACCTATTATACAGAGTGAAGTAAGCCAGAAGGAAAAACACCAATACAGTATACTAACGCATATATATGGAATTTAGAAAGATGGTAACAATAACCCTGTGTATGAGACAACAAAAGAGACACTGATGTATAGAACAGTCTTATGGACTCTGTGGGAGAGGGAGAGGGTGGGAAGATTTGGGAGAATGGCATTGAAACATGTAAAATATCATGTATGAAACGAGATGCCAGTCCAGGTTCGATGCACAATACTGGATGCTTGGGGCTAGTGCACTGGGACGACCCAGAGGGATGGTATGGGGAGGGAGGAGGGAGGAGGGTTCAGGATGGGGAACACATGTATACCTGTGGCGGATTCATTTTGATTTTTGGCAAAACTAATTATGTAAAGTTTAAAAAATAAAAAAATTTAAAAAAGAAAAGTCTGGCTACTAAGAAGGGGAAATGAGAAGAAAATGCCTAAAACTGACCTAAATGTAGAACTGCTTTTCAAAGTCAAAAGGGTAACATGTTTATCAGTTGCCTTGTCTAAGAGGAATAAAGTTATACTTGACCTTTGTTTAGGAAACAATTCCGTTCCTTTCCATAAAATAACTTCTTCCTCTTCCTCTTTGTATTACTCCTTTTAAATTATATTACATATTAAAGGTTAAACATTTTCTGTCCTTACAATACAGCTATAATTTACAGCACACTGGTGTGGTTTTATATTTATATTTTGCTTTAAATAGCATATTTCTAGCTTAGGATCTATTATTACATCTGGCAAAATTGAAATGAGAGCATTAGAAGTTTGAATTTAGTGAGGTGTGAGGCCCATGGGGCCTTTACAATGCTTTCTTAAAAAGCTAATCCCATATAGAATTGGATTTCTCCAGTGCCCTTGAGGATGTGTGTTTTCTGTATTTCAGGTAATCTAATTCATGGCTCTTGTTTATATATAAAAGTCAGGTACATTACATGGTTATTCCATCTGCCTTTTTTAAAATAAAAGACAGTTTTCTTTATTTTTTGTTAAAATAGCATATGCATGCCTCATTCATATTAAATATATTGAAATGTAAGCCTTTTTCACAAGTTTCGATGTTTTTCTAAGTATTCCAGATGGAGTAATATTATCATATTTATCCCTAGTTCTATCTCCTAGACTAAATTCCTAAATGTGGCAAGTTACCCCTTATTCTACCTCCTAGACTTGGTTTCTTAGTTTTAAGAATATCTTTTAATTTATAGAATTTAATCACAGATTTAGATAAAAATCAGCAGGGCATATAGTAACAAGAATACCTTCCTCAAGTATATAATCATAATATACAACTACATATATAATATACAATTGTACATATAATATACAATTTGATTTTGATTAATCTCTTGTAAAATTCATATTTCAGAATTTATTCTCTACAATACTATGTGATGAGATTACAAAGAATATAAATTAAATAAGATTTAGGCCAGCAGAATGCCACCTAAACCCACATAAGTCTTCATAAGTTTAACATAATATGGCTGAAATACTCATACTCTTTTTATTTTCTGAAAATAAATAAATGTGTCCTTGAAGTAGCACGTTATCTTTTTCTCCAATACTATGTGTTTGGAGTTCATGCAATTTTCCTGTCTTTTATATTGTATTCTATATCTGTGTTTCCTAGATTCTTTTACTTGCAGTTTTGATGAATCCCTCATAAATCATGTCCAGGAAAGTTAAATTGACAGTTAATAGAATTTAAAATTATCGTCAAATTCCTATTCTAGTCTCATGAAATTTGGAGAATTTTAAAAAACTGTTCATGGATGAAAATATCAATATTTAAAAACATGAACGCCATGTGGAAATAAGAGTTTTATTTTCTTAAAATGACTTTAAATAGGATCCTGCTTGAATTCACCCAGACCAAAGCTTTTGTAATGGAAGACTTTGTAAAGTTGTATGAAATAGTCAGTTGTCATTTTCAGGGTACCCTTTCAAGTAGAGGGTTAACAGGGAAAAAAATTCAACTTTTCATTTTTCCAACAGACTGAAACAAATTAAATATGTTTTTCTGAATGTACAATATGGGAGTGTGTTCTCATAAAAACATAGTTAAAAGGCTGGGAAGTTGGCATGTCTTATTGAAGGATAGATATTCTGAGACACCAGGTACTGGGCAGAGGGCAGGAAATTAAAAGATAATGAGATTGCACAAGTGGAAGTCATAGCGATGTCAAGGGAACACTTTAATATATACTTTCGCCCTGAGAGTTGAAGACCGTCTGGCAGGTCATCAGATCTCCTCTTGGCCTCTAACTCTACTGGAAGAAAAAGCGAATAATTGGGGGGGGGGGGTTCACATTTCAGTACCTAGGTCAATAAGATTAAGACAAAATTCTGCCTTCAGAAGGACAGGTGCTATGAGGAGACACTTGGGATGTCAGAGTAATGATCGTGAGAGCATCAGCACATGACATTACATAATTTCTTCTTTAAAGCATTTCTCTAGGGATTCTAATTAATAAGGTAGTTTAGAGTTTCTTTTTTGGTATCTTTAATTTATATTTTGTTTCCTGAATTTAAGGGCAGAAGAAATACCCAGAACCGGGGTAGAGGGCATGGTGTAACTGAGTGTGCTGTGCTATGTGAGCTAAATGACTTCAGTTGTGTGACTCTGCCCTCTTGGTGACACTATGGACTGTAGCCACCCAAGCTCTTCTGTCTATGGGATTCTCCAGGCAAGAATCCTGGAGTAGGTTTCCATGCCCTCCTCCCGGGGATTGTCCTGACCCAGGGATTGCACTCAAGTCTCTTACGACTCCTGCTTTGGTAGGTGGGGTCTTTACCACGGGTGCCACTTGGGAAGCCCATTGTAACTGACAGGGATGATGAAAATTGACAAGGGAAAATGAGTTGGAGGAGGGAGGTGCAAAAACCAAGTAGGAGAAGGAATGAGCCATGAGTCCAGGCTAATGATGGGGTATGGTAGGCAATTATTAGAACACGGTTAGGCTTTTGTACTCAAAGAAATACAAGAGAATGATCTAAATTCATTGGTTCAGATCATCAGAAGATGCAAGTCCAGCTCTAAGCCTAAGTACATCTACCTACAAGCATGTAGGTGGAAGGGCTCCCAAGACTGGATGGAATGGAGAAGATCATAAAGATCATTAGGGCTCACAAGCTCAAACAATTGAAAGAAAGTTTCTGCAAGGATTGTCATCGACTATATTGTAAGAATAACTTAGAACAGTATTTAACAAATGAAGGAGGTAACATTAGTCTAATTAACTAATTAAATATCAATCCTTACCAGTCAGTCACTCTGACTTTTTCATAAACAACTTTAATTATGTAGCAGCCATACTTACGAAGCAAATCACTTCCAGTTTTTAGTTTTTCTGAGTGTTGGAGAGCTCTTGACTGTATTAAGAAGGGATTTTATTGTTGGAAAAACAGTTTTGGTCTTTAATTATTACCATATTGACTTCTTAACAAATAGAAAACTGTGTTAAATGATTGCACATATCTGTGGGAACATATTGGTTCTATAAAGGGGGAGGTCCTGGCATAAGGGAGTAAGGACCCCTTTCTTGGGAGAGATAGTAAAAGGAAATGAGCCTCCCACTAGCTCCTGGTCCCTAATTAAGTGCTTTCCTCTCAACAAATGTTTTAGTCTTCATACTTGATTTAATCCCATAGAATCAAGAGCAAACAGTGCAGAGAGCCAGCCAGCCCTTTAGCTATACGGATTTCTCAGCATAAAATGAAAAGTCCAAATGTGCTTTTGGTAGGTAACCATCCTTGATCTAAAATAGCACCACCGTGCAGGAAGGTGCACATTTACTGCTTTTGAATATTACGACTGATTTAAAATGTAAAGTGGGTTGCCCCACCACAGATGGGAATCGCTGAGACTCAGAGTGGCTAAGTGGTGTACTCGTTGGCTAAACTGCCAGAGGAACACAGGATATAAGATCTGCTGGCCTTCCATGCTCCAGGACATTTCATCACCTGCTTTTGAGAAATATTCTCTTCTTCTTGTCTCATCCTTCAACTTGTCTCTTCTTTATTCATATAGTCTCTGTACTATTTTCTTCATCATGTATCCCTTTTCTATAGTTTGCATCTCTTGCTTTCCATCACAAATGGAATAACAAGAGTCTCTCAATCACTGCTGAAGAGCCTGTGGCTCCCAGGAGATTAGGGTGGCTCAGATGCTCAAGGTTGTATTCACTATTTCTGTCTCCGGACATGCAGAATCTTAAGACACACACGTGTATACTTGTAAATGGATATAATTAAGCTAAGATATTTGACTGCTTGCACCTATTTTTATATCCTTGTGTATTCAATGTGCTTATAAATGGAAATTTTTGTTCTGGTCCAATTGTTTTCTTGTCAGCTTCCAACATGATTGCATTCTGGGCTAAGGGCTCAAAAGACAGCAAATCCATACCCACATGTATTTTATGTTTTAGGTAATTGATTTTCTTAATGTTTATCACTGTTCAGTTAAGAAGTTTCGATGAAAAAAAAAGTTTCGATGATCATTTTACTCTATGGAAATAATTTAAGACCTTGTGGAATTTTCTAAGATTGAAAAATTTGATCAGTGTCTGTGTGTTTCATTCTTCCTTTTCTGCCTAAATTGATTTTCTTTAGTCTTTCTAGGTCATTGAAAGTCCATTGGGGATTAGCTTTACCAATTTTACATGTGAAAATATTGAGCTTTCAATTTTTTTAAAGGGGGAAATCCAAACGAATATCACACATGAAATACCTTAATTGCCAAGTATTCATGATAGATTAATTTTAATTTGTAGCTTATGTGTCAGTAACCTAGATCTTTCACACCAGAAATGGCATGGTTTTCTTTCCCTTTTCTTCTCATTTCGTTTTCTCTTCTTCTCTTTCCTCTTGTCTCCTTTTACTTTCATACCTCACTTTTCTGACCTGTACTAGTGCGATAGGGATAACTTTACTTTTCTAACATATGAGAAAAACTAACATATGGCTTCATGTGTTACAGAAAGAAGGTAAAGGAACAAAGTCAGTAGAAATAAAACTGAGTAAAATAGTAAGCTCCAATACTTTGGCCACCTGATGAGAAGAGCCCACTCTGGAAAAGATCCTGATGCTAGGAAAGGTTGAAGGCAAAAGAAGAGGGTGACAGAGGATGAAATGGCTAGATAGCATCACTGACGGAATGGACGTGAATAATTTGAACAAACACATAGAGACAGTGAAGAACACAGGAGCCTGGTTTGCTGCAGTCCATACGGTTGCAAAGAGTCAGACGTGAATTAGCAACTTAAAAACAACAAATAGTAGATTCAGAGAAGAGTGCATAGATCATAAAAAAAAATAAAAATCAATAATTAAAAATAAAGATTAAAATCAGATTAAGAATAAAAAAATTTTGATGAGCAAATGCAAGAAAAAATTATGGAGCAACAGACAAAATAATGGGGCAAAACTATGAAGTGATTTTGGTCTCATGATCAAAAAAGTGAGCTGAGCTAAGACTAGAGTTGCTGTTGCTGCTGCTGCTAAGTCGCTTCAGTCATGTCCAACTTTGTGTGACCCCATAGACAGCAGCCCACCAGGCTCCCCCGTCCCTGGGATTCTCCAGGCAAGAACACTGGAGTGGGGTGCCATTGCCTTCTCCAATGCAGGGAACTGAAAAGTGAAAGTGAAGTTGCTCAGTCGTGTCTGACTCTTCGCAACCCCATGGACTGCAGTCTACCGGGCTCCTCCGCCCATGAGATTTTCCAGGCAAGAGTACTGGAGTGGGGTGCCATTGCCTTCTCTGAGACTAGAGTTGAGACCTGGTTAATTGGAGCAGGGGTCCGCCAGAACCTGAACTTCACTCATTCAATTTCTATTTGCTTGTCAAGAGGCACCAATGCTGTGCTGGTAGTATTATAAGGAGAAGGAAAATATCAGAACAGGTAATATATAGTAACTGGAGGGACAACTGCACTGTGAGATCTGAAAAAGTATCTGGGAACAATTTGTGTTACAGACAGAAGATCAGGTTATAAATAAAAGAATTTGAATCATGCGCCAAATTAAATTGAGCCTGTGTTCGGATCTCTATTCACACCTAATGCTCTTCCTCTCAGTGAATCTGGGAGATTATAAGTAATGAAGTCACGTAGCTACATTGTTTTGCTTTTTGCACTGTTGGGAACTGCCATCTTGAACTAGGAATTCACAGAAGCAGATTCTTTCAGTTGCCAGATTAAATTGAATTGAGACTTGAAATATTTTAGTTCTTTGCGGCTTAAAAGTTTTTCCATGTACTTTAATTGCCTAGTGAACTGAGCTCACATACAGAAGGTAATAGTAATAGAAAATGAAGCCAACAACTACTTTGTGGGGTGTGATTGTGAGGAGCTAAGGTAAAAATTATTGCATAAACCTGTCAGGACATCTGTGTCAAAGACAAACAAAGCTAGTTAAGTGATAAAGGGCAGATTTTAATCGCAAATACAGTGTTGCAACAGGGGAAAGGGTCCAGCATGAATTGAATGGAATTGAATTGAATTGAGATGAGCAATGAGGTCACTATGCATGCATTTTAAAGGGAGCTGAAGGACTAGGGGGAAGGAACAGGGGTGCTCAGTAAGTGAACACTTACAGAGCTGATAAGTAGATACGGGATTTGACAAACCAACTGCATCAATTCACTGGAGATTATGGGAGTCAGGATTCTATTCTGGAGAGTCTGAGAGACAGAGGCCCTATCCTCGGTGATGACCACATTTAAAAGGAAAGGTTTTTTAGGACACTCTTCAGTTATAGGAGATACATATACATCTCAAGGAAACAGAGGTAAGATTCACATTTTTAAGCCATTTTTAGTAAATGTTTTAAGAAAGTAAGGTTGAAAACCTATGATCAAGAGTTGGTTGGAATAAACAGTGCTTTTAGTAGCCTTGAGCCTCCTCAGGTGGGTGGACACTTTAAGGAAAAAATAGCAGCATCCTAGGAACACAACTGTGAGCTATTAGAAACTATATTAGCATTTAAGTCTTTTTAAGGTGAGCAAAAGGGGGGATTGGGGGAAATATTTTTTTTTTTTTTGCTGAGCATCTGGAGTTTTCATAGACCAAGACTGAGGTCTACTCAAGAACAGGGCTTAAAGGAACTTGACAAGAGTCAAGGGAGAGAATCTGTGTTTCCTGACAGATTTCTGTGTACAGAAAGTACACAGAAAATGGTAAGTATCATTGTTATCTGATTATTTTCTGTAATCTGATGAGTTTTGTTAATCTTTTGAAGAAAACAGCTGAACGTGAGTATTTAAGGTCACAAACCTAAACAACTTTTCACTATGTCCTTTTCTCCAACTCCTTCTGGTCCTCTCATCCATCATCTTCACAGAATAACATCATGAACACAGGGAAAAAAAACAAAACAAAACATAAGAGAACTAATTAGATTGAAATGTATGGTGCCTGGTCCACATTCTTATCACAGCATCTCCTGGAATCTTAAGACAGCTTCAAACTGGCCTCTCTTCTAGCAGTGTTGTACTTCCTAGACAACATTCTCCAAATTGGTACCATATTGGTTTTCTAATAAAAAGTTTGATTTTTCACTCACTGCTGCAAATTAAACACATGCATATGTGGGCATGCCCACACACACAGTCATACTCCTTGGCTTAGCATAGGTATCCTCTCATGTGGAGATTTTCAGTTTCTTGATTTTGCCTTTTATCCGTCTATACTTATTTTATCATTGATCTTTGAATAGCATTTGGCCTGAATAGATTTCCTCAGTTTTTAATTCTACACACTAATCAAACACTCTCTCTTTCTTCAAAATCTTCATGTAGATGACCTCCTGTTTTAAGTCTTCCTTGACTCCCAGGATTAGCATCCTCTAAGCTTCCAAATTAAAGAAAAGTCTATGGATAATCTAGTTGTGGGATGTTTCTGTGTAGGTATGTATTTCTTTCCACATCTGAGTGCTAGAAAGGCAAGGATTTCTTTGTTCCTCAGTTTCTCAGATTGTTCTTGCCTGGAGAATCCCAGGGTTGGGGGAGCCTGGTGGGCTGCCATCTATGGGGTCGCATAGAGTCAGACACAACTGAAGCAACTTAGCAGCAGCAGCAGCAGCAATACACAGGTAACATTTAATATATGGTAGATAAATGAATGGATGTTTTTTCCAGTAGTCACGTACAGATGTGAGAGTCAGACCATAAAAGAAGACTGAGCACCAAAGATTTGATGCTTTTCAACTGTGGTGCTGGAGAAAACTATTGAGAGTCCCCTGGACAGGAAGGAGATCAAACCAGTCAACCCGAAAGGAAATCAACCCTGAATATTCAGTGGAAGATCTGATGCTGAAGCTGAAGCCCCAAAATTTTGCCCTCCTGATGCAAAGAGCTGACTGATTCATTGAAAAAGACCTGGATGCTGGAAAAGATTAAAGGCAGGAGGAGAAGGGGGCGACAGAAGATGATATGGTTGGATGGCATCATCAACTCAATGGACATGAGTTTGAACAAAGTCCAGGAGGTAGTGAAGCCTGGTGTGCTGCAGTCCATGGGATCAAAAATATTCAGGCATGACTGAGTAACTGAGAAACAACAACAAATGAATGGATACATGTAAAAATGAATAAGAAGAACAGAAAATATTACAAAATGTTATAAAATGCTTATGCAGTTTGAATCTTTGAGTTTAACATTGCAGCTATAAATACAAATAGGAAAGATAATTGAAACATTTATGTAAGGGTTTGAGTGTTTTTCTCATTTATTTAAAATAATATGTTTCTAACTGATCTTGAACCTAGGTAAACTTGTATTCTGTTATTAACTACTTTTTCTCTAAGGATTATCATCTAGGGTTTTCTATATAGCAAAGTATAAAAAACACAGAACAGAAAAGAATTTGATTTGGTGAGAAAATCCTTGATAGATTCAAGTCCCAAGCTCATTATTTATTTACTACTGGAGGCTGTAATCTTTTCTCCAAAGGACTGCCCTTTTGTTTAGAGATCTTAAATCCATTGCTGAAAATTAGCTTACAAACCAGGAATTAAATCTGCAGGAATCACATTTGGCTTAAGACAAATTTAGCCCCTAAAAAAGAGCAAAAGAATGAAAAGGGACTTCAGTACCAATGCTGCTATTCAGGCAGCTAATACTAACCATCCGTGTGTGTGTGTGTGTGTGTGCGTGTGCACGCGTGCATATCCAGTTGTGTCCAACTATAGCCCACCATGCTCCTCCATCCATGGCATTTTCCAGGCTGGAATACTGGAGCGGCTTGCCATTTCTTACTCCAGGGAATCTTTCTGACCCAGGGATCAAACCTATGTCTCTTGCATGGACAGAAGATTCTTTATCACTGTGCCACTGGGAAGCCCCAAGTATCATTATTCAGAATAAGGTACTAAAATCAGGCAGGTCATTGGACACTCATGCTTTGAGTCTCAGTGACCTGTGAAGGTCTGGACCTATGTAGTGACCTCTATATTTCTACAGAAATGTCCTAGCTTGTGGGTGATGAAACATATAGAGGTTTGATATTTCCAAGTTATCACTTAAAGATTTTTTGATAGACATTGTAAAATTGTTTCTGTGATATGGACAGGAACATCTGTGCATTGAGCGATGTTAATTTCAGACACTAAATGTTATGACCTTGAGCTATTATTTGAATTTTCTGAACTTCAGTGTCCTATTCCAAGTGGTCACTTCCCTTTCCCAAAAGGGAGATAATTTCAAAAGTTATCATTGAAACAATATTATATTACTATTAACAAAAAACTAGAAATTAAAAAAGCCTGTGGGTGTCAGAAATTGAAATAGTAATATGCTCATGGAGATTTTACAGCTGTGTGTGTGTTCTTATTGTCGTCACTAGAAATAGATATTTAGATCTGTCCCCTTCTGCACCCAAACAGGATAACGTGAATAAGTGTCCTTCTCCAAAAGAAAAAAATCCTTTTTATCTTTGAAGAACAGTTAAATCATTCATAATGTGGTATGAATCATGAAGAAACATAATCTCTGGTTTGTGTTAAAGAGGAACTTTGTACCTCTAAAAATGTACATTGTCATGTGAACAGAAAATTCCTCCTGAATATTGCTTGTTTTTTTTCCTCCCTGCTAATTTTAGAGATGTTACCACACAAAACCTGCCTTCATTCATGATGCAGTGATTGCCAGGGTTTGAATCAGATGGTACCAATAGAAGCGTGATGAGTTTGTACTGATAACACATTTAAAAATAATTTGTACTAAAAATATGTGTTTCAAGACTTAATTAACAACCAGAGTTCCCAGTTTATACATGAGATATAAACAGAAAATATATTTTGAAATCTTTATTGCAAACTTGTATGAAAATTGAATGTATAAATCAGGAAGAGGGTTGTGTAAGGCCATTTACTAACCAGACAGCTTGGCTGAAAGGGATGTAGACCAGGAGAGGAGAGTGACAGATGCAATATTTTATCATCTGTGACTGCATGACTGTCTCAATGCCTCTCTCAACAAGTGGACCAGATCACACCAAATTTACCTTCTTTCTTTGTCTTGTATGGACAGATCAGAGGATGAAGCCCCTGTCCTGTAACTGGGTTGTTAGAGACAAAAGATAGGAAGAAGAGATAATGCTGATTTTAAAGTCTTGTAGCATTTATAGCTTCATGTACTCAGTTGATCAGTTGAATCTGACTCTTTGCAACCCCATGGACTGTAGCCCACCAGGCTCATCTCTGTCCATGGAATTTTCCAGGCAAGAATACTGGAGTGGGTGTCCATTCCTTACCACAAGTGATCTTCCCAATCCAGGGATCGAACCTGCATCTCTTGGGACTCCTGCATTGACAGTCGGATTCCTCACCACTAGCACCACCTGGGAAGCTTTACAATTGTGTTAAATCCACATCAGTCTGGGGGCATCCTGAGCTAACAGGACTGTCTCTTTCCTTTGTCTGTTCTCCCATCCTCAAGAACGCCAAGCAGACTAACAGAGCCACAGAATCACAGACACCTCCTTGAGAGCTGGGTGAGCTACTGAAGATAAAGATGAAAGATATCAAATATGTTTCCCTGGGAAAGGAAATCCTCCCCCAACATCCATGTGTCCACTTGGTTTTCTTCCCTAGCACACATTCTGTGCTCCTCTGAAAGATGGCGAACAATTTAATTCTGAGCGTGGCATGGATTAATACACAATGAATGTGGACGGAAAAAAGAATGCAGAGAGAGAGTGAGAGAGCATAAGATAAAGAGAGAGAGGAAAGGGGGAAGAAGAAGAAAGACATTTAGGAAGGACATGTAGTAGTGAGTGTGTGTGCTCAGTTATGTCTGACTCTTTGAGATCCCATGGACAGTAGCCTGCCGGGCTCCTCTTGTCCATGGGATTTCCCAGGCAAGAATACTGGAATGGGGTTCCATTTCCTTCTCCAGGGGATTTTCCCAACCCAGCGATCAATACCACATCTTGTCTCCTGCATTGGTAGGTGGATTCTTTGCCACTTCATCACCTGGGAAGGGCCTAATATAGATTAATTGTCTTAAGTCACTGCCTACTGTATTCCTCCAAATGCTGCCACTTCAATCTGCTTGTCACATCAGAGATGTTAAAAAAAAAATAGCATTTGTTTAAGCAGTTGTTTTTAAAACACTTTGTATACAAATTAGCAGATTTAATTTTAAACTGTGGATCAATGCTATGATGTAGGTATTATAAGAAAAGTAAATAATAGCTGTTTTATAAAAAAGAGAAACAAAGTCTCAGAGTATATCTCTAGATGACAAATTCTGTTCTGCTAGATTCTGGTAAGTTTTCAAGATTCTATTCCATCTCGAACCCTTCAGGAAATCAACCATGACAGCCCTAGTTCACAATGCTTTGTTGGGTCTCGGGGCAGGGGTGGGGGGAAGAAAAAATCTGTAGAAAATAGGATTTAGTCTTTATCCAAATATTGCTTCTTAGCTTTGATTATGTTTTATATTTGCACCCCCTTTCTATCTAGATAATGAATGTTTAGAGTATGCCATATTTCCTAACATCTGATAAAGAAAAGAAATGTAATATTTATTCCTTGATTTTTGGACCAGAGAGTAGCACATAACATAAAATTATGAAAAAATACACATCATTTAAATAGGTTTTGACTCAAATGCTCAACAAGGACCTAGAATTCCAGAAAGCCTAGGCATTTGTGGGTATACTCCTACCATGATTGTCTTTACCTTGAGTATATTTCAGTATCTGAATATGTTTGCTAAAATATGCATAATCTCTGCTTTATACCAATAGTGTGATTTTCAATAGTTCTCCTTTTAAGCGTATTTTTCTATTTGGCTATCAGGACACTTTTTCCATAATTAGTCTACAACATTCACCTGCTTAAATCACCTCAGTGGTACCCTGGAGATTAGGGAATAGTTCAAATTCCTTATTTCATCATCCATAGAACTTGCCCTTCTCAAAAGGGGTAATATAATTTCATGGTTCTCTGCTTTTTTCCTGTGCCCAAGACACTTCTTTCTTTACTTTCTAAACTTTATCTATTTTTTAAGAACAGACTCAACTGCCATTTTCTTTCCAAAGACCTCTGGACAAACTGTCCCCTGTTCTCTAGCACTTTATGCCTTTAGCATTTATCATTTATCATTACTTTCCACACAGATTAACTCTGTACTTGACACATCACCAGTGCTCAATAACTACATATAGAATGAAAGTGAAAGCCATTCAGTCGTGCCCGAATATTTGCAGCACAATGGACTGTATAGTCCATGGAATTCTCCAGGCCAGAATGCTGGAGTGGGTAGCCTTTCCCTTCTCCAGGGGACCTTCCCAACCCAGGGATCAAACCCAGGTCTCCCACATTGCAGGCAGACTCTTTACCAGCTGAGCCGCAAGGGAAGCTGTGTATATATTATGTATAGAATAATATATTATGTATGTAATACATAATTAAGCATATATATTATGTATAGAATATGTATAGAATAAGTAAGTAAATTAACTAACTCATTAATTCATGAGGTAAACAACTAACTAATTAAGCATTCTTCCCTTCTCTATCTCATTTCATTTCCTATGGAATAATTCATTTGATTCAAAATGAACTCTGAAGCTCTTTTCAGTGATGATGTTCTAAGTGTCAATAATGAAATAATATACAAGTATGGTATAATCATTGTTTCCAAACTGCATTGCAAAATTTAGGTATGTTTTGTAGGTAAATATAGATTTACCAAAGTCAAGTAATTTGGAGAAAGTTGGCATGCCCTCCTCCCTTGCCTTTCAATGTCTCCTCAAACATGCACATTAACACATATAGTACTAAATTAGGAAAACACTGACGAAATACGTAGTTTTTTGGCGGGGTGGAGAATTAATTTTTAGCAAAATCTGACTAGCACCTGGCTTCCTGAATACCAATTTAATATTATTACCACTGACTTCCCTGGTGGCTCAGATGGTAAAGCGTCTGCCTACAATGCGGGAGACCCAGGTTCCATCCCTGGGTCGGGAAGATCCCCTGGAAAAGGAAATGGCAATCCACTCTAGTATTCTTGCCTGAAAATCCTATGGACAGAGGAGTCTGGTGGGCTACAGTCCACGGGGTCGCAAAGAGTCGGACATGACTGAGTGACTTCACTTCCACCACTGCCTAATGAAGATTGCATGTGCACCTATATGCCACCTACTGTAACATATAGTAGTGAGGATTTACTTAATGCTTCGGTGTCCAGCTAGACTTTGTACCTTGTGAGAGTAGGGATGGTTCCAACGGTTTGCATATCTGAAATCTTTGTATCTAAAAGCATCTCCTACTTTAACATGGTCATCTGAGTTAAATTCACCCATCCCAATCCATTTTAGTTCGCTGATTCCTAGAATGTCGACATTCACTCTTGCCATCTCTTGTTTGACCACTTCCAGTTTGCCTTGATTCATGGACCTGACATTCCAGGTTCCTATGTAATATTGCTCTTTACAGCATCAGGCCTTGCTTCTATCACCAGTCACATCCACAGCTGGGTGTTGTTTTTGCTTTGGCTCCATCCCTTCATTCTTTCTGGAGTTATTTTTCCACTCATCTCCAGTAGCATATTGGGCACCTACTGATCTGGGGGAGCTCCTCTTTCAGTATCTTATCATTGTTCATGGGGTTCTCAAGGCAAGAATACTGAAGTGGTTTGCCATTCCCTTCTCCATTGGACCACATTTAACTCAGATGACCATTATATCTACTACTGCGGGCAGGAATCCCTCAGAAGAAATGGAGTAGCCATTATGGTCAACAAAAGAGTCCAAAATGCAGTACTTGGATGCAATCTCAAAAACGACAGAATGATATTTGTTCGTTTCCAAGGCAAACCATTCAACATCACAGTAATCCAAGTCTATGCCCCAACCAGTAATGCTGAAGAAGTTGAAGTTGAATGGTTCTATGAAGAGCTACAAGACCTTATAGAACTAACACCCAAAAAAGATGTCCTTTTCATTATAGGGGGCTGGAATGCAAAAGTAGGAAGTCAAGAAACACCTGGAGTAACAGGCAAATTTGGCCTTGGAATACAGAATGAAGCAGGGCAAAGACTAATAGAGTTTTGCCAAGAAAATGCATTGGTCATAACAAACACCCTCTACCAAAAACACAAGAGAAGACTCTACACATGGACATCAACAGATGGTCAACACCAAAATCAGACTGATTATATTCTTTGCAGCCAAAGATGGAGAAGCTCTATACAGTCAGCAAAAACAAGACCAGGAGCTGACTGTGGCTCAGATTATGAACTCCTTATTGCCAAATTCAGACTGAAATTGAAGAAAGTAGGGAAAACCACTAGACCATTCAGGTATGACCTAAATCAAATCTCTTATGATTATACAGTGCAAGTGAGAAATAGATTTAAGGGACTAGATCTGATAGATAGAGTGCCTGATGAACTATGGAATGAGGTTCGTGACATTGTACAGAAGACAGGGATCAAGACCATCCCCATGGAAAAGAAATGCAAAAAAGCAAAATGGCTGTCTGGGGAGGCCTTACAAATAGCTGTGAAAAGAAGAGAAGTGAAAAGCAAGGAGGAAAGGAAAGATATAAGCATCTGAATGCAGAGTTCCAAAGAATAGCAAGAAGAGATAAGAAAGACTTCCTTGGTGATCAATGCAAAGAAATAAAGGAAAACAGCAGAATGGGAAAGACTAGAAATCTCTTCAAGAAAATTAGAGATACCAAGGGAACATTTCATGCAAAGATGGGCTCGATAAAGGACAGAAATGGTATGGACCTAACAGAAGCAGAAGATATCAAGAAGAGGTGGCAAGGATACACAGAAGAACTGTACAAAAAAGATCTTCATGACCCAGATAATCATGATGGTGTGATCACTGACCTAGAGCCAGACATCCTGGAATGTGAAGTCAAGTGGGGCTTAGAAAGCATCACTACGAACAAAGCTAGTGGAGGTGATGGAAATCCAGTTGAGCTCTTTCAAATCCTAAAAGATTATGCTGTGAAAGTGCTGCACTCAATATGCCAGCAAATTTGGAAAACTCAGCAGTGGCCACATGTTGGGGGCCAGAGTGAGGTACTCCGCCCGTGACAAAGGTCATGAGGAAGGAGGCTTGACATACGCAAAGGCGGGATCGAACCTCAGGAGTCCCCCTGGAACTCCTTGAGCATCTACCCCCATTACCAGAGCCTGCCTACTTTACTACTTTGTGCTCTCACCTACATCTCTGACTTTACGGGGGGCTGTCCCCCACCACCTCTTTCGGAGAAGGAGTTAACCTAGAGCTCCAGTTAATAATAATTCCTGGGCGTGATAAGAGTGTTTTAACCTACAAACTCCTCTGAAGGTTCTCTACCCTGCCTGACAGGCTTGTCCGGCCACATGTGATTGCTCACAGCCTCCCAACCGTGAGAGGCACGAGATGCTTTAAACCTTATAAAAACAGGTTCCTTAGAAAAGTTAGAAAACTATTAGTATAAGTATAATGGGCTGATTAGAAATTTTATTGGTGAAGGGTTTTTCGTTTGTTGAGCCAATGTTTGTTGCTAAGTCTCCACATCCCCTGCCCTTACACACATTAATGAATATATAGAAGAAATAAGTATTAACCTTTGATATTAATCACATTAGACCTTAGGCTAAGTAAATTCTTTCCTTAACTAAAACCCACTACACTGTCACCCTATAGGAATGTAACTTTATTTGGGTGGCGTCTGTTTTAAGAATAATCACCCCTGGAGAAATAAGTGTCCTGGTTGACTGACCGCTGTCACAAGGAGAGGGTCATAAATTGTCAGCAGGCCCCCCTGGCCAGAAGATGATGTAACACCCCTAAGACCTCTGTATACATTTGTATGAAGCACCTGACTTTGATAAAAGTCAGGACTGCTGACCCCGCGTGACTTTTGCATAACATCTCAGTGTATAAAAGTAGAGCATGGAAAATAAAGAATTGGGATCAGTTTCTCAAAATACTGGTCTCCCCATGTCGCTCTCTCTCTCACTCTGGTTGAGTCTCCATCTGGAGCGTGGAACCCACCATGCTTACTAATTATGCCTGGATTTCTAAGATCAGACCGGGGAGGCCTCAGTGTCTCCTCTCCTTCGGGAGAACGGAAGGACGCCTGTGGCCTACGTAAGTGGTGCAAACTTCTTGTCTTGAAGTTTTATTGGTCTCCCGCGTAAACCAAGCTACTCAGCCTCTTTTCTCCACTGAATTTTCCTACTGAGCTATCCTCATCCTATTATTCTTTATATCTTTGATAAAATATTTAAATAAATAGGTCGCTGACGCCGTCCCCGCTTCGAATACCCTGGATCAGCCGGGGCAGGACCCTGGCAGCCACAGGACTAGAAAAGGTCAGTTTTCATTCCAATCCCAAAGAAAGGCAATGCCAAAGAATGCTCAAACAACTGCACAATTCCACTCATCTCACACGCTAGTAAAGTAATGCTCAAAATTCTCTAAGCCAGGCTTCAGCAATATGTGAAACGTGAACTTCCTGATGTTCAAGCTGGTTTTAGAAAACGCAGAAGAACCAGAGATCAAATTGCCAACATCCACTGGATCATGGAAAAAGCAAGAGAGTCCAGAAAACCATCTATTTCTGCTTTATTGACTATACCAAAGCCTTTGACTGTGTGGATACAATAAACTGTGGGAAATTCTGAAAGAGATGGGAATACCAGACCACCTGACTTGCCTCTTGAGAAATCTGTATGCAGGTCAGAAAGCAACAGTTAGAACTGGACATGGAACAACAGACTGGTTCCAAATAGGAAAAGGAGTTCGTCAAGACTGTGTATTGTCACCCTGCTTATTTAACTTATATGCAGAGTACATCATGAGAAACTCTGGGCTGGAAGAAGCACAATCTGGAATCAAGATTTCTGGGAGAAATATCAATAACCTCAGACATGCAAATGAAACTACCCTTATGGCAGAAAGTGAAGAGGAACTAAAAAGCCTCTTGATGAAAGTGAAAGAGGAGAGTGAAAAAGTTGGCTTAACTCAACATTCAGAAAATGAAGATCATGGCATCTGGTCCCATCACTTCATGGCAAATAGATGGGGAAACAGTGGAAACAGTGTCAGACTTTATTTTTCTGGGCTCCAAATTCACTGCAGGTGGTGACTGCAGCCATGAAATTTAAAGACACTTACTCCTTGGAAGGAAAGTTATGACCAACCTAGATAGCATATTCAAAAGCAGAGACATTACTTTGCCAGCAAAGGTCCATCTAGTCAAGGCTATGGTTTTTCCTGTGGTCATGTATGGATGTGAGAGTTGGAATGTAAAGAAGGCTGAGCACCGAAGAACTGATGCTTTTGAACTGTAGTGCTGGAGAAGACTCTTGGCAGTCCCTTGGACTACAAGGAGATCCAACCAGTCCATTCTGAAGGAGATCAGCCCTGGGATTTCTTTGGAAGGAATGATGCTAAAGCTGAAACTCCAGTCTTCGGCCACCTGATGCGAAGAGCTGACTCATTTGAGAAGACCCTGATGCTGGGAAAGATTGAGGGCAGGAGGAGAAGGGAACAACAGAGGATGAGATGGCTAGATGGCATCACTGACTCGATGGACGTGAGTCTGGGTGAACTCCGGGAGTTGATGGACAGGGAGGCCTGGTATGCTTCGATTCATGGGGTTGCAAAGAGTCGGACACGACTGAGCGACTGAACTGAACTTAACTGAATTTAACATGTTTAGAGGAATAACAGTTGGAACATTTTACACTGTTTAAATATTTTAATTTCCCTTCCCTTGACGGTATTTCTTTATCCTTGTGTATCCTAGGAAACATATGGCAAAATCATCATTTCTTTTTGCATGTGAAGAAAATTGCCAGAGAAATTAAAAGATTTTTCAGTGATGATATGACACACATAGCACAACGAGGTATTGGACCATGATCGTGAGGTCCTTTCCTTTCCTGAGGTTTTTATATACACAGACCTAGGATTGATTCCTCCATATAAACGTTAAAATGAAGCATGACTCCAATGATAGTGGATCAAATTTAACATGGAAAAAAATTTATCTTTACCACGCATTTACTATGTGTGGTGTTATTTACTCATGTAGATCTTTTCTGACACCAGCTTTTCTTTTGTCTGAAGAATTACATTTAATGTTTTTAATATTTTTACTGCAGATCTGTTGACAGTTAATTAATGTCTGAAAAAATCTTTTTCTTCATTTATGATATGTTTTCTTTGCAGATAAAATTTTGTTTGAAGGTCTTTTTCCTTCCAGTACTTTAAATATGTCTTTGTCTTCTGACTTGCAGAATTTCTGACAAGTTGGCAAAAAAAAAATTATATCCTTATCCCTCTCTATTTAATATGCCCTCTTTTTTTTATTAAGGCTTAGGATTTTTCTCATTACTATTTTTTAGCATTTTTAACATGATGTGTGTTGTTTTGTGACTATTGGGGAATTTATTCTGTGTATATTTCATATAACATTGTGAATGTGTGCATTTATAATTTTATAATTTTTAAAACTTCTGTGACCATGGTTCTTTGAACTTTTTTCCCTACACCTCAGTTTTGCTTTTGTGACACAAAGTGTTTATATATTTAACTACTTCACACTGCCTCTAGATCACTGAAACTCCATTTTTTCTTTTCTCCTTGTTTCCAGTTTTTTGACTTTATCGTTTTGTCTTCAATTTTATCATTCTTCTCTTCTTTGGTGACTAACACTCCATTAAAGTCACCCATTACATTTTTCATATTAGATGGTATTTTTTTCATATCTAAAAATTTATTTATTTTTCTTATATATTCAGTTTTTCTTCTCAAAACAGGATTTCCTTTAAATCCTTGAACATATTTATAATATCTATTTTTTTACCTTTTTATTTTATATTTTAGTATAGCCATTATATATATATATGTATGTGTATATATATATATATACACATGTATCCATTCTCCCCCAGACTCCCCTCCCATTCAGGCTGTCACATAATGTTGATCAGAGTTCCCTGTGTTATACAGTAGGTCCTTGTTGGTTATCAATTTTAAATATAGAAATGTGCTCAGTTCAGTTCAGTTCGGTCGCTCAGTAGTGTCAAACTCTTTGGGACCCCATGGACTGCAGCACACCAGGCTTCCCTGTCCATCACCAGCTGCCAGAGCTTACTCAAACTCATGTCCATCAAGAGGGTGCTCCCATCCAATCATCTCGTCCTCTGTCGTCCCCTTCTCCTTCTGCCCACAATCTTTCCCAGCGTCAGGGTCTTCTCGAGTGAGTCAGTTCTTTGCATCAGGTGGCGGTCTGTACATGTCAAATAATATCTGGTTTAAATTCTCTGCCTATTGATTCCATAATACCTGTTATTAATATTTTTGTTGGCTTCAAATGACTATTCCTTCTGCATTTTTACTGACTACCAGATTTTAATTATTTTAATTACTTTAAAGAGCATTGGTCTGCGTCCTAGTAGTCTTTGAGGCTCATTTTAACTTTTGAGTGCAAGTCTAGAGTAGTCATACTCTGGAGTAATTTAGCCTACTCCTAAGGTAGACCCTCTGTGGGCCTCTCCTGAGCCTCATGTATCCAGTGAGGTTTCTGGACCCACCCTTTTTCTGGTGGAATCTAGAGGCTGCTTATCTTAATGTTCCCCTAGAATCATTCTTTCTCCATCAGTAGTGTCTTAACTAGCCATGTAGAATTTCACTCAGTGACTCTAGGAAACCTTTTATAGATTTCTCTTACTTCTTTTCTCCATAATTTCCTCTTCTCCAGCCTGTTCCTTAAATTCTAGTCTGTTTAACTTCTGTAAGCTGAAAAAAAAAACAAAAACAAAAAACCAACTATGGATATTTGGATATTTCTTTGCTCTGCAGAATGAGGAAGGTATTCTATGTCAATCGCTGTCACAACTAAACTTTGGAAGGGAGATTGCTTTGAGTTCTAAATTTCTAAGTGGTAGCCTCTGTACAACATGGGTGAAATGGATATTCAGGAGAATCTGAAATTACGAAACTCTCTCTCATTTACTACCTTTTGTTTCTTTTGTTGCCTGTTTTTGAATAAAATTAACTTTTTAGTGATTGCCTATGCTTTGAAGCAGCAGTACTATAAATCTTTTAGGTATTGTTAACCCACACTTTAAAAAGTCTTTTTTGAGACCTGAATCAGACTATCTGTTTGACATTCATAAGGAAGGTTTTAGAAGGAAAAGGTATCAACATTTGGATCAGCTCTATGTAACATTATATTCTAGATGATAATGCAAATTCACAAATGAATTTTGGCAGCGCTTGCAGCCATTTGGATTGCTGCTGCTGCTGCTGCTGCTAAGTCGCTTCAGTCGTGTCCGACTCTGTGTGACTCCATAGACGGCAGCCCACCAGGTTCTGCCATCCCTGGGATTCTCCAGGCAAGAACAGTGGAGTGGGTTGCCATTTCCGTCTCCACTGCGTGAAAGTGAAAAGTGAAAGTGAAGTCACTCAGTCACCTCCAACTCATAGCGACCCCATGGACTGCAGTCTACTAGGCTCCTCCATCCATGGGATTTTCTAGACAAGAGTACTGGAGTGGCTTGCCATCACTTGTGGGCAATTTGAGAACTTTGAATGCTGTAATACATAAATATGATTAGTTCATCTAGGAAACTTCATTAATAAAACACAGGATTTATGAGCACAGTGTGTAAGGACTCTCACTTCTGCTTTAGGAATTCTAATAGTTTGTTGGTTTAAGATGCTGTATTTTGAGGACTTCCCTGGTGGCCTAGGGGTTAAGAATCTGCCTTCCAATGTGGGGGATGAGGGATCAATCCCAGACTGGGGAGCTAAGATCCCATACACCGCAATGAAGACCCATAGCAGCCAAAATAGGGGAAAAAAATCTGATAAATAAATAAAATGCAATATTTTCTTCTCCCTATGTATCAGTTTTCAATTTGCCAGCAACTATGTTTTTTTTTTTTTAATTATCATTTTTCTATTGTAAAAGCAAACTACTGTATTTGGCATCATTGTATATTTGCCACATTGGCCTTTTACTTCTTCAACATGGAAAATATATGAAATAAGGGAACAGAAGCTAGATTTGTGGTTTGTGCTCAGTTTAGTGTCTGTGGGCATGTCTCTTAACTTTTTTCAACACGTTCTTCTTAAAAGGAGATTAACCTATAACTCACAGAATTTGCTAGCATCATCTATAACAGCAAATGTGAAAGAATTCTATCGACAAGAAAATATTTTTCATTAGTTACTGGTTGTATAAATAAAGATTTATATATTTAACCATCTTCTCAAGAATGAGTGGACTGAGGACATAAACCCTGAATCAGCACTTTAATATAGTTGTACCATTCCCCATGCTTGGCTTCACAAATCCCATAGATCCATGAGCATAAAAAGAGATAACTGTATACATTCTTGCCTCCTGAAGGATGAGCCCCAGACTCTTAAGGCTGCTTAACCAGAACACTACACTCTGTGGTTACTTTGAATTCACTTAGCTTTTTGAACAGAGTCCAGTCCCTTTTAACTCATTAGTCTCATAGATGGAAAATAAAAAGAAAGAACAAGGTGACAACATTCAAAACACCAAAGAAAAAATAGAAAAGATTTCAAGACACATGGAGCTTTTGAAAACTTTTAATCACTCTTCTGAAGGCTCCAGTCCCTGGCAGGAAGACTCAAGATATAAGAACAAGTAGTCCCTGACATTAGGCACCTGAAGCTGACCGATCTACCTCTGTCATGTCTAGAGAGGGACAAAATCCATATCCAAATACAAATTTGAGTAAACTCCTTAAAAATAGAAGTTCCAAGGCAAGGAATGGTAGGTTTTTTTCAATTCCTCTCACTCAGTCAGTCAGTTCAGTTCAGTTGCTCAGTCGTGTCTGAGTTTTGCAACCCCATGGACTGTAGCACACCAGGCTTCCTGTCCATCACCAACTCCCGGAGCTTACTCAAACTCATGTCCATTGAATCGGTGATGCCATCCAACCTCGGTGATGCCATCCAACTGTTTCATCCTTTGCTGTCCCCTTCTTCTGCCTTCAATCTTTCCCAGCAGCAGGGTCTTTTCCAATGAGTCAGTTCTTTACCTCAGGTGGCCCAAGTATTGGAGTTTCAGTTTTAGCATCAGTCCTTTCAATGAATACTCAGGACTAATTTCTTCACTCAGAGAATATCATAATTAATAATGAGTTAGGGAGATCCTATCAGTGTTGAGTATAGTGTCATGTATAGCTTTGAGACATATACAGATACTAGAATGCATGAAATTTAGGCCTTTTTGATAATTGATAACTCTTAAGATGAACTTATATGCAGAGTACATCATGAGAAATGCTGGGCTGGAAGAACCACAAACTGGAATCAAGATTGCCAGGAGAAATATCAATAACCTCAGATATGCAGATGACATCACCCTTATGGCAGAAAGTGAAGAGGAACTAAAAAGCCTCTTGATGAAAATGAAAGAGGAGAGTGAAAAAGTTGGCTTAAAGCTCAACATTCAGAAAACGAAGATCATGGCATCTGGTCCCATCACTTCATGGGAAATAGATGGGGAAACAGTGTCAGACTTTATTTTTCTGGGCTCCAAAATCACTGCAGATGGTGACTGCAGCCATGAAATTAAAAGACGCTTACTCCTTGGAAGAAAAGTTATGACCAACCTAGATAGCATATTGAAAATCAGAGACATTACTTTGCCAACAAAGGTCCGTCTAGTCAAGGCTATGTT
>NW_011494879.1:9074149-9087375 GCF_000754665.1 Bison bison bison
GGGCAGGAAGAAAAGGGGATGACAGAGGATGAGATGGCTGGATGGCATCACTGGCTCGATGGACGTGAGTTTGAGTGAACTCCGGGAGATGATGATGGACGGGGAGGCCTGGCATGCTGCGATTCATGAGGTCGCAAAGAGTCGGACACAACTGAGCGACTGAACTGAACTGAACTGAAGATGAACACATTATCTTTATTCTAACACCTTTCTAGATTTTCATTTACTGGTTTATTTTTGTTTGTTTGTTTTATTTTTAGCAAATTCCTTTTTTCATCTACCTAGAATTTATTACTTAGAAGAGCTTGAATTGATTCCCCCCGACACACCCCCACAGTGGATATTCAGCTAACTCAAAACCATTTATTCAGTAATTTATCCTTCACTAGTTGGTTGAAGTATGGAGATTTCATACATATTATATTACTGTTGCATACATCTTACATATGGGTCTTACTATGCATAAGTTCAATTCTCTAATCTTTCATTTCATTAACATGTTGTTCACATCTGTAACAAATCACATTCATTCATTAATTGTGTTTTAATATACAATATGTAGTAAGGAAAACTCATTTTCCTATTCTTCTTTCTTGAAATCACCTTGACTACTCTTGCACATTCATGATTCCTTATGAATTTTAATATCAGGTTCTCAAGATCTATACATATTTGACTTCTTAGGATAAAGGAAATAATAAACAGCTCCCACTTTTGGAATAAAGAAAAAACTTTAAATCTATGGGCAATTTGATAAACATTCTCCAAATCATTATTTTGCATCAGGTACTCTGTTAGACATGAGTACTAAAATAATTAATTCAATAAGAAAGCCTCTTGTCCTTAAAGACTTTAATCTTACCAGGAGGGTATAGAAACATAAGAAACTGATTGCTCTAAAGGCATTGTCTGCAGTTACTTCCTGGGAGGTGTTGTCTATCATTCCTTGCATTGTGTACCATGGTCATTCAACCATGAGATACTATTGGGCTTTGCTTTTCAGCTCTTTCTTATCAAATTATATTTCATACCAAGCTTACACATGTGTGCAGTGTTTATCTTACCTTAAGAAATGTGTCGTGTGCCTTCTATGTAGCTGGGTTGGGAATGATCCATTTCCTCTAGGATCTCAGACAGGGAGACACATAAAGTACAGTTCAGAAAATACTGTGAAAGAGAATAGAATGCACACCACACAGTGTGGGCAGAACATTGAATTATAGAGATTGAGGACTTCCTCTCAGACTGCTGGGTTTGAGCCCCCACTCTCCCATGTACCATGGTGGAAGCTTGAAGATGCTACCTACGTTTCCTGAGTCTCAGCTTTGAGATCAGTAAAATGAGGGTGATGACAGAACCTTCTACATGGACTGTAATGATCCACATGAAATCCTTAGAACAGTCCTTAGAACAGAAATCCTTAGAACAGAATAAGTGCTCAAAGAATAATAACTATTATTATTATCTTTATTGGGCTTCTCAGATAGCTCAGCGATAAAGAATCCACTTGTAATGCAGGAGATTCGGGTTGGATTTGGGTGGGGAAGACCCCTGGAGAAGGAAATCGCAGCCCACTCCAGTATTCTTGCCTGGAGAATCCCATGGGCAGAGGACCCTGGTGTTGCAGAGTCAGACACGACTTAGAGACTAAACAAAAACAATTATTGTTATTAATGATTAGGGAATTTTTTAAAGGAGATGATTGATTGATATGAATTGTTAGATATGAATTGTTATGATATGATTGATACGATATGAATTGTTAGAAGAATGAAGAATGAAAATCTAAAGGAGTAATTGTATAAATTACATTGCTAGCCATTGGGCTCAGCCCAATATCAAAAGCCACCAGAATTCTACGTCGTGGCTGCTGCTGCTAAGTCGCTTCAGTCGTGTCCGACTCTGTGCGACCCCACAGACAGCCTTCTACCAGGCTCTTCTGTCCCTGGGATTCTCCAGGCAAGAACACTGGAGTGGGTTGCCATTTCCTTCTCCAATGCATGAAAGTGAAAAGTGAAGTCGCTCAGTCGTGTCCGACTCTTGGCGACCTCATGGACTGCAGCCTACCAGGCTCCTCTGTCCATGGGATTTTCCAGGCAAGAGTACCGGAGTGGGGTGCCATTGCTATTGTGATGCAAATTTTCACTATGAGGAAAGAAGCCCAAAGAAGTTAAGAAACTTTCTCAGAAGTATTGTTCAGTAAGAAGCAATTGTGGAAATCAAATGTTACAGTTCTGATTTCACATTGTGCGTCTATTACTCTAAAGAGGGATGCCTGCTCCCTGCCCATTATCTACTTATAATAAGATGTGAGTTGCTAGAACTGTGAAGGCAGTGCGTGTGCAAAAGCAGAATCTGAGCTTTTCTGTGCCCACTCATTTAAATGCCTTTTGTTCTGATTGCACCGTCTTTATAACTGGTAATGGAAGAGAAAGGGAAACATATTCATTTCAATTTTATTTTAAAGGAATGTTACAATGGGTTAGGTTGCGAGGAGAATTTTGCCTTTTGACCAGTGTAACTGGAGAATTGTATTCGAAAAGTCTTTTTGAGAACAGTTCCAGGCTCCAAGGAGCAAAACTAGAATACAGTCACTTCTCTCAATGTGTGTTTAGGGACTACAAGAAAATGAAAATTTCTACCCAATAAAAAGCACAGTTTGAATTATTGATGGTCTCACACTCTTTCTAGGTTTTCCCACATGCAAATCTGAGTCACATGCAAATTTGGTGATGTTAAAAATCATATTATGCCATTTTAGAAAAGGAGTGAACATTGAGATTCTGAGATCATGATAATTGAATTTTAAGCATTCTCTGATTTTTTTTCCTTATCTTAAATTTTCACATTCATATCCTGTGGCCATCTGCAGTGTCTCAATGTAACAATCCATCAGCTTGATTTTAAACCTATTCTATCCATGCCTCAAGCATAAAGCATGCCTGTCTACTGTGTTGGCTCAAAGAAATATTTACTTTGGAAAAAGCTAACTAGATCCTGTCCATTACTTGTGAAGAATAACCTCTGGCCATGCACTTGACTTAGGAAAGACCTTGAATTGTTTTTTCTGGGAGGGCATTGTCTGAGGCTAATTTTCACTTTTGTATATTATTACAGTATTTTCATTACCTGAAAATTACTCTGAAAATACCTGGAAGAGAAATCAGTTCCATGATAAAGTATTTTTCTGCATAACAAGGAAGCTAATTATTTGTCCATAGGTCTACAATATAATTTGGTTTCATAACAGGATACACATATAATTTCATAAAAATCTGCATTGCATTTGCAAAATTATCACGGAATTGTATGATTTCTTACTTCACTGAATTTTAAACTATAGGCAAATCAGTATTTTATTATCATCTGCTTTACGATTAACATCCTACATGCAGGTCTGCAAAGGAGACACAGATGTAAAGAACAGACTTTTGACTTCATGGGAGAAGGCAAGGGTGGGATGATTTATGAGAATATCTTTGAAACATGTACATTACCATATGTAAAACGGATCACCAGTGCAAATTTGACACAGGAAACAGGGCATCCAAAGCTAGCGCTCTGGGACCACACAGAGGGATAGGGTGGGAAGGGATATGGGAGGGAGTTTCAGGATGGGGGGACACATGTATACCTGCGGCTGATTCATGCTGATGTATGGCAAAAATCACCATGATATTGTCAAGTAATTATGCACCAATTAAAATAAATAATTTTTAAAAAGAGCAAAAAAATAAAAATGAAGAAATTAAAAAAAAAAAAAATGAGTTCAAAAAGAATGAGTCCATACAGCCCATTCTAAGACATCTGACCCAGCAAGTACATGCTCTTTCCCTAGAGACTTCTGTATCCAAATGATTTACCAGTTAAAAGTTGAATGTGCTAACATTTTGGGTTTTTTTTTCTCTTGATAAATCTTCTTTTTTTTTAGAAATTTAAATTTATTTATTTTAATTAGCAGCTAATTACTTTACAATATTGTATTGATTTTGCCATACATCAACATGAATCTGCCATGGGTGGACACGTGTTCCCGATCCTGAACCCCCCTCTCACCTCCCTCCCCATACCATCCCCTGGGTCATCCCAGTGCACCAGCCCCAAGCTTCCTGTATCCTGCATGGAACCTGGACTGGCGATTTGCGTCTTATATTGTATTATACATGTTTCAATGCCATTCTTCCAAATCATCACCCCCTTCCCTCTCCCACAGAGTCCAAAAGACTGTTCTATACATCTGTGTCTCTTTTGCTGACATTTTGTTTTAGTTTTTACAGACTACTTTTTTTCTTTGTATTTAGGATATTTTATTTACAAAATTTTGCAATATGAGTATTACATAAATTTTCCAGGATCCAAATTCAACATTAGCCCAAGCCCAAATTGTCACTTCTTCAACACCTGGCTTCTAAGGTCACTCTGCTCTTTGCGTCAAAGGGCAAAAAGGAGCCATTTATGGATCAAGTCTGGAAGTTGAGTGTGCCTATATTGCCCTGTTGACAAAACACCTAACTCTTAGAGAAGCTGGAAAATGTAGACTCCTTGTGTGATCAAGAAAAGATAAAAGGAAACAAGGACTATTGATTGGCAAGCATCCTTCGCTTGGCACCAAGAAAATAGATAGAACACTGTAAACATATGTGTGTCTCACCAAAGCCATTAAAATCATGGCATATTCTTGAAATTATACTGAAATCATGAAAAACACTTAAAGTAGCCTGAAAATGTCTTTAGAACAAGGTCCAGGTAAAATAAACACACCAGGTACAATAATCCCATATCAGATCTGGAATTTTGTATTTAAGAAATTTAGCAAGTTAAAACTGTGAAAAAGAATATGTTATTTAAGAATATATCTCCCCTGTGGATCTTCCCTGTACCTCAGACAGTGAAGAATCTGCCTGCAATGCAGAAGACCAGGTTTGATCCCTGAGTTGGGAAGATCCTCTAGAGAAGGGAATGCCAATCCACTCCAGTATTCTTGCCTGAAGTATCCCAAGAACAGAAGAGCCTGGTGGGCTACAGTTTGTGGGGTCACAAAGAGTTAGACACGACTTGAGTAAGTAACACTACACTACACTACAAGAATATATATTGAAATATATCCGAACCCCTTTTCTAAATAGCAGAAATTAACATAACATTGTAAATCAATTATTCTTAAGTAAAATAAATGTTTAAAAATAATAGTAAAATAGTAGAATTACAAGGAAATATGAACAAATCTGAATAATTTCCAGAGTTATTATCTAAACACCATCTATTTGGAGGACATTGAGGAGAAATACACAAGTGATTAACAGCTGAAGCCTGCTTCAAAAGGCACGTTTTCTAACGGGGAGATCAATATGTAAATAACAGAATCTGTTATGAAGACCAGAGGAAATAACCTAGAGAGAATGAATCAAAATAGATGTAGAAGGATCTGTGACTTCTGCCGGGATCTAACTGACTTAGTTTGATTGCCTGACTCCTGGTCCACGCGGCGGTGATTTTCTCTGGCATTGTCATGACACTTTCAAGGGTCAGGTTCCATTAATGAACTTCTCTATTTGCTGACACATCTGTCGGCATGCAAATGTCAACATCACTAACCCCCTTTCTTAATCTTCTATTCAAATTCAAAAATAAATTACCTGTTCTCTCTAGGGTCAAACTCCCATATATCTTGGAGATGAGCAAGGATATTACTGAAAATAGCAAGTGGGTAAACCAATTGGAGTGGTCTCTGGGGAAATGCACAATGCACTATTATCTCTTGGATATACAGTCAGTAGTTTGCTCTTCTGCCCTTCTCATCTGTTCCATCAGCCTCCTCAGAAGGATGTCTCTCTGACTTCTTTGTTCACACTGACCACTCAGATCATGCACTGGCCCATAGCATCTTTCCATGATTAATAGAGAGTCACTTTTGTGCAGGATTTTGCTTTAAATCATTTGTGGACTATTTTTATGAATTGTAACATTATCAGATTTATCAGGACGTAAAAGTCTCCACAAACTAGCTCATGGTTCTTCTTCAGCTACATGTTCACTACTTCAAACTTCCTGTACACATGCACTTTGTTCCTTGTCAGTTCCCTGTTCCCTCTGCTGTGTTAATGCTTTATGTACCTAAAAAGGCCACCCTACTTCACTCATCTTGAAAATTCATTATCTCCAGTCAAGTCTCAGCTTAAGCTCCTCTTCTAGGACAATTTCTCTAACATACACTGCTAACTTTATTTCACCGTGTTGTATGTTGCCAGTGAATCTTGGGTACACTTCTTTTCTAGTACAGGCTTGTGTATCTTTCTGTGCCTGTAACTATACACTAGTCCATGAGCTCTGAGTTCAGGAACTGTATTTTTTTCCCTATAATTTAATCACCTGACAATCTAGGAACCCAATAAGTTCCTGCTGCTGCTGCTGTTAAGTCGCTTCAGTCATGTTCGACTCTGTGCGACCCCATAGACAGCAGCCCACCAGGCTCCCCCGTCCCTGGGATTCTCCAGGCAAGAATACTGGAGTGGGTTCCCATTTCTTTCTCCAATGCATGAAAGTGAAAAGTGAATGTGAAGTCGCTCAGTCGTGTCCAACTCTTAGCGACCCTATGGACCGCAGCCCACCAGGGTCCTCCGTCCATGGGATTGTCCAGGCAAGAGTACTGGAGTGGGGTGCCTATTCTATTGTAAAGCACAGGAAATTGTACTCAATATTTTGTAACAACCTATAATGGAAAAGATTCTGAAAAACTATCTGTCTGTATATGCATACACATATACATATACATACACATATACATATACATACACATATACATATATATACATGTACATACATATACACATACATATACATACACATATACATATACATACACATATACATATATATACACATATACATATATATACATGTACATACATATACACAGATACATATATATATGTATGTGCATATATATTGTGTATATATATATATATCTGTGCTGTACACTGTAAACTAACAGAATGTTGTAAATCAACTATAATTCAATTACAAAAAATAAAAAAGGAAAAACAAAGAATCAATTGAGGAATCTATGCCTCCACTGAGGGGGACAAGCTGTATACACAAGAACAAATTTTTCGTTTATTTATTCATAAGTGTATTTAGTACCTATCCCCATGCCAAGTGATATACTTGGAAAGAAGAATAAAAAGGATGAGTAACATACGGTGCTTGATCTGGAGGATCTCACCTTCTTATGGAGAAGCAGACATGTGAATATCTTATTTCAATGATGCTAAGGCAATATTGATCCTAACATGTTCCATTATGTTTTGTGCTACTGAGACATATAAAATAATGCCAAGGCAACCATGACACATTGCAGTTATGTAGCTTTCTTACCGTCTTCTTTTTGAAAGAGCTTTTTAAGACTTATTCAAATTAAATTGGTTGCTATTTGTAGTGGGAATTCCTAATAATGTACTTTCACAGCCTTGAGAAATTTCAAAGAAATAGGACCTGGAAAAACAGCAAATATTAAGAAATTATGTTAATGATTATATTTCATGTTTTTCTTAAAAATAATCTCGTTACAAACCCCAAGGCCAGACCCAGAAGGAAGCATGACTAGGATCATGAAAGCATGGACCTTGGAACACTGACTCAGCGTCAGGCATGAATGCTGCCTATGCACTTGCTAATTGTTCCCAAGACTAGCCTAGAGGGAATGATCTGGGGTAAACACTTGGAGATCTGGATTATGTCAGTGTAGTCCATGACATTTAGGAGTACGTGATTAACGAAGCATGTGTCTTGAGAAAAACAAGATCTGAGAAAGTCTTGTAGTCTACACTTAGGAATAAAAGCTGGACTCAGAGTGGACTCTGCACCCCAGTCCAACAGAGGCCGCAGGTCCCCTGACCCATTGCACCAGATTTCGTGTTCTGTCTTCATTCTTGTTGCTCACTCCCAGGTCATTAGGGCAAGAGATTCTTTACATTTCTTCACATGTGAAGTTTGATTCTTTTGAATCCCTTTTCAACTCAGAGAAGTCTATCCTGTATTTATTCAAGCAATGTCATCTTCTCTGCCCAATATAAGTATTGACAGCTGTTGCTGGAATTTTTAAAACAATGCAGAAAGAATTAAAGGCCATTCAGCTAGATTTATAATATTTACCCCTGCTTTCTGAATGTTGTCCAAAACTTCTGATTGTCACCTCCCTCCTCTCTACACTTAATTTAATGGTAGGAGTTAAAAATATTTCCACATTCTGTTTCTGGAAGTTTCTTCTAAATTCTGACGGTGTGGTTTTTTATTTTTGTGAGTACACAGGCCATGACACAGACATCATGACTGATATCTAATTGACAGCAGCTGTAAGATGACATTGATTAAAAGGCATACTCCAAGTTCAGAGACATGAAAATGTGAAAATCAATGTCAATCAATCAATCAATCAATGACATTTTAGGACCAACAAAATAGAACATAATCTATCACACTATAGCTAGAATCATTATAAACACAACATATTACAAGAATACAGAAGATTATTTGATTACTTTTGCCAGATGAATCTAGGAAACCTCTCCGTAGGTGTAAAAATGGTGGTATTTAGAGCTGAATTTGTGCTATTTGAGTGAAAAGAATGTAGAATGAGTGTAACCTAATATGCATTGCTATGTCTACACAAGCCTTGTAGAAATAGGTGACAAGTTTGACTTTCAGGTCTTTAATGAGGTTCACACAAAACAGGTGAAAAGTGTCATAAATAAATATTTCATGAAAATAATCTTATCGTTAGGTAAGATGCACATATATTAAGTATCAACAACTGAAAATATTAAAGCTTAATGTCATTTTTGACAAAAATGAATGTTTTATGACTAAGAATATTGTACAAAGGCGCACATTTGTTTGCAAAAGATGTTTAATGTTTAATGGTATCAATGAAGGTAACTTCAAATTGAAGCTATAATACAATTCGGATGCATAAGATTATAAAAGGAACAAACTTTAAACATGTTTATAGTAAAAAATATATAAGTCTTACTTAGTGAATATAATGAAGAAACAATATCCAAATGTATATATACTAGTACTTCTATTGGCTCTGTAAGAAAAAATAATTGCAATAGCAGTAGCAATAATTATCATTTATTGAATGATTGATACATGCCAGGCACTGTTGTAAGGACTTATGTGTATTTAACTCATTTAACCTCTGTATTGAGGGTACTCTTATTGTCCTGGTAGTAAAGATGGAGAACAAGATGTCTGATGGAGCCAGGTCATCTAAGCCCAGAGAGTGAGGTGTTAGTATGTCAGTCGTGTGGGACTCTCTGTGACCCCATGGACTGTGTAGCTCACCAGGTTCCTCTGTCCGTGAATCTCTTCAGGCAAGAATACTGGAGTGGGTTGTCATTCTCTTCTCCAGGAGATCTTTCCAACTTAGGGATTGAACCCAGGTCTCCTGCACTGTAGGCAGGTTCTTTACCACATGAGCCATGAGGGAAGCCCTGCTGAGGAGCCTTGAATCTGAGACAGAACAGATGGTCAAAGGGCAGTGCATGTAGGCTTTGTGAAGCCCAGCATATGACCATGGGCCTCCAAGTCAAGGGACTCTATGTTCAGGGTCTCAGTACCCTGTTGGGTGAAAGTTTATTTTCCATAAAGACACTAAATATATTCCAATGTAGCTTTTTAGTCCCTTGAACTTTCCTGGTCTGTTTCTCTGGGAGAAACCTTTGCCAAATCTTGCCAGCATTTTACATGATAAATGATTTAATGCTATTGGAAGCAAAATGCATTTAAACAAATCTGCAGTTTTAAAAATGCTTGACATGACAAGCATGAAAGTTTGAAGAATTAAACTACACAAACAAGGAAATTTCAGCCTCTGGGAGTGTTTGGGATGAAGGAATAAAAATGGCCAAATTGCAGCAGAATTCTAAAATATTCTAACAGGTCTTATGAAGAAGAAAAATAGGGATCCTTGCTGTCAGTAGATTCATTTTATTTTATTTTTATTTTTAAATGTGCACAATTCCTGGTGGCAGGTAAACTAATATAGTCAGGGCAGTATACATTCCACAGAGCATATTGTTTATAGTTTATGACTTATCCCCCCAGAACAGTAGCAAAAGGATTCACAAAAATATGTGTTTAATAAAAGAACATGTTCCCTTCCATCTGGATGTTTTATAGGCCTCAGAAATATTTGGTAGGAAGTATTGAGTTGAAGTAATCTAATAAAAATAAAACAAGACCAATTGTCACAGACCACATACCAGCGATAACCATTTCAAGAGGATTTTAAATTTTCTTACAAATGAGACTAGACTCCATTGAGGAGTAATGGATGCTGTATGTGAGGACAAGTTAGAAGTACACAGAAATTCCTTCTCAAGCTGAAGAATTTAGCATTTTATCAGATAGAAATAAAGATATTACACCAACTAATGTTCAGGTCATAAGAGCTTAAGCACGGGATTGCTTACAGTAGCTTTCAAATCAAGCTCTCAATTTTGGAGTTAATCATGAAATAGGCAGTGATGGGGAGGGTGTGAGACAGACTAATCTTGATATTTTATAGGTAATTTGAAAATTAAAAATGATTTTCTATGATAAAATATGATACAAATGAGCTTATTTAAAAACCATAAGGAGACTCACATACTTATAAAACAAACTTGTGGTTACCAAAAGGGAAAGAGGGGGAAGGACAAAGTAGGAGTTTGGGATTAATATATACACACCACTTTATATAAAAGAGATAAACAACAATGTCCTACTGTATAGCACAGGGAATTATATTCAATATATTGTAATAATCTATAATGGAAAAATCTGAAAAATAATATATATATTATATATAAAGAATATATATGTAATACATATGTATGTATAACTGAATTACTTTGCTGTACACCAGAAACTAACACGACATTGTAAACCAACTATACTTCAGTAAACATTAATTAATGGGATTTTTCTACACATCTACGTATGCATATACTAAATATTTATATCCTAATTCTTTAAAACATATTTTGAGACCTAAGATATAATATATTGACAAAAAGTATATATATATGTATATGATTTATAATCATATATTTCATCATAGATTCATTCATACACACACACACACACACACATATTCATGGCCATTACATGTGTCTCCCTCCATTAATACTTTCTCCTGTTCCCCAGGGTGCATCGTACCATTTTGCTGTATGAAACAAATGGACACTATGGGAAAAACAAGAGTGTTCTTCTAGTTTAAATTCTAATTTAAATTGAGGCCATCCTACCTAAGGGATTTTAATCTCCCAAGTCTCAATTTTCCCATCTGCAAAATTAACATATATTAAACAAGTCTATGATGGATATATTTATCAAGATAAAACTTTATAAAATAGGAAAAATAGTCTGCATAGTGCCTAGCATGAAGTGTACTGTCAATAAATATAAACTATTCTTATGAGTGACATACTGTGACATACATACATATATATTTATGGAGACTCAATGATCTTATTGTTTGGTCATGGTCACATAAATCAGTATTTATGAATGTCAAGCCTTTGCTAGTATGATACAACTTAAAAATTAAAAGCAAGAAAGTGAAATAATCCAAGCCACGTGTTTAAACAAAATTTTTTCTTTACCACAGCCAAAACAATCAAAGTAAATATAGAGACACAGTTGATAGAATGCTATAGATAAAGTACAGAGGCAAGTAAGAAATGAGGATATGATATTCATTTGAAATCAAAGTATTCAATTGTTTAAATTAAATTATTAAGAATAAACATCTCTAAATAGACTCAAATAAAGATTAACACAAATATTTGAAAATGTAAAAAAAAAAAGATTGTTATTTAATTCTTAACTGTGCACAGAAAATAAAGCAATGCTATGTAAACATTAAGTCTTCCCAGATGGCATTAATGGAAAGAATCCACCTGACAATTAAGGAGCTGCAAGAGACGCAGGTTGAATTCCTGGGTTGGGAAGATCCCCTGGAGGAGGAAATGGCACCCCACTAGAGGATTCTTGCCTGAAAATTCCACAGGCAGAGGAACCTAGTGGGCTGCAAAGAGTCAGGCACGACTGAGCTACTGAACATATGTAAGCATTAGGATGAATGTACAACTCATAGAATAGGATAAAACAGATGCTTTTTGTTGTTGCTGTTCCTACGCTTTTATTAGGGGTCATTTCATTTTACCCTTGGATAGAAATATTAGTAGATGTCATGGACTTTACTCATAATGTCAGATAATAGCGATTCCTGTGCTCACATTGTCACAAAACCAAGTGAGAGTCCATCTATTCACGGGAATAGTGCTCAGTATGATAGAAAAAACCAGGGATACATATTTGCAACAATACATCAAAAAGGCGTTGTATTAAGTGAAAGAAGCCAGACACACAAAAATCATGCCCTGTGTTATTCACTTGTATGATTTTTCACCCCCATCTGGGACAGGTGAACCAAGAGGGCCAGAAATCTGATCAGCAACTTTCAGGTGATGAACATGAACACTGAGTACATTGATACTTTGCGGTTACACCAGAGGAGCAGGCTGCAACTTGGAAGATGATGAAAATGTTTTATCTAATTTTGGTGGTGGGTACCCAAAACTATATATTTGACAAAATTCACTGAACTTTGTACCTAAAAAGGGTGATTTTAGGTATATGTGTGCTCAGTCACGTCCAACTTTTTGTGACCCCATGGACTGCAGCTCACCAGGCTCCTGTGTTCCCAGAATTCTCCAGGCAAGAATATTGAGGTGGGTTGCCATTTCCTCCACCAGGGGATCTTCCTGACCCAGAAATATATAAATTATACTTCACTAATCCTGATCTCTCTCTCTCTCTCTCTTTTTCTGTCTCTCTCTCTCTCACACACACACATAGCCTTAGGATTATCATTCTCCAGATTTAGAAAAAGAGTAAGAGAAGAATTTATGGGTATGTTAAACCTCTTAACTGAATTAATATCTTCATGATGATACAGAGAGATAATTCCTAGTAAGAATGCTTTAAAAGCTGTCAGAGATAGGGTAAGTAGGCTTTTGAAGTTATAAAAGGTCTTACTTGAATGGATATTGTGATAATACTATTATTGGTCATTCGCTTTGATTACACTCTTTTTTTAGAAGGGAGAACTGAGGCACAAAGGTGTAGACGTTAGACAGCTTGCACAGGCTGCTTCACAGATGTGTGGCCAGGACAGC
>NW_011494879.1:9087475-9094710 GCF_000754665.1 Bison bison bison
GACAGCTGCACAGGGCCCCAAGCTCAGAGGGTCTCCACGCACAGGCGTCCATGCTCTGTGTGATTCTACAGTGAGAACTGGGGGTTGGAGACTACACTACATAAGGTCTCTCCACCACTCTGCCTCCCTGTTTTGGGTCCTCTGACCTTTCAAGGGGCCTGAGCATGAGTCCTGGAAGGTCAGGGTCAAGCCCGTGTTCCCACGAGCAGTGTTAAGGGACAAGTCAGGGCCCTGGGTGAATGCCTTCACTCACAACCATATTCCTGTACCCGAGGGAGTGAAACATTAAACAGAAGATAAAAATCTCTATGATGAATCAAAGAGACAGAAGAAGAAGGGAAAAAATAAAAATCTTTTTTTTTTCTTGCTGTTTGAGTAAGACTCCTGCATTTTCATATTGCATTGGGTCCTGAAAGTTATGGTGCCGACAAAGCCTCCACCCCATCCTTTTGGACAGGGGAAGAGATGCACAGTCTGACAGCAGCCTCCTCCAAAGGCAGCCATGCATGATTCAGAGTTCTTTTATTTATTTCCACCCTCTGATTCTTCTTATGTCCTTGATGTGTCTTTGAGCTCCAAGAGATGTGGAATTACTTCTTACAATGTACTTTGGTTCAGGAATTTCACATCTATCATCTTTGCTCTCTTGTTCAGATTTCCATTTTTATATCCTGTTTTAAAATGTGAATTATTTTTTTCCTGCCTTTAACATGTTTTATTCTTCAGCTCAACTTCTCATCCAGGAAAGCAATAGTTAGGTTTTGAATATCATTGGTGAGTTAGAAGTTGAAGCCCTGTCTTGAAAAGGTTATATTAAGAATAATCGATATCTGTCTTTGATTTCAAATAAATATAAATATAGTAAGCACTTACGAAGTCCTAACTCTGTGCCCGACATCATCCTAAGGGCATTCTATACTTTCACTCTCTACATCCTTGCAGTGTTTTGATGAGGTGGAAACTATTAATACTGTTTTGTAAATGAGAAATTTGAAATAGGGATAGTTTAGTTCATATCCTCACATCCAAAAGAAAAAAAAACTAGCAAGTAGTCTAACCAGAATTAATATCAAAACACTTTACCTCCACACTCTGTACTCTTAATGACATGGATACACTATAGTTGGAGGTACTGGAATTGTTACTTGCAGGGTATTTATCCTCTACCACTTTATGAAGATTAATAAATATAATATCAATGTCTTCACTGAAGACTTGCTGTACCAAGCCTTCCATGCTTAGCTGCTTCAGTCGTGTCCAACTTTTTGTGACTCCATGGACCATAGCCTCCCAGGCTCCTCTGTCCATGGGACTCTCCAGGCAAGAATACTGGAGTGGGTTGCTCTGCCCTCCAAGCCCAGGGCCATGCTATTGGTGCTATATAATGTAATTTTAAAAGCCACTGTCAGAATTAGATATTATCTCTAATTTGAAGATGAGGAAGTTGAGGTTTCAAAAGGATGAGAGCTCAAGCTTGTTCATTCATTAGTCTACTAAATGTGACAGCAATCCATCTGAATTCCAGGTCTGCATGAAGCCCTGCACTGTGGCACTGAAGAGCCTGGCATCCACCTCCATGACCTTCCCTACATCTGGCTCCTACCTCCCTGCACTCAACACTCACTGCCTCAGTCCTGAGAGCCCAGTATATTCTCTTTCCAATTCCACATCCAGTGATGTCAGATTGCTATCTTGAGTTTAGTCATGGTGGGTTATTTACCCTAAATAATCAACAAAGCCTGGAAACAAACCCCTTTGGAGAGCTGGCTTACCAACACAACAGTGTGTGACCTTCAGCTAATTACTCAACCATTATGCAGCTTCTCTATTTATCACCATTTCCTGATCTACTCTTGTTTTTTATACTCCCTAAGCCCTTTCCCACTTGACTAGCAAATTACTCTCCATTGACTTTTTGTTCGTACTTTGGTCCAACCCTGAATCTAGTCATCTCCCTGCTTCAGTCCACTTTTCATCCTTCTGTCAGAATCATTATTCTTTGTTTTGCTTTTCCTTGAAAGTGAAAAATAAAATGTCATGAAGAATGAAGTTTGATGTGACAACATCCCAGTACCCACTGTGCTTCTTAACAAATGTATCAACAGAATTTATCATGAAATTGCCCCACATAAACTCTTCAGTGGTCCTCCATCCCCAGGAAATGAGATCAGCTCATCATGACATATAAATTCCCTTTATGATCATTTCCCTATCTCTCCATCAGGCTGATATCCTGATCAAACTTTCCTCACTCTGGAGACACCAATTGCTCTGGAGTGGTACCACAGCAAGGGCCAGAGCTCAGACTCTAGAGACTGACAGTCCTGGGCTAGATGTCCCAGTTTCTGCTGTGGTTCAGATGTACAACTGGGAATTCATTATCCCAATGTTTCAATATCTTTGCCTACAGAATAGGGTAGCTAGCTTTTGTGAGGTTTACATAAATGAATAAATAGAGGTGAACTTAAAGTTTGGCACATAGTGATAGCTATAAAAATGAAAATTATTATCATTGTTCATTTTAATAGCATTATTATCATCATTGTTAACAGCATTTATTATTTGGTTTCATTCTTTATAACTGGAAGAAAGAGATTATCAAATACCCTTGAAACATAACCATGTGGTTCTAGTGAATTGAGAGTTCAATACAAGAACCCTAATTAAATTACCAGGCTTTTGAAGAGACCTATGTGTTTAACATAATGAAAAACAAGAGAGTGGTGCAAACTTCCTCATTTCCTATCCATCCATGTCAGTATCTCACCTCTGGTACCAGGACAGCGGTGGTAGTTTGTACATGGGGAGAGCGGGCATGAGAAACAAACAAACAAAATAGACAAAACTACTTCAAATAAAATGATCTCATGTGAAACTATTTACTAGGCATTTCTTTGGTATACCACGATGATATAGGCCTTTGGACATAGATTCCTACTTCCCTTCTGAGCAGAATACCCTGTATATCCTACCTTCAGCTTTTGTCTAAAAAGCATCCATCAACCTTTCAATTACCAGCTCAATTGCAAAACATTCCAGGATATCATCTTTAATCTCCCCAAATGTAGTACGTCACTCCCTCCTGCCCTGCATTTTAGGAATGACTACACCTTTAACCTGTTTATTAATTTGTACTTCAAGTTATTTTTATGTGGCCCTATTTATAAATATAATGTGAAATCCTTTAAGGTTAGGTTGTATTTTCTGTATGACCTACTATAGTAGAAATTGAGGTCCTCAATGAACATTTGCTAAATTGTGTTTTATTACATCAAATTGCATTAAAGTGAGATGCAACCATATCACGTAGGTTTTTTGTGTTGTCCTAATCCTGGAGAGGTATTCTATCTATGCAGGATACCAATAATGTATAGTCAGTGACAGAGAAGTAGAAATTAATAGTGCATATCAATTAAATAATTTTCTTCACCTCTGTCTGAAGTCTCTACTTCCACCAACAATGCCCTAGAATGTTAGAGATCATTTATTTGTAGTGGTTGATTTCATAGAAAAGAGATCAATCCAGTTAAATGACAGTATTTGAAGAACCGACAAACAAAGGAGCAAGCAGCTAAACCCAAGTCTACTGATTCCTAAATGAAGGACTTGATGGTAATCTTTGCTGCTTATCCTAGCCCTTAGCTCTCAATTGCTTCTCTTCTTCTTAACAGTTATTTTTGTGTAACTCAGTGGTAAATTGAGTTAAATTGCATGTGTTCCGTGTCTAGTGCCATGAACTTCTATGTAAACCTCCTGAAATATTGACATCTCTCAGTCCATCATCCAAATATGAGTTTAGTTAAACCTCTCCGATTTAAAGTATTTTCTTTTTCTTTGTCTTTGGTCTTGACCTATATCCCTATGTCATGATTTTACACTTTCTTTGAAACTTTTTTGTTAAAACTAATCATTTAATCAAACCCTTAGACATACAAAAATACATGCTTCTTCAACGCAAGATGCTTACCTAGTCTTTTTGACCCCATAAATGAGAACTAGAAATGCTCTGTGATTCTATGATGCTTGCTGGAGAATAATCACTGAGTTAAGAAGTCAAAAAAGAGTTACCAAAAATGGGTAAAAAGTTGATGCCTAGAGAATGTCTGTGAGGTCATAAACACTAGGTCTAGTGGGATGATTCCTATCTGACCAATCACCATTCATTTTTGACAACATACACTCTACAGAGATACCTATCTATCTATATCTTTCATACATTAATCATATACAATAGTTTTATTGAAATATATTTGTATACCATTAGGTTTTCTCATTTAAAATGCATGATTTAAAATCTGTGGTATATTTACAGAGTTATGCAACAACAAATACAACAGAGTTTAGGACATTTTTATCCCTCAAAACACCTGATATCCATTAACAGTTTCTTCTCATTACTCCTTTGCATGTGTGCGTGTTAAGTCACTTCAGTTGTGTGTCCAACTCTTTGTGATGCTATGGACTGCAACCTGCCAGGCTCCTCTGTCCATGGGATTCTCCAGGCAAGAACACTAGGGTGGGTTGCTATGCCCTCCCCCAGGGGATCTTCCCAACCCAGGATCGAACCCACATCTTTTATGTCTCCTGCATTGGCAGGCAAGTCCTTTACCACTAGCACCACCTGGAAAGACCCATTACCCCTTTACCTACCTGAAACTAGGTAAGCATGAATCAATGGTCTGTCTCTATAGAGTTACCTTTGTTGAACAGTTTCATCCATGTTTCAGCATGAATCAGTTCATTTTTATTGTAGAAAAGATGGACAAAATATTATTGCCTTTTATAAATATATTAATAACATGTTTTACTTATCTGTGTAGCAGTTGTTGGACATGGGTATTTTCAATTTTGGCTATTATGAATGATATTGTTATAAAAACTTATGTACACATTTTTGTGTAGACAAATTTTTCCAGTTTTCTTAGATCTATACCTAGGAGAGGAAGTGCTCAGCAACACAGTAACTCTATGTTTAACACTTTAGGTGATGGCAGATTGTTTTCCAGTTGTATCATTTTACATTCTGACCAAAAATATATGAGGTTACCAATTTCTCCATATCCTTTCTGACACTTACCACTCTGTCGCTTTTATGAGAATGGTCCCAGGGTCCTAGGTGAAACAGCATCTCATGTGGCTTTGCTTTACATTTCTCTAATTGATGATGAGGTTGAGTATATGTTCACATACTTAACAGCCATTTGGATATCTTTTTTAGAAACGTGTCTATTCCAACCCTTCATTCATTTTTAATTGGATTGTATTTTTTATTATTGAGTTGTCGGGTTTTTTTTTTTTTTTTCCTTGTATCCTGGAGTTAGGTCTCTTGTCAGATACAGGACTTGCAACTATTTTCTCCCATTCTGTTGGTTTTGTTTTTAACTTATTGCACAAAGAGTTTTAATTTAGATGATATTAGACAAACAACGGAGAAGGCAATGGCACCCCACTCCACTACTCTTGCCTGGAAATTCCCATGGCCAGAGGAATCTGGTAGGCTGTAGTCCACAGGGTCCCTAAGAGTCAGACACAACTGAGCGACTTCACTTTCACTTTCACTTTTCACTTTCATGCATTGGAGAAGGAAATGGCAACCCACTCCAGTGTTCTTGCCTGGAGAATCCTGGGACGGGGGAGCCTGGTGAGCTGCCTTCTACGTGGTCGCATAGAGTCGAACATGACTGAAGTGACTTAGCAGCAGACAAACAAACACACAAAGAACATTATATTGCTGAGTTATAGATGCTGAAAGATGGAGGTACAATTAGGTTGAATTTTTGCTCATTTAGGTCGCTGTTTCCAGTACAAAATGCAGTTAAAAGTTATAGCTCTCCCAAGTCATTTAGTTCTTCTAAGATTATGATAGTCATCACAGTGACCAGAAATTGAATGAAAACCTCCCTTTGGTTTGCTAATTAGATCTGTACATCTCAAATTTGGTGAAAGACAAGAGTTCTGAAATAACAGTTTATATGACTTGTTTCTACATTGGGAGCATAAGGTGTGAAAGTGAAAGTGAAGGTGGATCACTCATGTCCGAGCCTTTGTGACGCCATGGACTGTAGCCTACCAGGCTGCTCTGTCCATGGGATTCTCCAGGCATGAGTACTGGAGTGGGTAGTGAGTTCCCTTCTCCAGAGAATCTTCCCAACATAGAGACTGAACCCAAGTTGCCCTTATTGTAGGCAGATTCTTTACCTTCTGAGCCACCAGGAAACCCAAGAATACTGGAGTGGGTAGCCTATCCCTTCTCCAATAGATCTTCCTGACCCAGGAATGGAACCAGGATCTCCTGCATTGCAGGCGGATTCTTTACCAGCTGAGCTACCAGGGAAACCCATAAAGTGTGAAATAATGCCAAATATAAATAAGGTGGCACTAGTGGTGAAGAATCTATTTGCCAAAGCAGGAGATACAAGAGAACTGGGTTTGATCCTCTGGGTCAGGAAGATCCCCTGGAGAAGGAAATGGCTACCCAATCCAGTATTCTTGCCTTGGAGAATCCCACGGACAGAGCAACTCTGGCAGGCTACAGTGCATGGGGTGACAAAGAGTTGAACATGACAGAAGCGACTGAGTATACAAACATGGGGGAAATATTCTGCCCCAGGAATCAAAGCCACATCTTTTATTTCTGCTACATTGGTTCAGTTTGGTCACTCAGTCCTATCGACTCTTTGCAACCCCATGGACTGCAACACAACAGGCCTCCCTGTACATCACCAACTCCCAGAGTTTACCCAAACTCATGTCCATTGAGTTGGTGATGCCATCCAACCATCTCATCCTCTGTTGTCCCTCTCTTCCTCCTGCCTTCAATCTTTCCCAGCATCAGGGTCTTTTCAAATGAGTCGGTTCTTCGCATCAGGTGGCCAAAGTATTGGATTTTCAGTTTCAGCAACAGTCCTTCCAGTGAATATTCAGGACTGATTTCCTTTATGATGGACTGGTTGGATTTCCTTGCAGTCCAACGGACTCTCAAGAGTCTTCTCCAACACCTCAGTTCAACAGCATCAATTCTTTGGCACTCATCTTTCCTTATAGTCCAATTCTCACATCCATACATGACCACTGGAAAAACCATAGCTTTGACTAGATGGACCTTTGTTGCCAAAGTAATGTCTCTGCTTTTTAAAATGCTGTCTAGGTTGGTCATAATTTTTCTTCCAAGAAGCAAGCATCTTTTAATTTCATGGCTACAGTCACCATCTGCAGTGATTTTGGAGCCCCCCCAA
>NW_011494879.1:9094810-9125851 GCF_000754665.1 Bison bison bison
GAGCCCCCCAAAATAAAGTCTGTCACTGTTTCCACTGTTTCCCCATCTATTTGCCATGAAGTGATGGGACCAGATTCCATGATCTTAGTTTTCTGAAAACTTAGTTTTAAGCCAACTTTTTCACTCTCCTCTTTCACTTTCATCAAAAGACTCTTTAGTTTTTCTTCACTTTCTGCCCTAAGGGTGATGTCATCTGCATATCTGCGGTTACTGATATTTCTCCCAGCAATCTTGATTCCAGCTTGTGCTTCATCCAGTCCAGCATTTCTCATGAGGTACTCTGCTTGTAAGTTAAATAAGTAGGGTGACAATATACAGCCTTGATGTACTCCTTTCCCCATTTGGAACCAGTCTGAGTTCCATGTCCAGTTCTAACTGTTGCTTCCTGACCTGCACACAGATTTCTCAGGAGCCAGGTCAGGTGTTCTGGTATTCCCATCACTTAAAGAATTTTCCACAGTTTTTTGAGATCCACACAGTCAAAGGTTTTGGCATAGTCAATAAAGCAGAAATAGATGTTTTTCTAGAACTCTCTTGCTTTTTCAATGATCCAGTGGATGTTGGCAATTTGATCTCTGGTTCCTCTGCCTGTTCTAAATTCAGCTTGAACATCTGGAAGTTCATGGTTCACGTATTGCTGAAGCCTGGCTTGGAGAATTTTGAGCATTACTTTACTAGCGTGTGAGATGAGTGCAACTGTGTGGTAGTTTGAGCGTTCTTTGGCATTGCCTTTCTTTGGGATTGGAATGAAAACTGACCTTTTCCAGTCCTGTGTCCATTTCTGAGTTTTCCAAATTTGCTGGAGTATTGAGTGAAGCACTTTTCACAGCATCATCTTTTAAGATGTGAAATAGCACAACTGGAATTCCATCACCTCCACTAGCTTTGTTCATAGTGATGCACTCAAAGGCCCACTTGACTGCATTCCAGGATGTCTGACTCTAGGTGAGTGATTACACCATCATGATTATCTGGGTAATGATGATCTTTTTTTGTGCAGATCCTCTGTGTATTCTTGCCACATCTTCTTAATATCTTCTGCTTCTGTTAGGTCCATACCATTTCTGTCCTTTATTGTGCCCATCTTTTTATGAAATGTTCCCTTGGTATTTCTAATTTTCTTGAAGAGATCTCTAATCTTTCCCACTCTATTGTTTCCCTCTAATTCTTTACACTGCTCACTGAGGAAGGCTTTCTTATCTCTCCTTGCTGTTCTTTGCAACTCTGCATTCAAATGGGTATATCTTTCCTTTTCTCCTTTGCTTTGCACTCCTCTGCTTTTCTCAGCTATTTGTAAGGCCTCCTCAGAAAGCCATTTTGGTTTTTTGCATTTCTTTTCCATGGGAATGGTCTTGATCCCCATCTCCTGTACAATGTCATGAACCTCCACCCATAGTTCTTCAGGCACTCTGTCTATGAGATCTAATCCCTTGAATCTATTTCTCACTTCCACTGTATAATCATAAGGGATTTGATTTAGGTCATACCTGAATGGTCTAGTGGTTTTTCCGCTAGAAAAACCACTTTCTTCAATTTAAGTCTGATTTTGGCAATAAGGAGTTCATGATCTGAGCCACAGTCAGCTCCCGGTCTTGCTTTTGCTGATTGTATGGAGCTTCTCCATCTTTAGCTGCAAAGACTATAATCAATCTGATTTCGGTATGGACCAATTGGGAGGTGGTAGGTGGATTCTTTACCACTACCAATTGATAGGTGGTAGGTGGTTTGATAGGTGGATTCTTTACCGCTGGTGCCACCTGGAAAGCCCACAAACATGGCGGGGGGCAGGCGAATATAAAAAATAAAAATGAGTGAAAAAAGGGGGAAACTTCATGATCAAAACAGACCTGCATGGAAGAGAAGGCTTTTTATCCACCTCATGCTTTTTTTTCTCCTCCACAATTACAAGGTTAGGGGCCTTTTTACCACTCTCAGTGAAAATCACATTTTTCAGGCTCTCTTGCAGAGAAGCATGGTCCTCTGTTCTAGCAAAGGAGATGTAAGTGCACTTAATACAGTTGAATGCATAATTCCACAAACTTACAAAGAGATTTCTAAGAGCCCTAATTACATAATTTTATTAACATAATGGGAGATTTAAGATCACTCTTTTAAAAAAAATTGCAGATTAAAGAAGAAAAATAATCATCTAGTTTTTCTCCAACTTAATGATTGTTTGACCAAAGAAGCAGATAGAGAGCATCTGAGATCACTAATCTTGCTAAAGTTTAACTGTAGGATTTCTATACAGTGGTTATTACCTCACTCTATAAGGAAACTGATTTTGCTTGTTTGGTTTATTTTATTTTTAAATTAATTTTTTATTGGAGTATAGTTTCTTTACAATATATATAATGCATAATTTTGAAGTTTAGAAAAATGGTAAAAATGAACTTATTTACAAAGCAGAAATAGAGAAGCAGACATAGAATAGACACAAGGATACCAAGGGGGAAAGGGAGCAACTGGGTGATTGAGATTGACGCATGTTACTATCGACACTAATTACAAAACAGATAACTAATAATATATAGTACAGCACAGGGAACACAACTGAATGCACTGTGATCTGAATGGGAAGGAAGTCCAAAAGGGAGGGGTCTATGTATATGTATGGCTGACTCATTTTACTGTGCAGTGGAAACTGAAATTTTCTCTGTCACCAAAATCACTGAGGATGGTGACTGCAGCCAGGAAATTAAAAGACACTTGCTCCTTGGAAGAAAAGCTATCACACACCTAGACAGCGTGTTAAAAAGCAGAGACATCACTTTGTTGACAAAGGTCCATATAGTCAAGGCTCTGTTTTTTCCAGTAGTCAAGTACAGATATGAGAACTAGGCCATAAAGAAGGCTGAGTGCCAAAGAACTGATGCTTTCAAACTATGGTACTAGAGAATCCTTTGAGCAACAAGGAGATCAAACCAGTTAATCCTAAAAAAAATCAGTCCTGAATATTCATTGGAAGGACTGATGTTGAAGCTGAAGCTCCAATACTTTGGCCACCTGATACAGTAAGCCAACTCATTGGAAAAGACCCTGATTTGGGGAAAGATTGAAGGCAAGAGGAGAAGGGGACGACAGAAGATGAAATGGTTGGATGGCATCACCGACTCAAGGGACATGAGCTTGAGCAAATTCAGGGTGATAGGGAAGGATGAGGAAGCCTGGCCTGCTGCAATCCATGGGGTCGCAGAAAGTCAGACATGACTTGGCAACTGAACGACAACAACAACAACAGCTGATTCATTTTGCTTTGAAACTAACACAGTAGAAACTAACACAATATTGTAAAGGAAACTATTACTGAGATTAATCATGCTCTCTTACAGGTGAGCATGACTCATCCCAGCCCTCAAGGAAGTCATAGCCTGTGTAGTCTAATCTGTGTAGCCTGAGTAGAGACACAAAACCAAAAGAATATGCTGAAGAGCTGAGAAAAATTTATGTCTCAACTTACTGCAGAGAATTTTTATTTTTCCTGTGCAAGTTTTTTCTTTTTTCTGTATTTTTGAATATAGTGAATTAATCATTTCCTCTCATTGATGGAACATAGTTTTATAACACAATTTCAGCCAATATATTAGGTCATTATAATATTTTTTTATTTTTGGACTTGAACGGCTTCTTTTTCATCACTTCCTCTTTCATTTGTACCTGCCACTTGAATTTTTAAAATTTTCTAAGAGAGTGAAGTCTCTCAGTTGTGTTCGACTCTTTGTGACCCCATGGACAGTAGCCTACCAGGCTCCTCCATCCATGGAATTTTCCAGGCAAGAGTACTAGAGTGGGTTGCCATTTCCTTCACCAAAAAAAATGTTCTAAAGTTTCATTATATTTAATGCATTTACATATGCTAACTAAATTACCTTCTGGAACAAGGGTGGTATCAATAAACATAAATATTTATTAATATAAAATTACAGTGTGATATATTAAAAATTGGTTGAATTTGAATAAAATGATAATACATAATAAATACAAATGTAATACATTTTCTAGGAAATCAAATGAAGGCCGGTCAAAGAACCATCTGTAGTTTAGCTCTGAAATTATAATTAGGAATTAAGTGGGCCAACAGAGCACTAAGAATGTCCACATCAAAATGTAAACTCACAGTGCAGAATGACACTCTTAGAAGTTTTCTAAACTTCTTTTTCCGTGTAAGTCCATGTTCCTCACCTTCCATATTTACCTAACAAATTTGCCCTGAGGACCACATACTAGATTATGTGCAAATTGTATTAAAAATTGTATAAACTTTATGTAGTATTGCCAAATCTTTATTCTTTTAACCAAAACACTTGTTTATAGGATTGCAGCTAAAAAAAGAAGATATACCTTTTTGTATTTTCTGAAAAATGCAACTGTAAGCTTTTGAGTATGCTTTTTTTTATAGTTAATGATTTGCTTCAGTCAGTATCTGAATTTCTCTGATTATAATTTTTTCAAATGTTAGTATCTAGACATAAAATAAGATTCATAGTCTTTAAGACTTGGAATATGTGCAGTTTTATTTATCCCTGGAGGCTAACATCAAAATTAATTGAATTATTTGATACCAATAATTGAGTGCTGTTTTTCTTATATTTGTATAAATTATTTGATTTTATGCCCTTAAATCACCCAAATTTATATGCTGTTTGACTCTGATGTCCCTGGTAACACAGGTTCACTCTCATCTTAAACCTTTGTGGGTGAGACTAAATATTTTTTATTTCAGTTCAGTTCCATTCAGTTCAGTCACTCAGTCATGTCGGACTCTTTGCAACCCCATGAACTACAGCATGCCAGGCTTCCCTGTCAATCACCAACTCCTGGAGTCCACCCAAACCCAGGTCCATTGAGTTTGTGATGCCATCCAACCATTTCATCCTCTGTCGTCCCCTTCTCCTCCTACCCTCAATCTTTCCAGCATCAGGTCTTTTCAAATGAGTCAGCTCTTCGCATCAGGTGGCCAAAGTATTGGAGTTTCAGCTTCAACATCAGTCTTAGCAATGAACACCCAGGACTGATCTCATTTAGGATGGACTGGTTGGATCTCCTTGCAGTCCAGGGGATTTTCAAGAGTCTTCTCCAACACCACAGTTCAAAAGCATAAATTCTTCAGTGCTCAGCTTTCTTTATAGTCCAACTCTCACATCCATACATGACCACTGGAAAAACCATAACCTTGATTAAATGGACCTTTGTTGGCAAAGTAATGTCTCTGCTTTTCAATATGCTGTCTAGGTTGGTCATAACTTTCCTTCCAAGGAGTAAGTGTCTTTTAATTTCATGGCTGCAATCACCATCTGCAGTGATTTTGGAGCCCAGAAAAATAAAGTCAGCCACTGTTTCCCCATATATTTGCCATCAAGTTATGGGACTGGATACCATGATCTTATTTTATGAATGTTGAGCTTTAAGCCAACTTTTTCACTTTTCTCTTTCACTTTCATCAAGAGGCTATTTAGTTCTTCTTCACTTTCTGCCATAAGGGTGGTGTCATCTGCATATCTGAGGTTATTGATATTTCTCCTGGCAATCTTGATTCCAGCTTGTGCTTCCTCCAGCCCAGTGTTTCTCAGGATGTACTCTGCATATAAGTTCCTTTAAATTCTTTTATTTCTTTCTTTAATTGTTTTGCTTTTGGAACATTCAGGTTATATTCTCTTTTAAATGAAATTTTCAAAGTTAAATATCTAAGCTGGTAGGTGGGGTGAGTCCTTAAGTCATCTGTGTTTCTAAAGTATTCCATTTGATACTTGGAAGGAAAAACTATTTAGAATGTAACTGTAAAAACAAGGGCCTTAGGGTCATACGATTTGTATTCTGATGCCCTTTTTCAAACAATGGCATCTTTGAAAATCACTTACACATTAGCCTCAGCTTTCTTATCTGTTTAATGGAGAATCTACAAAATCACTGGAGATGGCTGTTGGGAGGCACAGTGCTAAATAGCCTTGAAGAAGAAAGTCCATGGGAAAATGGCGAAGGGCCAGAAGTACCCAGGCATTTGTGTACTGATTGCTGAAGAACATTTCCTGCCTTTGGCTATGCTCGGCACCTAGATTTAACAATTAAACATTAAAGACGTTGCTTGAGAAAATGGGTCATGGATAAATACATGGGTCATTAAGAATGTGCTGTTCCTTGAAGTATCTTTTACTGATTATATCCTAGCCTTGTATGTGTTCTGCTGGCTGTATGCTCTAAGCTCTTTGTTCCTTGCTCCTATAAAAAGGCTTGACTGCAGAAATAAACTTGTCAGTCCTTGCAGAGACTGTCCAAGTGTTGTTCTTTCAGGTTCACCGTTTCCAAGTCCCAGAGACATATCTCCAACAAGTGGCGCCACGAACAGGGACTTGAAGGAAGACTGAACAAAGCGGCAAGCCCTGCAGAAAGAGGTAAGCAGGATGGGACAACATAGCAGTAAGATTCCTTTCATTTCTATAATGCATCACTTTCTGAAACAAAATGGTGTTACTGTTTCAAGAGATCAGTTGAATGACTGCTATCATATTTTACTGGAACATAATCCGTAGTTCCCAGAGGAGCAGATGCTCGATCTAGACATATGGAAAAGGGTTGAAAATAATGTTTTGCGAGCATATCGGCAAGGAGTCCATATTCCCCCTCAATGGTGAGTTACATGGTCACTCATACGGGCTGTCATAGAACAAATTGAAGGGCATAATGTTGATTTGGAAGTAGAAACTGTTCAGTCTTTACATGAATATGAGCTTAAGGAACAAAATATGCAAGGTGCTTTGAAATATAAGAATGTTATGCTTAATCAGACACAATCCCTGGAAAAACAGCTTGGAGACGTATGTATACAGGATGTGTCAAAACTGAAGCCACTTAGAGCAGAGGTCATTTCATTCAACGGACAGCCCAAACCTGAGGTTTTTCCTTCTGCTCTATCTGTAACAGCAGTTGCTAACTTTGCTCGTACTAATCATTTCACTCCTCCTCAGGAGATGCCTGCTTGCACTTTCCCTTTCCCAATACAGTTTGATCAGCCTGCCCAAGGCAAGAATGCTTGGGCTGGTCTAGATTTTGGTATGTTGTCCAGCTTTAAGAAAGCATGCACTCTGCATGGACCTACTTCTCCTTACTGTGTAGAATTCCTCAGAGGATGGGCTGATCATTGGATGCCATATGATTTTTTTTTCAAGTAGCAAAGACAGTTCTAAATCCTCAACAATTACTTCAGTGGCAAATGTGGGTTAGTGATGAGGCCCAACAAATGATGATTGACCAGCAATCTCATGGTAACCCTGCCAATTTAACCTATGATATACTCACTGGAACGGGAGCCATGGCCAATATTACTGCACAATTAGATAATATTACCCCTCAGATGTTGCATTTCATTAGAGAAATTTCTTGCAGAGCATGGGCAAAGGTTGATAATGTTAACTCTGATGGTTCATTTGTCAAGATTACCCAGGGACATGAGGAGGAATATGCCCAATTTATAGGAGAATTAAAGGATGCCATCGAAAAATCTATCAGAGATGAAACCTTACAAAATATTACTTTAAAACAACTTGCCTTTGAAAATGCTAGTGAGGAGTGTCAATCTGTGCTTAGACCAATTCGAGAAACCGGTTCTCCTATGGAATATTTGAAAGCTTATAGAGATATCGGATCTATGTCCCAGAGAGCAAAATTAGTGGCACTAGAAACTTTCAATGTGCAAAAGGCTGCCAGTGCTAAATGCTTTAACTGCGGGAAGGCCGGCGATATGAAAAAACAACGCTGCATGCCAGTGCAAACAGCCAAAAATAATCTTACTTCTAATAAAAAAAAGGCCCCCGGGAGTTGCCCAAAATGTAAAAGGGGATTCCATTGGTTGAATGAGTGTCGTTCCAAATTCGATAAGGATGGAAATGCATTGACACCAGAGGCACAACAAAAACAACAGGGAAACTAATAAAGGGGCTATCCTCTAGCCCCACTACAAAAGGAGGACCCAACATTATGACACTGCAAGCAGCTACATCTAAGAGTGCTTGCGTTGATATACCTAGTCCTTATGATATGGAATTGATAGAATTATACAATCCTCATAAAATCCCCACTGGATATTATGGTCCGATCCCACCCGGAACAGTTGGACTAATTTGGGGACGTAGCAGCTGTACAATGAAAGATTTAGTAGTATTGACTGGAGTTGTGGATGAAGATTATGAAGGAGAGGTACATGTCATGGTGAATGTTGTAGAATTAAGAAATGTATATCTACAAAAAGGGAAACGCTTTGCACAATTATTACTTTTGCCATATGTCAAACCAATGAGGGCATCTGATGAAATTAGGCAGGGAGGTTTTGGTAGCACCAACCTTAGCGCCTCACTATCTACCTTATTAAAGGAACATCAAAAGCCTATGCTTACTCTAAAGATACGGGGGAAAAATTTCACAGGTATGTTGGATACAGGAGCCGACATTTCCATTATTAGAACTGAAGAATGGCCCCTTGAATGGTGTAAGACTGTGGCTCCTTCCAGACTGTTAGGGGTAGGAGAGGCTGATGCTACATGAACTTTCATCAGTGCATCCTATTTACAAGCTTATGGTCCTGATCAAATTGTAGTTTACATCAAACCATATATTACCAGTATCCCTATTAATTTGTGGGGAAAGGATTTTCTTGAACAAACGAAAGCCATGATCTCTCTAAATGAGCCTTTTTGATGGGGGCCATTGAGTTAACACCGCTGCCTCTTGATTGGGAATCTGATGCCCCAGTATGGACACCTCAGTGGCCCCTGACTAAAAAAAAGTTGGCAGCTATCACACAGTTAGTAAATGAGCAATTACAGAAAAATCATATACAGCCTTCATTTTTCCCATGGAATTCTCCTGTTTTTGTAATAAAAAAGAAATTAGGAAAATGGAGAATGTTGATAGATTTAAGAAATGTTAATAATACTATGATTCCTATGGGGCCCTTACAACCTGGATTGCCCTCCCCTTCCATGGTGCCAAAAGGATGGCCTGTAATTATTATTGATTTACAAGACTGCTTTTTTAATATAACTTTGCATCCTAAAGATAGAAAACGTTTTGCTTTTTCAGTTCCCTCTATAAATCACATGGCTCCTGTTAAAAGATTTTAATGGAAGGTTTTACCTCAGGGGATGATGAACTCTCCTACCATTTGCCAATATCTCATATCTGTTTTATTACAACCCAGTAGAGATAAATATCCTACTGCCTTCATAATTCATTATATGGATGACATACTTCTTTCCATGGAATCTGAACTTTGTTTACAACAGTTATATGACGAAGTCACCACCACTCTTCAAAATCACGACCTACTTGTTGCGCCAGATAAAATTCAATTGAAAGCACCCTTTAATTACCTAGGACATGTTATGGAAGAGTCTAAGATAAAACCTCAAAAAACTCAAATCTCTGTGCATTCTCTACCCACATTAAACGATTTTCAAAAATTGATAAGAGATATTAATTGGCTTCAGTCATCTATTGGCATTCCCACCTATACATTACAAAATTTATTTAAAATTTTAGAGGGAACTCCTGACCCAAATAGTCCTAGACAGCTAACAAAAAAAGAGAAAGAAGAATTAAAATTTGTTGAAAAACACATTCAACAATCTTTCTCTACTCGGCTGGACCATACCCAACTGATCTATTTGTATATATTACCCACCAAACATTCACCTACTGCAATCATAGCTCAAAACAGCCCAATAGAATGGGTATATCTACATACTAAGCAGTCAAAGAAAATCGTATCATACATTGAGAAAATAGGACAGCTAATTGTATCAGGAAGAAGCCGTGTACAAACCTTAACTGGATTTGATCCATATGCAATACATGTCCCTTTGACAAAAAAGGAATTACAAATTGCCTTACAGTATAACATGACCATGCAAATAGCATTAAGTGACTTTCAGAACGTTATCTCATTCCATTTGCCGAAAGGAAAATTATGGGACTTCCTACAATTTACTAAATTTATAGTAACTAATATCATTGCCTTCCAGCCTATTTCAAATGCACCTACCTATTTCATTGATGGCAACAAGAAAGGCATAGCTGGGATTGTCGGCCCTGACACCAAAGAGAAATTACCCACTACCTATTCTTCAGTACAAAGAGTTGAATTGTATACTTTATATGCTGTTTTGTCTCTTCAACCATCATCCTTCAATGTCTATACTGATTCCAAATACCTTGCTTCCCTTTTCCCCGATTTTGTTACCGCCTTTTTATACAACCTAGATGAAGAATTATATATTCTCTTTTCAAAGACTCAAGCCTTAATGCAATCACGTATGGAACCTTTCTTCATTGCACATATACGTGCTCATTCAGGTTTACCTGGCCCCCTGGCAGCAGGGAGTGATGCTGTTAAGTTCATAGCTCCTATCTTTACATCTGCTATGGACGAACACACTAATCTTCATACCAATGCTAAAAGATTGCACTCTAAATACCATATTCCCCTCACTGAAGCGAGACATATCATTAAATCCTGTGATGTCTGTGCTCCTCTGCACTTACGTATCATAGTTCAGAGTTAATCCTCGTGGGCAACAGCCTAACTCCCTTTGGCAATCCGACTTCACTCATTGCTCCTTGGGAAAGCTTTCTTCGCTTTTTGTCTCAGTGGATACATTTTCAGGTTTTATATGGGCAGTGCCTGTCTCTTCAGAATCCAGCAAACACGCCATTTCCGCACTTTTACTCACCTTCCCTGTTATGGGAATACCTTCGGTCTTAAAAACAGATAATGGGCCTGCATTTACCTCTCACTGATTTCGTTCATTTCTAATGGAATGGAATATAACACACATCACGGGGATACCCTACAATCCCCAGGGTCAAGCAATTATCGAAAGAACCCATCGTACTCTTAAAACTCATTTGTTAAAACAGAAAGGGGGAAAATGGAAGAGGAGATACACTTCTTATCCTATGAACCCTCAACTGTTATTATCTTTAACTCTTTATTCCTTAATTTTTTAAAATTTACTAAAAGATAGTTCTGATAGTCGTGCAGACAGACATTTTGCAGAGGAAAACAGTAAGAAACCGTTAGAAGCCAACACACCAATATGGTATAAGCAGTTTAATCAATGGTTGCCAGGAATCTTACGACTCCTAGGCAGAGGTTACGGTCTTGTCGTTGCAGATGGAGAAGAAATCTGGGTTCCACTTCGCCATGTCCATTACCGAGAAGGACCCCAAGAACAGACTCCCCCGACAGGTGACGCAGCTGACGCGAAGAGTCTCATCAATGACCATAGAGAAGCCGAAGAGAAAACTTCAATGTCTGAACCCCTACTGTAGGACCTGAGCAATGGCATGTGTGGAAGATGCCTGCTGCATTGGAGTGCTTTGCCAATGTGTATGGGACTGCAAAAGCCTTAAAAACCTCAAAACTATACCTTTTTATACAATAGTACAGGTTATATCTAATCTTGTGTGCACCTCCCGTACATGTTTATTGTAGGTAACTTCGACATAGATCTTTCTGCTAAGACTGTTAACTGTACAGCATGTGCCTTGTAGACGTGTTTAAACCATACTATTTCATATCATTATGTCAACATTGCAATAGTCAAGCAAAGATCTGATTTGTGGCTTCCTGTTAACCTAACAGAACCATGGACCGACTCTGTATTTCTCTCAGTTTTGCTCAAATATGGCTTAAGGAGGTCAAGGCGCATAATAGGATGGATTATTGCTGGCATTCTTAGTCTAATATCTATTGTTACAGTAGGAACCCTATCTGGTATGGCACTACACAATTCTATACAGATGTCTCTACTCAAGACTCCTTGCCTCCTACAATGGAGTCCAACTAACAGCTGCCGTGTTTAAACTAAAAAACAAAAGGAGGAAATGTTGGGAGGCACAGTGCTAAATAGCCTTGAGGAGAAAGTCCATGGGAAAATGGCGAAGGGCCAGAAGTACCCAGGCATTTGTGTACTGATTGCTGAAGAACATTTCCTGCCTTTGGCTATGCTCGGCGCCTAGATTTAACAATTAAACATTAAAAACGTTGCTTGAGAAAATGGGTAATGGATAAATAAATGGGTTGTTAAGAATGTGCTGTTCCTTGAAGTATCTTTTACTAATTATATACTAGCCTTGTATGTGTTCTGCTGGCTGTATGCTCTAAGCTCTTTGTTCCTTGCTCCTATAAAAAGGCTTGACTGCAGAAATAAACTTGTCAGTCCTTGCAGAGACTGTCCAAGTGTTGTTCTTTCAGGTTCACCGATTCCAAGTCCTGGAGACATATCTCCAACAATGGTGACTGCAGCCATGAAATTAAAAGACACTTACTCCTTGGAAGGAAAGTTATGACCAACCTAGATAGCATATTGAAAAGCAGAGACATTACTTTGTCAGTAAAGGTCTGTCTAATCAAGGCTATGGTTTTTCCAGTAGTCATATATGGATGTGAGAGTTGGACTATAAAGAAAGCTGAGCACTGAAGAATTGATGCTTTTGAACTGTGGTGTTGGAGAAGACTCTTGAGAGTCCCCTGGACTGCAAGGAGATCCAAACAGCCCATCCTAAAGGAGATCAGTCCTGGGTGTTCATTGCTAAGACTGATGTTGAAGCTGAAACTCCAATATTTTGGCCGACTGATGCGAAGAGCTGACTCATTGGAAAAGACCCTGATGCTGGGAAAGATTGAGGGCAGGAGGAGAAGGGGATGTCAGAGGATGAGATGACTGGATGGCATCACAAACTCAATGGATCTGGGTTTGGGTAGACTCCGGGAGTTGGCTATGGACAGGGAGGCCTGGCATGCAGCAGTTCATGGGGTCACAAAGAGTCAGATATGACTGAGCGACTGAACTGAACACTTCCCTTGCCTAGCTAACAAACACATTGTTACTTGTTCTTATTTTAATTATTATTGAATTGTCATGTTGAATCTGATGCCCTGAAGGAGTCTCCAGGATACCAAGTTGAATTATACAAGCCAATTTGATAATAAGTTCAGTAGTTATCTAATTGAATCTCCCTTCTTCTTATGTAGAGACTGAGCTGCAGAAATAGTTGTGATTTTCCAAGAGGCTGTCAGCAAATTGGGACAAAGCTATGACCAGAAAAATCACATCTCTTTACCCAGGAAGAAGTAAAGTCACAAAGATTTTATTCTGTTGAAATGTATCCTTTTAGATTGTAGGATTTGGGAAGAATTTCCAAATATGTAACTTAGGTGTGTGGGGATATCAGTTAGTGACATCTTGAAAGAAACAATGAAGGACTCTCAGAACTCTAAGCATTAGTGTATTGATTAATTTCATTGACTTAAAGAAAAACACACAACTAAGAAATGTGAGTTTGTTTTATTCAATGTCTTACTGAGGACTACAGCCCAGGAGGCAACCTCTCAGGAGCTCAGAGAGAATTACTCTGAAGAGAGGGGAAGAAGTCATTTCATATAGGATTTCTGGCTACAGAGTACATGCAGACAAGCACATTCTTGGGGAAAGATTACTGCTAGTCACTTTTCAAGTTAATGATTTTAGTGCTCTTCAATATGGGAAAATGCAAAATTTGGGTTCAGTGAAATTCTTCCTGAGATATGTGTATTATTAATACTATTTCTGGGGCCTGCTATTCCAAAGCATAGAGTGCCCCATCCTGTTTTGTATCCTGATTTCTATCAGGGTGCATGTCTATCAGTGACTGTAGTACTGTCAGTGACTTTAGCAGTTGTCAACTTAATCTTTATAGAAATAGATGGATGGTGCATGTGCACGTGCTTAATTGCTCAGTCGTGTCTGACTCTTTCCGACCCATTGGACTGTAGCCCACCAGGCTCCTCTGTCTATGGGATTTTCCAGGCAAGAGTACTGTAGCGTGTTGCCATTTCCTTCTCCAAGGGATCTTCCCAATCCAGGGATCAAACCCGTGTTTGCTGTGTCTCCTGAATTGCAGGCAGATTCTTTACCCACTGAGCCATCAGGGAACAATCTCATCTATAGCACAGTTAAAGATGTCCCAGAGCTGCAAAGGCCTTCATAAAGAATTAAAGAGACACATTATCTTGATCACAAAGCAAAAGTGAAACAAACTGTGTATCTATTATCAGTTTTAAGAAAGCCAAACATATAATTACAAAAAGAGGATCTTTCAGCAGAAAACATAGACTAAGGGTGAGAAAAAACACTAGTCTTGGGCACCCAGCACTGATGAAATAGATGACATAAATATATGTATCCATATTTCTATCTATCTGTGTGCATGCATGCTAAGTGACTTCAGTCGTGTCCAACTTGGTGCAACCCTATGGACTCAGCCTGCCAGTCTCCTCTGTCCATGGAATTCTCTAGGCAAGATTACTGGAGTGGGTTGCCACTTCCTCCTCCAGGGCATCTTCCTGACCAAGGAATTGAACCTGCATTTCTTATATCTCCTGCATTGGCTATATCATGTTAAGATAGGTCTGATAAATACTGTAGATAAGTTGTGTTCATAGTCCTCTCAGCTGCTGAGTTACACATACCTGAAGTCTTTAAAGAAGTCAAAATAGAGCAGATGGCAACCTAGAAATAAAAGGCAACAGACAAATGTAGGCAAATAATTGGGTCAGTAGAAAACTGGACAATATTGGAATTATTATAATATAGCCCAAGATGCCAGCTTTAGGCTTACATTGAAGAAATGAATTAAAAATGAAGATGCAAAGAACAGCATGTATATTTCTTTATGTCGATACACAGTGCTTCCTTATCAGTTGTGTCCCTTAAGTTTCATGTATTACATTAACCAAAAGATTCATTTGGGTATTTCTGTAACATCTTACGGAGAAACCCAAACAAACTGTGTGAAGTGAAGTGAAGTGAAGTCACTCAGTCCGACTCTTTGTGACGCCGTGGACTGTAGCCTATCAGGCTGTTCCGTCCATGGGATTTTCCAGGCAAGAGTGCTGGAGTGGATTGCCATTTCCTTCTCCAGGGGATCTTCCCGACCCAGGAATAGAACCCAGGTCTCCCACATTGTAGGCAGACACTTTACTGTCTGAGCCACCAGGGAAGTCCACCCAATTCCCTGATAGTGCAGTTGTTATAGAATCCACCTGCAATGCAGGAGACTCTGGTTCAAATCTTGGGTCAGGAAGATCCACTACAGAAGGGATAGACTACCCACTCCGTATTGTTGGGCTTCCCTTGTGGCTCAGCTTGTAAAGAATCTGTCTGCAATGTGGGAGACCTGAGTTCGATCCCTGGGTTGGGAAGATCCCCTGGAGAAGAGAAAGGCTACCAATTCCAGTATTCTGGCCTGGAGAGTTCCATGGACTGTATAGTCCATGAGATCACAAAGAGTTGGGCACGACTGAGCCACTTCACTTCAATATTAATATTACTATTTCACATAAGAGGAGTCCATCAGAGAGAAATGAAATAATTTGCCGAGTGTCAAAGAAACAGTTTGAGAAATATATTAAAAAAAAATACTTGGCTTTGTTGTGTTAAACAAATAATAGAAATAATAATCTCTTCATTTTAAAAATTTAGTAATAAGAGAGATTAAGTTCCTTTCTTCACAGAGAGCACTTTTCCAGTGTGATGGCACAAAAATAAACAGGTAGTCATGTGAATAAGTAACATCGCACAGTGGCTGTGGAAGGTAGATGATGAGGGGGTGAGATTGAGATGAGAAACTTCTCTATGCTTATCCCTGCTCTTTAGTCATGAGTTTTAAATCCATTGTAAGGGAAAGAACTTTTTGCCCCCATTGAACCTGAAAGCTCAGCCTCTCTGTACCCTGGTGCCAAATCAAATCTCAGAGACAGAGGTTCGGGTTTAATAGAAAAGGATGGTTTTATTGCTTTACTAGTCAAAGGGGGACACAGTAGGCTCTGGTCTCTAAAATCTGTCCCAACCTAGGGAAGTTTGGGGAGGAGTTTTGTAGAAATGGTTCAAGAGTGGGGTGGCTAACAAGATTAAGGCATGTGCAGGGTCCCAGGTGGTTGGTCTCCTAATCCTGATGAACTCTAGTCCCTTTGATCTTGCCTCCTTGGTTTCTTGACTGCTCCTCCCTTAATGAGCAACTGGTCCAATCTGCCCTTTGGAACTCAGGGAAAGTCATGGGGTCTGGAGTCTGGCCTATAAGAAACAGGGGATAAAAAAAGGCTTCTATGCCCAGGAGCCCCACAGGGTCCCACTTGGTTTCACTGTGATCTGACATGATGTGATAAATTAAAGAATCATTTATGAGCCCATTTAAGAGCCTTGCAGTTGGATAGGGAAGGAACTGAAACTGTCCCCCTCCTGACATTCTAAAACAGCTGGACTGGTAGCCAAGTAGGGAGAGCTGTGATGAAGTGGTTTGCAGAGGCTGGGGAAGCATGTGAGGGCACTCCCAGAGCAGGGTGGAGTGGGCACAGAGTGGGAGCTTGTGACTGGAACAGAGAATATACGGGATTGGTCCTTATCAATCACATGCATCAACTTTAAAATACATGTTTCACTCAGAAATAATCAGCTTCCCAGGTGGTGCAGTTGGTAAAGAATCTGCCTGTCAATGCAGGAGACGCAGGAGATGCAAGTTTGATCCCTGAAGGTGGAAATGACAACCCACTCCAGTATTCTTGCCTGGATAATTTCAGGGACAGAGGAACCTGCGGGGCTACAGTCCAAGGGGTCACAGAGTAGGACACAAGTGAAGCAACTTGGCACACACACAAACAGCTGTTAATCTGTAAGTTGAAGTTTCTTTGGAGGTGAGGTTTGGCAATGCTATGTAGTATTAGGACTTCCAAAATCCCATGGACGGAGGAGCCTGGTAGGCTGCAGTCCATGGGGTCGTGAAGAGTCAGACATGACTGAGTGACTTCCCTTTCACTTTTCACTTTCATGCATTGGAGAAGGAAACGGCAACCCACTCCATTGTTCTTGCCTGGACAATCCCAGGGACAGGGGAGCCTGGTGGGCTGCCGTCTATGGGGTCGCACAGAGTCGGACACGACTGAAGTGACTTAGCAGCAGGTGGTGCTAGTGGTAAAGAACCTACTTGCCAAAACAGGTTAGACATAAGAGATTCCCGTTTGATCCCTGGTTCAGGAAGATCCCCCGGAGGAGGGCACAGCAACCCTCTCCAGTATTCTTGCCTGGAGAATTCTATGGACAGAGGAGCCTGTCAGGCTGCCGTCCATAGGGTCACACAGAATCAGACACGACTGAAGCGATTTAGCACATGCAGTTTTAGCAACAGATAATTGTGGTAGAAATACAGTGTACAGTTTTGTGGGCAGCCAGCTTCTGAATATGGTGAAGATCGTAAGGAAAAAAAGTGCTAAGTTGGAACTTTAACACTCGGCTCTAGGCATGGATAGAAAATAGATATTTTCTGTGACAGTTCTGCTATATTGCTAGAGGGCAAATATTTCAGGAAATCAAGCCCAAAGTCATCTCCAACAAGTGGCTGAATTACCATATACATGAAATTCATAACCTCCCTGGGTCTCTTATGGGTTATAAGGTATAAGAAGAATTGAAAGACTTGGGATTGGGATTACAAATTCTCAAATCCCAGGAGAGAAAACAAAACAAAACAAAGCCAAAAGAAAAACACACACACATAAAACAACAACAACCAAAGCACATCTGTCTCTTTTTCTGAGTAGGTTTGCTTCCCCTTGACTAATGATCTTAATAATACACTTGTCAGAGGCAGTTGTCTTGCACAGGCAAGTTGAATCTCCTCAAGACCCAAATCCTCATTGCTCAGTCCTCAATCCTCATCTCTCATTGCTTCAAAAGCAGTGTTAGGTTCAAATCCATGTGGATTCCCTAGAGCATAAATGCAGAGTCTGAGAAGAGTTATCATACACAAAAACACATAGCAACGTTTTGCCAATTCATAAATATAGAACCCTGAAGAAAATGCACCAGGATGTATTCTAAGGGTGTTTGACGGGGGTAAGAATGCAAATTTGAATCAGTGTGAATTTATTAATATGGGTAGACTGGCCAGTTTGGATTGAAAGTTAATGAAAGCAACTTGATTGAAACTTAGATTCAAGGGCAACATTGCTTCTTCAGTATTAATGTAAACCCTGGAATACAGAGTAGTTTCTCTTCCTGGCTGAACTCTACAAATACATCATGATCAATCCACCTGACTTCTATAGCAGCCTCAAGCAGTCAGGGAAAGGTCTTGGAACATGTGGATGCTGTTGTTCCATCACTGTTGTCTTACCTATGCAATGTCTAGCATTAGATATTTTCTGTTATTTCTTTTTTTCCCCAGTTCTGAACATCCTTGCTCTAGTCACCTGATTACTAGACCAAGATTTCCTGAGATGCTTAATTTTATTACCATCTGTATTCAACTAAAAGTGTGAAAAATCTTCATTTCTTTGCAAGCTTCCTTCTGTTGAGGAAATCATTACAGGAATTTGCTGATGAGACTCATAATTTGCCTTAGGTGTTTAGAAAATTTGAATTTATTCTTTTTTGTGTTTGTTTGTTTCTGTATTTTTGTTTTCTAAGTGTTTTAATTATACTGTATATAGTAATAATGGTTTTATTCCACCCTCTTTAAGGGTTTCCCAGGTGGCTAACAGGATAAAGAACCCACCTACAATGCAGGAGACACAGGAGACGTGGGTTCAGTTCCTGGGTCAAGAAGATTCCCCCTGGAGGAATGCATGGCAACCCACTACAGTATTCTTGCTTAGAGAAGCCAACGGACAGAGGAGCCTAGAGGTCTACAATCCATAAAGTCTCAAAGAGTTGGACATCTCTAAAACGACTAAGCATGCACAACTATCTTTAAAGCCGTGACATATTGTAGAAAAACTAAGGCTCAAAAGATCATGTTTTGACCAAATGCACACAGAAAGTAAGAGGTAAGCTACAGTTAAAAATATGTCTGTCTGAATCCATAGCATTTTTCCTTAAAACAAAAAAAAATCTCTCTTCTCTAGCAAGGGGACAAAGGGCTTGTAAACCTATATGTGACAATGCTAGAGACTTTACTAAATATTTTGGCATAAATCTGGTAGTAGTGTTAGTCGTTCAATCGAGTCTAACTCTTTGTGACCCCATGGACTATAGCCTGCCAGGCTCCTCTCTACATCAGATTCTGCAGGCAAGAATACTGGAGTGGGTAGCCTAGCCCTTCTCCAGGGAATCTTCCTGACCCAGGGATCAAACCCAGGTCTCTTGTATTGCAGTGGATAATTTACCACCTGAGCCACCATGAGTCTAGGTAAAGGGTAAGGTTTTAACCTCACAGATAATGTAGTCTGGATCAGCTTTTCTAAATTTAATGTAGTCTGGACCAGCATTTAAATGGTCCAGACTACTACATTATCTCTGAGGTTAAATGGAGGCAAATGCTTAATAGTATTAGGAAGAAAGAAAGAATTTAGAATTAAATTAACACAAGTGACATGTCGATATAGAGTATAGAATTTATTTCTATATAAAATTCTAGATTACTCATCTATTTTATGATTCTTTTCTATGCTTCCTGCTATACCTCCTTCTCCAAACAATGTTGCACAACAGTGCAGCCAAATAAAAAATAATCATAAATTATATATGAAAATCCACATATATCTGTAACTATTATCTACACCACATGGAGCAGCATGGATTTGAAGAAAAATGATGCAAAATGGAAAACCAGCTTACTAGTTTTCAGCTTTGCTTACCTCAGGCAAGCTTCTCAACACTTTTAAATGGCTGTTTTGATGTCTGTAAATTGAGGATAACACTCTGCAGGGTTATGGGAAGATTAAACATGGTGTTAGGTATAAAGCATTAATACAACATTAATATTAATACTGAACTAAATATGTAATCTTGGGCAACTTCACATCTTGGAACTGGTTTCCTGCCCTGCAAAATAGAGGCAGTCACATTCACTCGGAGGATCGCCATGACAGTTAGATGTAACACAATCAGCACTTGAGTTGACCACTGCTAAATCTGTACCATTGATAAAATCGCCCATGACCTTCTCTATCCCACTCACTTATCTCTGGCTGGAAAGCAAACAAGTAGAGCAACAGGTGAATTCCACCCAGAGGGCATCATTTTTATCAAGTGCATTTCCAAATAATGAGGCTTAAATGCCATTTCTGAAGTAGTTAAGACAGATAGCGGTCTTGCTGATGATAAAGGCAAAATATACTGTGCATTTGATGACAGAATATTTCATATACAGTTGTTCCTAAAACGTGAAAAGGTCTGAGATATGTCTGTTAAGGGATATAGTAATAGAATGAAAAGATATTTTCCATGCCGTTTTATGAATGGTTAGGAGACAGCATTTTAGATATAAAGTGGAAATTTTTATAACATTTGTGATAGGCAATATGGAAAAATGTATCCAAAGCCTTAAAAAATTTGCTACCTTTAGACCCAAAATATTTTGTTAGTAAGAAAACAATCAAGGATTTACGTGCAGATTCACCTTAGGGTTTCTCAGATTCATTTCGATATTTGGCAAAACTAATACAATATTGTAAAGTTTAAAAATAAAATTAAAAAAAAATAAAAGAGAAAAAAAAATTTTAAATGTTATAAATGTTTTAACACAAAGTATAAAATAAATATTCACGAGTCCATACAGACTCAAGAATAAGTGATTGAATAAATAAATGGGGGGAGAATAGATGATTTCCTATGCAGAAAAATCCCATGTTATTCATGTTCCCTCCACCCTTAAGGGAAGTGAAGCTTATTTCCCCCATTTAATGACTTTTTTTCCCAAAGAGTGCAATGTGGAAAATGGAAGGGAAGAGAAGAGCAATTTTACAGCTGAGACACCTAACAAACACTACCTCAAGAACAAGGACAAAGGTTAACTCAACAGTTTTAAGTCTTAGGTGTAGCATGCACTCTTGATATGATGTGATGAGGATGACACTTTACTCCTGCTAGTTTTCCTCCCTATAACACATAACCCCAGTGTAATCATTAAAAAAATCAAGCAAGTCTTCATTGAGGGAAGTTATAAAACATCTGACCAGCACTCCTCAACACTGTCACGAAGCATCACCACAAGAAAAAATTATGAGAAGAAAAAGATTTAACTAGTTTCTAAAATCTTTGAAGAATATTACATCTCTCCCAAGGCTGTTGCAGGAAAAAGAAAATGGCTTTCTTTCTATGACGACATATTAATTTTTTAAAGTGTGGGATGATGATAATCCCAAAGTTTTATATTTTCTTATATTAGGTTAAAGGATTTCAGAAAACTCTACATAAACAAAAGCAATCTTATAGACAGCTTTAGCTGACCGTATCATATCTGCTTTCTCTAATAATAGTTATTGAAGAATAAGTAAGTTTGTATTTTTTTTCTCATCTGAAGTCAGAATGTGACCAAATAATTATCTATATATTAACTATTTATAATAAATTATTTGGACTGTAAGAATTTAACTAAATCTGTATTATGAAAAAGACATATTATTTCAGATTAGAGACAGAATTTCAGGGAAGGAGCAGTATCATTTTTTCCCAGCATGCACTTCTGCTTGTGGGACCAGCATCATGGGAAAGTATGAAGAATCCATAGGAGAACCAGGGGAGGAAGAGACGGGAAAGTTATGGAATGAAAGACACTATCCTGACACCTCTCTCCACTGGGGAGAGTGAACACTTCTTTTAGTTACTGTGATTTATTTAATAATAATTATTATAATTGCTATTATTCCATTTTCATTAAAAAAAATCCAAGTTATATAGTGCTGTGATTTGTAAGTTCTTTCACTGTTTTTGTCAATTAGGTTAATAAAAGCATCCCCCTTATCCTCTCACAGTAACCATTTTTCATATCCTGAAGATCACTGAACCTCAAAATTTTGGTGAATTCATAGCCATAACATTCCCATCACCTCAATAAAAACCAAAAGCTATTTTAAGTAAAATGAAAGTACAAACAAGTGATTTTTTTTCCATAATTATTTTTGTATATTCAAAAATAAATGCTGGTGATAATTATTCTCTTTCCAAAGTGACCTTCCATTGAAAACTTGAAAAATCATTTGTCCTAAAATTTTATCACTGAGAAAAGTTAGACATTAGTCTTATAAACAATGAAATGACAATATATAAGGGATATGGATGAAATAAATGTCTCCAATACATTTTATTAATATTTATGTTGCAACTATATTTATTGTCAATGTGAGGATGATGGATTAAAATGTGAAGACCTGAACCATATGGCAATGAGAGATGAACTTTCTCCTGGGCATTTATGAAGGAGACCTTGCTAGAACTGATAGAATATTGTTTATTTTTATGTCAGAGAAATACATATAAGTAAACATTAGACATGCTAATTTGAGAATGGAATTTGAAAAGTGTATCTCTTAAGCAAAGGTAAAGACCCCAAAAAGAAATGAAATTTAATGGTTCGCATCTTGGATACCAAAATCTGTAGAAACTTAAGCTCTTTATATAAAACTGTGTAGTATTTGCAAATAACTTATGCACATCTTCCTCTTTACTTTATATCATCTCCAGATTAACTATAATAATTAATATAATGTAAATGCTGTGTAGGTGCACAACAAATTCAAGTTTTGTGCTTTGGAACTTTTGGAATTTTTTGGTAAATATTTTTGTTCCAAAGGTGGTTCAATCTATGGATGTGAAACTTTATATATGAAAGGTGACCATATGTACCAATCATCACATAAAATAGTATAGATAGATATGTCAAATATATATATCCCCTTCTAAGGGATCTTCCCAACCCAGGGATCAAACCCAAGTTTCCAACATTGCAGGCAGATTCTTTACCAGCTTAGCCACAAGGGAAGCCTATATAGAGAGGGGGGGGCGGGAATACTTATTGAGCCATGTCTTGAATTCACTATTCTACACTTGACAGAAGCAAACAGTTTCCATCCCTACTCTAAAGACAGCCCCACTTTAGTTCCATCAATTTGTGCAACTGTTTCAACCCTGACTCTGAAAACTCCAATTTATTTGTATAATTTGGATTTATTTTATGCATCCTATATTCAGAATGATTTATTTTTCCTTACTAGTCTCTCTTTTCTGCTCTTTTCACTCAAGGAGAATGCTACATTTAATTAAATGTAGAAGTGTGCTTTTTATCCCATTTATAATTTTCAAAGCAAGTGCAGATTTCTATAGTAGTAAATGTTTCCTTTTCAGTCCTTAAGGAAAATATCTAGAATTTCTGTACACAGATGAGATCTAGACTTTCTAAAAAAGAGATGCATTAAGGGAAAGATGGAAAGAACAGATTTTTGAGATGAAAGTTTGTTTAGGGAGCAGTCAATCTGATTCCTGGAGAAGGAAATGGCAACCCCCTCCAGTACTCATGCCTGGAGAATTCCAAGGACAGAGGAGCCTGGCGGGCTACAGTCCATGGGATCACAAAGAGTCGGACATAAATGTGTGACTAACTTCCAACTTTCACTTTCAACCTGATTGTATGGTTGTTAGAAAGTCTGCAAAAGCTGTTACACTCCAATTGTGTAAAGCACAAACTGAACTCACCCCATCCTTTGGTTCCTACTTCTCTTGTGTTTGGAGGAAGAATAAGATGTCAAGTTCTAGAGAAAGTCACCTTTTCCCTGCACAAGGTTCATCTATAACCCTTATACCAAGGACAAACTTTTTATAAAAATTGTTCAACTCTATTTTGTTAGGAAATCCCTTTACTTACTAGGGCCATTCATGGAGGAGAAAGGAGAAGATTGTGCTTTTCCTAGAGGCCATAGTGCATGTCATTAACATCAAGTAGGTTGTTGCAGATTCAGATCTGGTGATCTCAGGAGACAGCTAAAGAATTTGGAGTCTCTCTTGTGCAAATGGCAATGGAAGCCACAGTGATAAAGAGAGATCAGAAATAAACCTGAAGCTCTCCCCCAGGACAGACCCTGTCTCTTGGAATTAAAAAAAAGAAAAAAAAATTCACAGAAGGATACGGAGTAAATCCAGGTAATCCTATTTTGAAGCTCATGAAACAAAAAACTTACATAATCTGTCACGAGCATCACATCCTTAATGAACCGATCAGTCCCTTGAATCAGATAAATCAACTCAGTTGCAGTTTTATATTTTCTTTCAAATAGTTTGCTTTCTTCTGGCAGACAACTATCTCCCTAACTTGACATATATAGACTTCACCTTCTGAAGCCACACACTCCAAGCTCCACCACTTACTACAAGCTCCGACACTTGCTCTGTCCCTCCTATCACAGTGCATCTGCACACTTCTTACCTGGTCAGGATGGCAAAGTTCTTCATGCAATTGCCCTCACGTGACATTCACTACATCACAGTGGAGAATGTAGCCCATCTGACAATCCATATTCATCCCCCTAACTTTTTTCTGTACATATGTACCCTATCCTTACAATACGTACACCATTCATTGTTGAATCTAAGAAATTGGCTTAATTCCAAAATCAGGATGTTGTTGTCATTCAGTGGCTCAGCCATGTCCCACTCTTTTCAACCCTGTGGACTGCAACACGTCAGGCTTCCCTGTCCTTCAGCACCTCCTAGATGTTACTCACTGAGTCTATGATGCCATCCAACCATCTCATCCTCTGCTGCCCCCTTCTCCTTCTGCCTTCAGTCTTTCACAGCACCAGGGTCTTTTCCAATCAGTTGGCTCTTCACATCTAGTGGCCAAAGTATTGGAGCTTCTACTTCGGCACCAGTCCTTCCAATGAATATTCAAGATTGATTTTCTTTAAGATTGACTGGCTTGATCTCCTTGCTGTCCAAAAGATTCTCGAATCTTCACCAGCACTGCAGTTTGAAAGCATCAATTCTTCCATTCTCAATTTTCTTTATGGTCCAGCTATCACATTTGTACATGACTACTGGAAAAACCATAGCTTTGACTATACAAGGGCTTCCTTGTGGCTCAGCTGATAAAGAATCCATCTGCAGCATTGGAGACCCGGGTTCAGTCCCTGGGAAAGATCCCCTGGAGAAGGGAAAGGCTGCCCACTCCAGTATTCTGGCCTGGAGGATTCCATGGACTGTATAGTCAATGGGGTTGCAAAGAGTCAGACATAACTGAGTGACTTTCATTTCACTTGACTATACAGACCTTTCTGAGAAGGCAATGGCACCCCACTCCAGTACTCTTGCCTGGAAAATCCCATGGACGGAGGAGCCTGGTAGGCTGTAGTTCATGGGGTAGCTAAGAGTTGGACATGACTGAGCGACTTCACTTTCACTTTTCACTTTCCTGCATTGGAGAGGAAATGGCAACCCACTCCATTGTTCTTGCCTGGAGAATCCCAGAGACGGGGGAGCCTGGTGGGCTGCGGTCTATGGAATCGCACAGAGTCGGACACGACTGAAGTGACTTAGCAGTAGCATACAGACCTTTGTCAGCAAAGTGATGTGAAGTCTCTGCTTTTTGCAAAGTGTCAATAAAAGTCTACAGAACTACACTCTAAGGATAACAGAAAGATCTCAGTCGTTAAGTGGTGGATGTAAAGGGGCTTCTGAAATATTTAAAAGAGGTTGGTGAGGTTTCCAAATCTAGAAGCAATCCAAAAATATTCTTGGTGCCTCAGTTCAGTTCAGTCACTCAGTTGTGTCCGACTCCTTGTGACCCCATGGACTGCATAACAACAGGCCGCCCTGTCCATCACCAACTCCTGGAGTTTACTAAAACTCATGCCCATTGAGTCGATGATGCCATCCAACCATCTCATCCTCTGTCGCCCCCTTCTCCTCCCTCCTTCAATCTTTCCCAGCATCAGGGGCTTTTCAAATGAATCAGTTCTTCACTTCAGGTGGCAAAGTATTGGAGTTTCAGCTTCAACATCAGTCTTTCCAATGAATATTCAGGACTGATTTCCTTTAACAAAGACTGGTTGGATCCCCTTGCTGTCCAAGTGACTCTCCAGAGTCTTCTCCAACACCACAGTTCAAGAGCATCAATTCTTCAGCACTCAGCTTTCTTTATAATCCAACTCTCACATCCATACATGACTACTGGAAAAACCATACCCTTGACTAAACAGACCTTTGTTGGCAAAGTAATGCTTCTGCTTTTTAATATGCTGTCTAGGTTGGTCATAACTTTCCTTCCAAGGAGTAAGTGTCTTTTAATTTCATGGCTGCAGTCGCCATCTGTGGTGATTTTGGAGCCCCCCCTCCAAATAAAGTCAGCCACTGTTTTCACTGTTACCCCATCTATATGCCATGAAAACTTGGTGTCTCAGTTGAATATAAATTAGCTTTATCTGACATGATACTCTTACAACAGAAATATGTACAATGAATCAAGAAGAACCAGATTAATGGCAAAGACCAAAGGATATGGGTAGACATTCCACAACTGTCCAAAATCCAAATCTTAATTTCTGAACTCTATGGGGAGTATAGCCTGGCAGGCTACAGCCCATAGGGCTGCAAACCATCAGCTGCGTCTGAAGCCACTGAGCACACATGCACATGGCATGAAGACCCTGGTACTACTTCTGTTCCACAAGCAGTAGGTCTGGAGGGGCTCAGGATTTTAACTTATTTGACCACAGCATGCCCGATGCCCTGAGTCAATGGTGAATTGAGATAGACGAGTGATGGGCTAAGGAGTCAGGGACAGCTGTTTCCTAGCAGGGGAAGGCTCAGATACACCGAAGCCAGGCTCAGACCAAAATCAATTACAGAGACTGGTATGAGAGAAGCACTCATTTCAAGTCTTGAAGGGGAAAAAAAAGTAAGGTTAAAGATGAGCTGGTTCTAAGTACGAGTGACAGGATTGAGATGTTTTTCTAAAAGGGGAAATTAAGGAGCCAGAGAACTTCAAGCATCAAAGGTGAAGAGTCGCAAATGAGGGAACAGAAGTCCTGAGAAAAGGAGCAAATGACATCTGAGAAAATTGACAGGACTCAATTTAAGAGCCGGAGGATTCTTCAAGGGCTGGGGAGAGGTAGCGATATGACCCAACAGGCAGAAATGGCACCGCACAGAGGAGGGGCTGCAAGTGGAAAACGCTGAGGGAAGAACCCCACTCCTGTGTGACCGGCCCGATGTGTAAATAACCCCAGGTCAGAGGATGCTGCTGCCCCTGGTCCAAGGTTAGAAAAAAATACTTCTCTCAGGACTCCTTGGTGTGCTGTGTCTTTGCCTGTGTGTGCAGAGACCCCCAAGACAATATTATCATCCATTCCCAAGATTTTTAAAGATCCATCCTTACTTGTTTGTTTAGGTGTCTGTCCATTCATCCATAAATAAAAACTGCGTGGCAGCCCCAGGCAAATTGCAAATACAGCTCATTTCAATCAGAATGAGAAACACTTATGTGCTACAGACTCAGGGTGGGTGTCTGAAAAGGTTTGGGAGAAAAGATTTGGCTAAAGGAATGAGGTAGAAACAACAGTAAGCAGGAGAGGCCGAGACAGGTGAAAAAAGCAATTAAGGAAGATATCTCTGTAAAGGAATATTCTCAGTGGTATATATCTGCAAAGTGGTACTGCAACAGTGGGAAGTTAACAGAGTAGGTAGTCAGACAAATATAATATTGAATTCTTGTCTGTGCTCAACTAGAGTGTCAACTTGGGTCTCATGACATGAAATGGTTGAATCAGCTCCCTTCTGCATAAATGACAGTGTTACCATTTTCTTCCCTGGGTTTTGTGAGGATTAAATGAGATCATGTATAGGGAAACATTGCCTGGCATGTTTGCATCCTGCTACCAGCGCCTCTAGCTTCATGACAACAAGACGTGTGGATACAAAGTCCCACAGCCTCCCCCTGCTTCCTTCCAGAGGATCAGAAATAGAAGGGTGCAGCCGTCATTGCTCAATGCCGCTCCGTGAATAGGGACAAGGGGCTGAACTGGTTGGAACCACGGCTGAGGGACTGACTGAGTCAGGGGCAAATCACCATAATTGTGCCCATCAGGAGGGAGAAAAAGTGCCAGAGGATCAGTAGGAATGAGACATGGAGAGCAAAAGGAACATGGGGGCCCTCCATGGCAGCTTGGTTTTGCCAACTGCATGCAGGAGCAGGGATCAGATTAAGAAACTTTGTGATATTTGTCTAAAAAAGAAAGTTTTAACACAGAGAGAGAGTAGAAGTGAGGAGTCAATATTTTTATTTTGGAAATTTGGTTTTGGTTCCATTGACACCATCTGGTACCAAGGGCTTTCCCTGGCGTTGAGTTGATGGAAGAAATAAATCCTCTTCTTTACATCATTAAAATCTGAACATATTTCCAAAGCACTGGGACAGGCTGGCTCCACATCACCCCAGAGAGCTTTTACTGAAGTGGCAGCAACACTTAACACTTGATAAGGTGACTCCTGTGGACCTGTGCTGCCCTGGTACTGGGTCTTTGGTGCTTCACAGAGAATTTACAAGTGTGTTCTGCAGACCATCAGGCTAGATCTGGGAGGGCTATAGTGCCCGCTCATGATGTCATGCTAAGGGAACAGGCTCCTCTCTGCTGTAAGGGGTCAGTGGCTGACTGTCAGGATGTCATGTGTTCACCAAACACTATGGTGTGAGAGAGATGGAATCTGTTGTAAAGCCCTTCAGATATTGCTCCCATCAGAGAAAAAATTTCCTCTGAAGGGCACGTCCTCCATTTCTTCCAGAGGCATTCCCTGTAGGTATTATAATCTCCACTTCCCAACCTCCCATTCTTTTCCAATTTCTATTTCATTACTGCACAGAAATGTTTGTTGTCAAGATCACAAATGCCTTCCAGTTTGCCAAACCTAATCATCACTTCTCTGCCCTCATTACAAGCTCTGGGCAACTTTCCACCTGAAGGCTAATCTGTTTTTGAAAATCTTTTTCTTTTCTTATCTTGTGTGATTCCACCCTCTTCTGAATGTGCTCAGCTCTCTTCAGGCCCTTCCATTCATTCTTTGATCTGGACAATCCTGGTGCCCAGACCTCAGTAGAAGAACACTTTCTTTATTTTTCTTTCTTTTTATAAATACACACTCTCAGTCATGTAATCAAAACCTATGACTTTAAAATGCCAGCATCTCAGTGTTTATGACACACAAATTATTCTATGTGGATTTTTTCTTTGCTATCCTTTCCTTTCTCATTGTGCTCAACTTTTCCTATAGATTCTTAAATGTGAGAATTATCTTCATAATGTCTAGTTTGAAGTTATTATCTGTTGGTTCCACTGTCTCTATTATTTTAAAATCTGCTTCCGTTGGTTGTTTCTGCTTCCATTATGGGCCAAGTATTCTGCTTATTTGCATATCTGATCATTTTTTATTAGAGGTCAAATATTGTGTATTTTGTGCTGAAGATTGCTGAGTTTTGTTATGATTTTTAAAAATTTATTCAGATTGTGTTCAGATGTTCAGTTCAGTTCAGTTCAGTCGCTCAGTCATGTCCAACTCTTTGCGATCCCATGAATTGCAGCACGCCAGGCCTCCCTGTCCATCACCAACTCCCAGAGATGTACATTATGTTTATGCAACTGGAAGCTTGCTTTTAAGATGTCTCTTAGCTGGCCAATAACAATCTTTTCTCCAGTGTTACCATAACCCAGTATCCTCTTCTGAGGGTTCTACCCAATGTCTCAAGCATTTCAAGATCTTTCCACCCTGGCTAAGTAGAGACTATTTTCTTTCCTCTGAAAAATATCCGCAGCCTTGTTTAAGCTCCAGGAATTTTAATTGTATTTTTCTTTTCACCGATTCTTTGATAATGGGCAAACTCTAAGAGATGGTGAGGGACAGGGAAGCCTGTCATGTTGGTCGGTGAGGTCGCTAATAGTCGGACATGACTTAACAACTGAAGAACAATACTCTTTGGCAGTGATTCATCTTCTGGGTTTGAGCAGTTTCTTCTCACTTTGGGACCTCACAGAATCAGAGGAGTTCACTGCAGTTGTCTGTGGTTCCTCTCTCTCTGTCACTGTCTCTGTCCCTTTCTCCAACATTTTTAGAACTCTAGTCCACGTTTTATGGTTACCTCTTTATCTCTCCAAATTCTGATATTTTCTCTTCAATTTATCTAGATAACTAAATTCTGTGTTTTTTCTTGTTTTGCATTTTGTTTGTTTGTTATTTCCCATCTGTTACTTTTGCCCCATCTCCAAGCTGTGACAAGTTGATGCATCCATAGGACTCACAACATTCACTAGTCTTCACCCAAGGACTAGACTTAACCTGCATATTATCTAATGTCTGAAAACTTGTCTCATTAATTTTACCAGTTTCTACATTTTTTAGAAAAGAAATTCCAGTAACAGTTAATTCTTTATGGGCAAAATTAGATCTTAATACATATTTAAACAATAAAGACTTGAAGTGATAACATAGAAAAAAAATCTGAAAGCTACAGAAATGGATTATTTGAAAGATAAACTATAGTAAATTTAATACCTTCTGGCAGGTCAGGACTAGAAGGGGCATACAGCTTTAGCGATTAATTTCAGGGATTAAAAATTGGACTAGAAAGGGTATCTGATTTAGCCAAGATTAGAAAGTTCCCAAGCCAGGGCTATGGGGCCAAGTTTCTTGACTTCATGACCTCTGTGTGTGTGTCTGTATCTGTATGTCTATATCTGTATTGCATCAAATAAGGTCATAATCTTTAAGCATCAATTCAGTTCAGGTCAGTCGCTCAGTCGTGTCCGACTCTTTGTGACCCCATGAATCGCAGCACGCCAGGCCTCCCTGTCCATCACCAACTCCCGGAGTTCACTCAGACTCACATCCATTGAGTCAGCGATGCCATCCAACCATCTCATCCTCTGTCATCTCCTTCTCCTACCGCCCCTAATCCCTCCCAGCATCAGAGTCTTTTCCAATGAGTCAACTCTTTAAATGAGGTGGCCAAAGTACTGGATTTTCAGCTTTAGCATCATTCCTTCCAAAGAAATCCCAGGGCTGATCTCCTTCAGAATGGACTGGTTGGATCTCCTTGCAGTCCAAGGGACTCTCAAGAGTCTTCTCTAACACCACACTTCAAAAGCATCAATTCTTTGGCGCTCAGCCTTCTTCACAGTCCAACTCTCACATCCATACATGACCACAGGAAAAACCATAGCCTTGACTAGACGAACCATGGTTGGCAAAGTAATGT
>NW_011494879.1:9125954-9126157 GCF_000754665.1 Bison bison bison
GAGCCCCCCAAAATAAGGTCTGACACTGTTTCCACTATTTCCCCATCTATTTCCCATGAAGTGGTGGGACTGGATGCCATGATGTTTGTTTTCTGAATGTTGAGCTTTAAACCAACTTTTTCACTCTCCACTTTCACTTTCATCAAGAGGCTTTTTAGTTCCTCTTCACTTTCTGCAATAAGGGTGGTGTCATCTGCATATCT
>NW_011494879.1:9126554-9128802 GCF_000754665.1 Bison bison bison
TCACCTATTGCTGAAGCCTGGCTTGGAGAATTTTGAGCATTACTTTACTAGCGTGTGAGATGAGTGCAATTGTGTGGTAGTTTGAGCATTCTTTGGCATTGCCTTTCTTTGGGATTGGAATGAAAACTGACCTTTTCCAGGCCTGTGGCCACTGCTGAATTTTCCAGATTTGCTGGCATATTGAGTGCAGCACTTTCACAGCATCATCTTTTAGGATTTGAAATAGCTCAGCTGGAATTCCCTCACCTCCACTAGCTTTGTTCGTAGTGATGCTTTCTAAGGTCCACTTGACTTCACATTCCAGGATGTCTGGCTCTAGGTTACTGATCACTCCATCATGATTATCTGGGTCATGAAGATCTTTATGAAAATAAAATCATACCAAATAAATTTGTCACTTTTTATCATTAATATGTTTCTCTTTCGAACATCAATAATGCTGGGGGGAAATACCCATTGAAGGGTCTTCATGCTATGGGGAAATAACTCTGCTCTAGCAAACCAAATAGCACTCTTGCTATTTGCTCCTCTAGGCTGTCACAAGCAGAAGTTCACAGCAGAATACAGAGGATAGAGCCACTAGTTGTCACAAGACCAATAACACTCTTGCTGTCCTCAGCGCTAACAAGCTTATTAAGTTTGCCTGTAGGCCTGTCAACGGAAGTTTTATGGTGGAATATTTTCTCTGAAATGAACACAGACTTACCTGCCATTTGAAAACAGCAGTTTCTCAATATATTTATCCAAATAGAACTCTGTGCAGGTGGGTGGAAAATATGATATTACAGTAATTGGGACTGTTCCCAATGTCTGTCTCCCACACATACTTAGAGATGACTGCCTACCTGCCAAGATTCTAGGAAAGCTAAATAGATTTCCTTCCCTGGCGAAATTCTCTCTCACCTGCTACCCTAAAATGCCAGGTTCTTATGAACCCATGAGAAGACTATTTCTTGTTCATTTCCTAAGTCGTGTCTGATTCATTGTGATCCCAAGGACTTCAGCACTCCAGGCTTCCTGGACTTTCACCATCTCCCGGAGTTTGCTCAAACTCTTTTCCATTGAGTTGTTGATGCCATTCAATTATCTCATCCTCTGTTGTTCCCTCCTCCCCTTGCCCTCAAACTTTCCCAGAATCAGGGTCTTTTCCAATGAGATTATTGGATAAGACTTAGTGGAAAATTAGTCTATTAGAACAGACTGTTAACTCTGGCCATTATTAGTAAGGCTCTACTTCCAAGGGGAAAAAGGAAATTAACAGGTAGTCATCAGAGTCTCAAGGACATATAATTTTAGAAACATTGTTCTAATATTTAACTCTCAGCGCTACTTCTAAACCCTAGTGGCTCAGACGGTGAAAAATCTGCCTGCAATGCAGGAGACCAGGGTTCAATCCCTAGGTCGAGAAGATTCCCTGGAGAAGGAAATGACAACCCATTCCAGTATGCTTGCTTGCCTGGAGAATCCCACGGACAGAGGAACCTGGCAGACTATAGTCCATGGGGTCACAGAGTCGAATACGACAGAAGTGACTGAGCATTCACACACTCCTTCTAAAACTCAGTGTTACATTAACAATCTGACCTGATAATCTTCAGTCTGCTCTTGATTTATCCCATCTGACATGACCCCAACCCACTGATTTGAGGCCTGGCTTAATAAAAATGGTCTTCTCTCCTAATAATAGATAGGGCAGGGGTCCAGACACACAATGAATCTTTCATGAGAGAGAAGTTTGTAGCATGAAAGAGACAAAAATAAATCATCTGTCTAGGATCTTGCACATAAAATTTTACTTTTATGAAATTCAGGCTAGTTAATTCAGTCTAGTATTCATGTATTCATGGCTAATTATGACATATTGCAATATGTAAAAAATAAAACATTATCAGTTTGTAAATTTCAGAGTGATTATGGTTTTAGAGATATCTTTTTGCCTTCACTTCTGCCTGGAAATATTCCACTCTATCTTTAAGCCAGTATGTCTCAACCATGGCTACATACTAGAGTCATCTGGAGAGGCATGACAGAGAATACTGCCATAGGGCAAGTTCATTAATGCCTCCTCCATGAAGTTTTACTTTTCATCATATAAAAATATCATCTAAATAATTTTTTATTTTCTGAGTTTCTTCAGGAGTCAATTTGGAATTCTCTTATTCCATTTAAGGAGATATATATATATATATATATATATATATACACATATATTATATATATATACACACATACATATATATATATTTTT
>NW_011494879.1:9128902-9131860 GCF_000754665.1 Bison bison bison
GGAATTCTCTTATTCCATTTAAGGAGATATATATATATATATATATATATATATATACACATACATATATATATATTTTTTTATTTCTAAATTCTTTTTTTTTTAATTTTTATTTTATTTTTTAACTTTACAATATTGTATTGGTTTTTGCCATATATCAAAATGAATCCGCCACAGGTATACATGTGATCCCCATCCTGAACCCTCCTCCCTCCCCATACCATCCCTCTGGGTCGTCCCAGTGCACCAGCCCCAAGCATCCAGTATTGTGCATCAAACCTGGACTGGTGACTCGTTTCATACGTGATATTATACATGTTTCAATGCCATTCTCCCAAATCATTCCACCCTCTCCCTCTCCCACAGAGTCCAAAAGACTGTTCTATACATCAGTGTCTCTTTTGCTGTCTCATACACAGGGTTATTGTTACCATCTTTCTAAATTCCATATATATGCGTTAGTATACTATATTGGTGTTTTTCTTTCTGGCTTACTTCACTCTGTATAATAGGCTCCAGTTTCATCCACCTCATTAGAACTGATTCAAATGTATTCTTTTCAGTGGTTGAGTAATACTTTATAAACTGTGTGTGTGTGTGTGTGTATGCTTTCTTTCTTCACTTATTCATGTCCAGTCTTTTTTTTTTTAATTAGAACTCAAATATTATGTATTTTAGGCTGAGGATTGTTGGGGGTTTTTGTGACTTTTAAAAATCTATTTAGACTGTGTTCTGATGCACAAATAATTTATTTTTAACCAATTAGAAGCCTGCTTTTAAAATGTCTCTTAGCTGGTCAAGAGCAATCTTTAATCCAGTGTTACTGTAACCTACTCCTTCAGAGCACCCCTTCTAAGGATTCTACCCAAGGTCCCAAGCATTGCAAGATCTTCCCACTCTGGCTGGTAGAGAAGTTTCTATTTTTTATATTTACTCTGAAGTATTGATGTTTTTGAACTGTGGTGTTGGAGAAGACTCTTTAGAGTCCCCTGGACTGCAAGGAGATCCAATCAGTCCATTCTAAAGGAGATCAGTCCTGGGTGTTCATTGGAAGGACTGATGCTAAAGGTGAAACTCCAATACTTTGGCCACCACATACGAAGGGTTGACTCTTGGAAAAGACTCTGATGCTGGGAGGGATTGGGGGCAGGAGGAGAAGGGGATGACAGAGGATGAGATGGCTGGATGGCACCACCGACTCAATGGATATGAGTTTGAGTGAACTCTGGGAGTTGGTGATTGACAGGGAGGTCTGGCGTGCTGCAATTCATGGGGTCACGAAGAGTTGGACACGACTGAGTGACTGAACTAAACTGACTCCGAAGTATCAAATCTAACTCACATTTCATATGCTACAGAAATGTCTACCAGTTTCAGAAATGTAAGAAAGGATTTTCAGTTATCTCACCAGGTTTTTCAGCGAATGTGTATATGTGTGTGTACACTTGTACCTCGTGTGGAAAACTGAAGAGCTTGAGGCATAAATCATAATCTTTTGATTCCTTGGAAGGATCTGTAGTTGACTAGCTTATAATTTTATGTTTTTAGAAAGTTAAATATATGTATATTTGAATAAGAAATATGCTATTTTTATTGTAAATCTTTTATCTGTGATTATTCTATTTATATCATTATTATAAAATATTCAAACCTAAAATACACACTGGAAAAATGAATACATACATAGATAAAGCAAGCTAACAAAGCAAATACTATGCACACTACCAAATTTTAATAACTGCTAAAATTTTGCCTATTTGGATCATATTGCTTTTAAATAAAAGGCTCAGTTTAGTTCAGTTCAGTCACTCAGTCGTGTCCGGCTCTTTGTGACCCCATGAATTGCTGCACGCCAGGCCTCCTGTCCATCACCAACTCCTTGAGTTCACTCAGACTCACGTCCATCGATCCAGTGATGCCATCCAGCCATCTCATCCTCTGTTGTCCTCTTCTCCTCTTGCCCCCAATCCCTCCCAGCATCAGAGTCTTTTCCAATGAGTCAACTCTTCACATGAGGTGGCCAAAGTACTTGAGTTTCAGCTTTAGCATCATTCCTTCCAAAGAAATCCCAGGGCTGATCTCCTTGCAGTCCAAGGGACTCTCAAGAGTCTTCTCCAACACAACAGTTCAAAAGCACAGTCTTCTTCACAGTCCAACCCTCACATGCATACATGAAAAACGAAAAACCATAGCCTTGACTAGACCGACTTTTGTTGGCAAAGTAATGTCTCTGCTTTTGAATATGCTATCTAGGTTGGTGTTGAAATTCCAGTTGAGCTATTCCAAATCCTAAAAGATGATGCTGTGAAAGTGCTGCACTCAATATGCCAGCAATTTGGAAAACTCAGCAGTGGCCACACGACTGGAAAAGGTCAATTTTCATTCCAATCCCAAAGAAAGGCAATGCCAAAGAATGCTCAAACTACCACACAATTGCACTCATCTCACACGCTAGTAAAGTACTGCTCAAAATTCTCCAAGCCAGGCTTCAGCAATATGTGAACCATAAACTTCCTGATGCTCAAGCTGGTTTTAGAAAAGGCAGAGGAACCAGAGATCAAATTGCCAACATCTTCTGGATCATGGAAAAAGCAAGAGAGTTCCAGAAAAACATCTATTTCCGCCGTATTGACAATGCCAAAGCCTTTGACTGTGTGGATCACAATAAACTGTGGAAAATTCTGAAAGAGATGGGAATACCAGAACACCTGATCTGCCTCTTGAGAAATCTGTATGCAGGTCAGGAAGCAACAGTTAGAACTGGACATGGAACAACAGACTGGTTCCAAATAGGAAAAGGAGTACGTCAAGGCTGTATATTGTCACTCTGCTTATTTAACTTATATGCAGAGTACATCATGAGAAACGCTGGACTGGAAGAAACACAAGCTGGAATCAAGATTGCCAGGAGAAATATCAATAACCTCAGATATGCAGATGACACACCCTATGGCAGAA
>NW_011494879.1:9131960-9141229 GCF_000754665.1 Bison bison bison
AGAGGAACTCAAAAGCCTCTTGATGAAAGTGAAAGTGGAGAGTGAAAAAGTTGGCTTAAAGCTCAACATTCAGAAAACAAAGATCATGGCATCCAGTCCCAACACTTCATGGGAAATAGATGGGGAAACAGTGGAAACAGTGTCAGACTTTATTTTTGGGGGCTCCAAAATCACTGCAGATGGTGACTTCAGCCATGAAATTAAAAGACACTTGCTCCTTGGAAGGAAAGTTATGACCAACCTATATAGCATATTCAAAAGCAGAGACATTACTTTGCCAACCATGATTCGTCTAGTCAAGGCTATGGTCTTTCCTGTGGTCATGTATGGATGTGAGAGTTGGACTGTGAAGAAGGCTGAGCACCGAAAAATTGATGCTTTTGAACTGTGGTGTTGGAGAAGACTCTTGAGAGTCCCTTAGACACAAGGAGATCCAACCAGTCCAATCTGAAGGAGATTAGCCCTGGGATTTCTTTGGAAGGACTGATGCTAAAGCTGAAACTCCAGTACTTTGGCCACCTTATGCGAGGAGTTGACTCATTGGAAAAGACTCTGATGCTGGGAGGGATTGGGGGCAGGAGGAGAAGGGGACAACAGAGGATGAGATGGCGGGATGGCATCACTGACTCGATGGACATGAGTCTGGGTGAACTCCGGGAGTTGGTGATGGACAGGGAGGTCTGGCGTGCTGCAATTCATGGGATCACAAAGAGTCAGACAGGACTGAGCGACTGATCTGATCTCTGATCTGGTCTAGGTTGGTCATAGCTTTCCTTCCAAGGAGTAAGCATCTTTTAATTTCTTGGCTTCAGTCATCATCTGCCGTGATTTTGGAGCCCAGAAGAATAAAGTCTGACACTGTTTCCACTGTTTCCCCATCTATTTCCCATGAAGTGATGGGACCAGATGCCATGATCTTCATTTTCTGAATGTTGAGCTTTAAACCAACTTTTTCACTCTCCACTTTCAATTTCATCAAGAGGCTTTTTAGTTCCTCTTCACTCTCTGCCATAAGGGTTGTGTCATCTGCATATCTGAGGTTATTGATATTTCTCCTAGCAATCTTGATTCCAGCTTGTGCTTCTTCCAGTCCAGAATTTCTTATGATGTACTCTGCATATAAGTTAAATAAGCAGGGTGACAATATACAGCCTTGCCCTACTCCTTTTCCTATTTGGAACCAGTCTGTTGTTCCATGTCCAGTTCAAACTGTTGCTTCCTGACCTGTATACAGATTTCTCAAGATGCAGGTCAGGTGGTCTGGTATTCCCATCTCTTTCAGAATTTTCCACAGTTTATTGTGATCCACACAGTCAAAGGCTTTGGTATAGTCAATAAAGCAGAAATAAATTAATTTATGGAACTCTCTTGCTTTTTCAATGATCCAACAATTGTTGGCAATTTCATCTCTAGTTTCTCTGCCTTTTCTAAAACCAGCTTGAACATCAGGAAGTTCACAGTTCACGTAAAGCTGAAGCCTGGCTTGGAGAATTTTGAGCATTACTTTACTAGCATGTGAGATGAGTGCAATTGTGTGGTAGTTTGAGCATTCTTTGGCATTGCCTTTCTTTGGGATTGGAATGAAAACTGACCTTTTCCAGTCCTGTGGCCACTGCTGAGTTTTCCAAATTTGCTGGCATATTGAGTGTAGCACTTTCACAGCATCATCTTTCAGGATTTGAAGGAGCTCAACTGGAATTGCATCACCTCCACTAGCTTTGTTCATAGTGATGCTTTCTAAGGCCCACTTGACTTCACATTCCAGGATATCTGGCTCTAGGTCAGTGATTACACCATCGTGATTATCTGGGTTGTGAAGTTCTTTTTTGTACAGTTCTTTGTGTATTCTTGCCACCTCTTCTTAATATCTTCTGCTTCTGTTAGTTTCATACCATCTGTCCTTTATCCAGCCCACCTTTGCATGAAATGTTCCCTTGGTATCTCTAATTTTCTTGAAGAGATCTCTAGTCTTTCCCATTCTGTTGTTTTCCTCTATTTCTTTGCATCGATCGCTGAAGAAGGCTTTCTTATCTCTTCTTGCTATTCTTTAGAACTCTGCATTCAGACACTTATATCTTTCCTTTTCTCCCTTGCTTTTCACTTCTTTTCTTTTCACAGCTATTTGTAAGGCCTCCCCAGACAGCCATTTTGAATTTTTGCATTTCTTTTCCATGGGGATGGTCTTGATCCCTGTACAATGTCATGAACCTCATTCCATAGTTCATCAGGCACTCTATCTATCAGATCTAGGCCCTTAAATCTATTTCTCACTTCCACTGTATAATCATAAGTGGTTTGAGTTAGGTCATACCTGAATGGTCTAATGGTTTTTCCCTACTTTCTTCAATTTAAGTCTGAATTCGGCAATAAGGAGTTCATGATCTGAGCCACAGTCAGCTCCTGGTCTTGTTTTTGTTGACTGTATAGCGCTTCTCCATCTTGACTGTAAAGAATATAATCAATCTGATTTCGGTGTTGACCATCTGGTGATGTCCATGTGTAGAGTCTTCTCTTGTGTTGTTGGAAGAGGGTGTTTGCTATGACTAGTGCATTTTCTTGGCAAAACTCTATTAGTCTTTGCCCTGCTTCATTCCGTATTCCAAGGCCAAATTTGCCTGTTACTCCAGGTGTTTCTTGACTTCCTACTTTTGCATTCCAGTCACCTATAATGAAAAGGACATCTTTTTTGGGTGTTAGTTCTTAAAGGTCTTGTAGGTCTTCATAGAACCGTTCAATTTCAGCTTCTTCAGCATTACTGGTTGGGGCATAGACTTGGGTTACTGTGATATCTACACATTAATAAAAAATAAATACAGTTTCTCAGTACTTCCCTGGTGGCTCAAATGGTGAAGAATCTCTTGCCTATAATGCAAGAGACTCAGGTTTGATCCCTGGGTGGCAAAGATCCCCTAGAGAAGAGAATGGCTACCCACTACAGTATTCTTGCCTGGAAAATTCCATGGATGGAGAAGCCTGGCAGGCTGCAGTCCTTGGGGTTGCAAAGAGTCAGACATGACCGTAGTAACTTGGAACACATACACATACAGTTACATATTGAAATTGCAGATGAAAATTTTCAATAACATGTTGAACAAAGGAAGCAAAAGGCAAAAGGATTTTATACTGGGTTATGATTGGCAAATATGATCTATAAAATTTTTTTGAAGGTGGAGTTTTTGAAATGATATATTAAGGAACTAAGCAAGTTTCCCATCTGACAATATTGAAATAGCACAGAAATATTTGAAACAACTGGAATTCTGAACTGAACAGTATTTTCAGAATTCTGAAAATTGAACAAAGTCATTTGACAAGATGAAGATACCAAGTAAAAAGTCATAAGACTCTTTTCATTGGGAAGCCTTAGGAAATGTCAGTAGGAATCATTTCCAGTAGTCATGTATGGATATGAGAGTTGGACAATAAAGAAAGCTGAGTACCAAAGAATTGATGTTTTTGAGCTGTGGTGTTGGAGAAGACTCTTGAGATTCCCTTGGACTGCAAGGAGGCCAAACCATTGAATCCTAGAGGAAATCAGTCCTGAATATTCAGTGGAAGGATTGATGCTGAAGCTGAAACTCCAGTTCTTTGGCTACCTGATGCAGAGAACTGAATCAGTGGGAAAGACCCTGATACTGGGAAAGATTGAAGGCAGGAGGAGTAGGGAGCGACAGAGGATAAGATGGCTGGATGGCATCACTGACTCGATGGGCATGAGTTTGAGCAAGCTCTAAGACTTGGTGAAGGACAGGGAAGCCTGGTGTGCTACAGTCCATGTGGTCACAAAGAGTCAAACACAACTGAGTGACTGAACTGATTAGGAATCAAGATGCAATTTGCTTATGAAAATTTCAGAAGAGAACTACCACCTATGTGTTCTATATCATGATATAATTATTTGATTCATGAATTTATGTTCATCACTGTAAAATGCACCATCACAACATCAACCTTGTGATTCCAAAATGTTGAAATATTTTCTGCATTATATTCATCAATACCTGTGCAAACAGTCTTCTCAGACAAGGAAAGGAAAACATCCCAATAATGAACAAGATATTGATAAGTAACTTAATGAAAGTTAGAAATAAGAAAGACATGAAAACAAATACAAATATAAAAATGAATCAATGATATGCTTCTACCTTTATGTGTGTGCTGCTGCTGCTGCTAAGTCGCTTCAGTCGTGTCCGACTCTGTGCAACCCCATAGATGGCAGCGCATCAGGCTCCACTGTCCCTGGGATTCTCCAGGCAAGAACACTGGAGCGGGTTGCCATTGCCTTCTCCAATGCCTGAAAGTGAAAAGTGAAAGTGAAGTCGCTCAGTCCATTTGTGTTATATTCTCAGTCGTGTCCCATTCTTTGTGACCCCTTGGACTGTAGCCAACCAGGCTCCCCTGTCCACGGAAGTCCCCAGGCAAGAATACTAGAGTGGGTTGCCATTTTCTTCTCCAGGGGATCTTCCCGACACACGGATTGAACCCGAGTCTCCTGTATTGTGGCAGATTCTTCACCATCTGAACCACCAACAGATTCTAAATGCAGTCAATATACATGATTTTCAATCCCTTTAACACAATTTTTTCCTTCCTGCAATTCTTCAACAATGAATATTAATTTGCATTTGGAAATTTATTTTGAAAAATTATTTTGAAAAATCAGTCTGAAAAATAGCTGAGATCTGGAAATTTTAAAATTTAAGATAATTAGTGCTTTTTTCATCAAAGTTCTGCTTCTATTTACTAATTACCAAAAATAATAAGTGGAAGTCTAATGATTAAAGTAGTACAGTATTACATTTTGAGTGTCTTCAATAAATAAATTAAACATTTTATAGTGGATTCTGTCTTTTTTGCTATACTTTGGATCAATTGGAAAAGTAAAAACAGTAAGGATTTTTTTTCACTCAATAAAAAAAAAGGCTTCGAGCATAAATGTTATGGAAAGAAATGTCATTGGTCTAGAATTTCTTAGAAATAAAAAGAACAAAATTTGTATATTTTTATCCTATCTCTAATAAGAACATTCATATGGTCCATTACAACCCAGAATTATTTTAATGAACTTTAATGAGTCATTGATGCAGTCTAACAGTGTGCAATAAATGCCAAAAATGTTTGTGCCTTCTAAATCCCCTACTAAATTTGTGCCTACATATCTAATTCCCTGGTTTCCAAAACAATCTTTCTATTTTTGATGTGCAAAGTTCCACATTCAAATGAGATACAAGGAACTAAAATATGAAGCTTTTAAAATGAGATTTAAGGATATGTAAAAATCAGATGTGCTAATTTTAAAAGGAAGTATTATTTTCATCCTAAAATTCTCACTTAATCAGATTTAATTTTCTACAAAGTACATAGTCATTAAACTATATTAAGATGAGTCATAAGACTCTCCAGACTAATGGAAACTTTATAGATAATGTTGCAGAAATGAAGGGGAAAAAAAAAAAAAAAACACTTTGGAAATGGAGGAGAGAGAACAGCATTATTACATTAAGATTATTCCTTAAATATAACCTTCTATAAAAAAATCATATTTTTATGACTCAAGTTCAGAAGATATCCATTTTTATTACATATAAATTTAAAGAAACTAATTTTCATTGATATGGCTAAAGAATTTTTCCATATTCAACATGAAACTTTAATGCTGAAATAAAGTGGTTTTAGAAATTATGTTTACTAATTGTTATCTCATCACTTCTACAATGAATTGAATAAAATTTAACATAATATTAATAATTTATCTTTAACATAAGAAAAATGCAAAACTTAAAGATTCAATGGAGGGACTATTCTGGTGGTCCAGTGGTTAAGACTCTATGCTTCCACTAGAAGGGAGCAGGTTTGATCCTTGATCAGGGAACTAAGATCCTCCATACCTTTCACACGGCCAAAATAAATAAGCAAATATTTATGGAAATCTCCAAATCCCCACAGAACCACAGGTTTTGAAGTGAGGAGGTTGGATTGAGACCTTCATTTGAAGGTGTTGTTTCCAGAAGATATATTTAAGATATAAAATGTGTTATTTAGGTGGGCAAACAGAGACACTGTTCATATTTATTAAGTTGTTTTATCTTCACATAAATGGGATTCAACATAGAGGAGTAATATCATGAGTAAAAGTTTAACAGAGACATTTGGAGAAATATTTGAGAATGGATCTCTGTCTTTTGAGGGTGGTCTTCAGTTTCCTGAGCTCTGAAGAGCCTTGGCTAGCATTTTAAAATTCATTCCCTGAATGTTTATTGCACAACATACACTAGGAAGAGTTGTGGGCAGTGGTGGTGCATAAAAATCATTGAAACATAGCCCTTTCTCTCTTGTTACAGTTGAATAGCCGTATACAATGGAAAAAGACTTGAAATTATATGGTGTATATATATATATATACATGTGTATATATTGTGTATATATACAACATATATTTGACACATATAGTATGCATACATATACATATGTGTATATATATATATGACATTCTATAAATAAAAACAATTAAAAAATATATTCTGCTATTAAGACATGGACATTCCCTTGTAGCTCAGTTGGCAAAGAATCTGCCTGCAATGCAGGAGACCCAAGTTTGAGTCCTTGGTCGGGAAGATACTCTGGAAAAGGAAATGACAACCCACTCTACTGTTCTTGCCTGGAGAATCTCATGGACAGAGGAACCTGGAGGGCTACAGTCCATGGTGTTGCAAGAGTCAGACATGACTTAGCAACTAAACCATCCATTGAGACATGAGAAGGCAGAAGTCCTATAATTCTAAGTAGTTGAAAGAATTCTCAAACTTATTTCACAACAGTGTTATTTCTTCCTCATTATCCCTATATTCCTATTAACACCTGACAAAATCGTATTCTTCAGACACATTTTAGAAAAAGATACGTGATAACAGTGGTTCTCCAAATTGGTTGATGAGTAGAAACACCCAAGGATATTTCAGACCATGTTGTGGAGATGCTGATTCAGTGTTTTACTCTGTCTTTGGTAGAAACATAGCATTTGTATTAAAAAAATAATAAAAGAAAGAAAGTACAAGGACAAGATAAAGGGAAAAGAAAAAAATACGGTCATATTTCAGATGTTTTGCAGGCTCCATTTCAGACCACTGAAATAAAGTATCTCAATAAAGTAAGTCATACAAAGTTTTTGATTTCCCGGTGCATATAAAAGCTATGTCACTATACTCTTTTTTATTAAATGTGCAACAGCATTATGTTTTTAAAGAAAACCAATGTGTGTTCCTTAATTAGAAAATACCTTAATACTAAAAAATGCTAACCATCTGACAGCACAAGGTCGTCATACATTCACCTTCAGTTTATGAAAACAGCAATATCTGGGAAGCCTGATGAAGCAAAGTGCAATCAAAAGAGGTTTTCATGTATATTTATCTCTAAATATCCATCTGGGATTGATTCCAGAACCCCCACAAGAGACCAAAATCCACCAGTACGCAAGTCCTTTATATAAAATACCATAGTATTTGTATATGATGTTATATACTTCCTCCTGTATACTTTAATTCATCTCTAGATTACTTATGACACCTACTACAATGTAAATGCTATGTAAATAGCTGTAAATGTAATGTAAATGCTGTGTAAATTATTTCCTGCATGTAGCAATTTCTAATTTTACTTTTTGTAGAGTTCTGAATTTATTTCAATATTTTTGAGTCATGGTTAGTTGAATTTGCAGACAAAAAACCCACAGAAATGTGATACAGCATAGCCATGTTTCAGAAATAAGACAAATTGAAAATTATATAGGGAAGAGTGACATGTAATCAGATTCTGAGACTGGTTGGGCTTGAATCATGAAGAGTCTTAAATATCACAATAAATTTACTCAGTAAGCAATTAAAAACAGTTTAGCAAGGTGTAATATAATCATATTGTTCTTCAGAATGACTGTTCCAGTCACTAAGAGGAATGAGCAGAGGGAAACCTATTTTAATAATCCAGGAATATAGTTTTGGTCCTGGGTTGATCCTATGGGAACCGAACATGGTGAAAGCCAGAAGCAATTCTGAGAAGGACCCATTAAGATGAATGAGTTGGATTTGGGGGGTAATGAAAGAGGAGATTTCAATGATCATTGCAGCCTTTGCATAAAGCAAAATAATAATGATAATAATGGCAATGGCATTAACTGAATACAAAGAAAGAAATGAAACTTTCAGGGTTTTTTGTAGGAAATGATAATATTCATTAACATTATGGAGAGTTTAGTGTATGCCAATTAGTTTTCCAAGTGCTTTACACATAATAAATCATTTAATCCTCAGAGCTATCTTGTGATGTAAGTACTCTTGTTATTTCCAAAATATCAATGAAGAAAGTGAGATTAGAAATTGACCCAATATTAAAAGTTATTAAATGGCATGGACAAGGATTGAAACTCATTTAGTCTAACTCTAGAAAGTGAAAGTATTAGTTGCTTAGTCCTATCCAATGCTTTGCAACTCCATGGACTGTAGCCTGCCAGGCTCCTCTGTCCATGGGATTCTTGAGGCAAAAATACTCGAGTGGGTTGTCATTCCCTTCTCCAGGAGATCTTCCTGACCCAGGGATAGAACCCTGGTCTCTCACATTGCAGACAGACTCTTACTGTCTGAGCCACCAGGCAAGCCCAGTCTAACTCTAGGATATGTGCTAATCAGATCAGATCAGATCAGTCGCTCAGTCGTGTCCGACACTTTGCGACTCCATGAATCGCAGCACGCCAGGCCTCCCTGTCCATCACCAACTCCCGGAGTTCACTGAGACGCACGTCCATTGAGACAATGATGCCATCCAGCCATCTCATCCTCTGTCATCCCCTTCTCCTCCTGCCCCCAATCCCTCCCAGCATCAGAGTCTTTTCCAATGAGTCAACTCTTCGCATGAGGTGGCCAAAGTACTGGAATTTCAGCTATAGCATCATTCCTTCCAAAGAAATCCCAGGGCTGATCTCCTGGACTGGTTGGATCTCCTTGCAGTCCAAGGGACTCTCAAGAGTCTTCTCCAACACCACAGTTCAAAAGCATCAATTCTTCGGTGCTCAGACTTCTTCACAGTCCAACTCTCACATCCATACATGACCACTGGAAAAACCATAGCCTTGACTAGACGAACCTTTGTTGGCAAAGTAATGTCTCTGCTTTTGAATATGCTATCTAGGTTGATCATAACTTTCCTTCCAAGGAGCAAGCGTCTTTTAATTTCAAGGCTGCAGTCACCATCTGCAGTGATTTTGGAGCCCAGAAAAA
>NW_011494879.1:9141378-9148884 GCF_000754665.1 Bison bison bison
AAAAATAAAGTCTGACATTGTTTCCACTGTTTCCCCATCTATTTCCCATGAAGTGGTGGGACCAGATGCCATGATCTTCGTTTTCTGAATGTTGAGCTTTAAACCAACTTTTCCACTCTCCACTTTCACTTTCATCAAGAGGCTGTTGAGTTCCTCTTCACTTTCTGCCATAAGAGTGGTGTCATCTGCATATCTGAGGTTATTGATATTTCTCCCGGCAATCTTGATTCCAGCTTGTGTTTCTTCCAGTCCAGCGTTTCTCATGATGTACTCTGCATACAAGGTAAATAAACAGGGTGACAATATACAGCCTTCACGAACTCCTCTTGCTATTTGGAACCAGTCTGTTGTTCCATGTCCAGTTCTAACTGTTGCTTCCTGACCTGCATACAAATTTCTCAAGAGGCAGATCAGGTGGTCTGGTATTCCCATCTCCTGAAGAATTTTCCACAGTTTATTGTGATCCACACAGTCAAAGGCTTTGGCATAGTCAATAAAGCAGAAATAGATGTTTTTCTGGAACTCTCTTGCTTTTTCGATGATCCAGCAGATGTTGGCAATTTGATCTCTGGTTCCTCTGCCTTTTCTAAAACCAGCTTTAACATCAGAAATAGCTAATGTTAACTCAGTGGTCTACTGGCTTTCAGTAAACAGTAGCCAGGTGTTTCTCTCTTTATCTCTGCTTCTTTGAAATGCATAAGACCATCTAACATGACAATTATAACTGCATATTTTTAGGTTTTTTAATGTATGTAAATGCAACATCTGTAAAATAGTACTTCAAATTGGCAAGGAAAAATGGAGATATACAGAAATAATGTTTATGTGTTTCATTGGAACAGTCAGTATAAAGCTGAAGTAGATTATCATAAGATGTAAACTACAAGCTCTAGAGAAATTTTAAAAGACGTTAAGAGGGATGGTTTGGGGAGGGAGGTGGGAGGGGGGTTCAGGATGGGGAACACGTGTATACCCTTGGCGGATGCATGTTGATGTATGGCAAAACCAATACAATCTATTGAAAATCAGCTGTTATCCTTATTGGAAAGTAAAAAAAAAAAAAAAAGTTCTTGAAAAAAAAAAGACAGTAAGAAAATAATTTTTTAAATTATAATTAATTCATCAATGTGCAAATATCCAGTGATAAGATATATAGGTCCTGGGGATGTAATGTACAGAATGGCGACTATAGCTGACAATGCTGTATTGTAAATTTGAAGATTGCTAACAGCATACATCTTAAAAGTGTTCATCTCAGAAAAAAAAAAAGAATTAACCCTGTGGTGATGGATGTCAACTAAACTGTATATGGCAATAATTTTGTGATGACAATGGTATATGCAATGACATAGATCATTAGGTTGTGTACTTAAAATAATACAATGTTATATGTGAATTTTATCTAATGATTCAGTGGTACAATCCTCGCCTGCCACCTGAAGGCCTAGGTTCAAATCCCAGTCCTTGGAGCCACAGCATCCCCTTTGGGCACTCCAGGTGGTGCTAGGGGTAAAGAATCTGCCTGCCAATGCAAGAGATGTAAGAGACATGGGTTTGATCCCTGGGTCTGGAAAATCCCCTGGAAGAGAAAATGCACCCACTCCAGTATTCTTGCCTGAAAAATCCCATGGGCAGAAGAGGCTGGCAAGCTACAGTCCATGGGACCACAAAAAAAGTTCAGACAGGACTGAACATGCACACACATAATTAATATAAGAGGAATCAAAATATTACAATGTAAAATACCCACTTAATATTATTACAAGGACATGGTTCGATGATTATGGAGTCTGGCAAAGCCCAAAATCTGCAGAGTCAATGTCCCAATTCAAGTACAAAGGCCAGAAGGCTGCTGTAAACCCAGAAACAGCTGATGTTCCAGTTCTAATGCCAAGAGGCAGGAAAATTCTCTTTTATTTGGGAGAGAAGAATCTTCTTTACTGAGTCTGCCAGTTAGATATCAATCTCATCCAAAAACATCCTTTGGAAACATCCATTGTTTGACCAAATATCTAAGCATGTCATGACTCAGTCAAGTTGATGTATTAAAATTAACCATCATAGTGTATTTTCTAATTTTGTGATCCTATTTTGCCTTTTAATGTCCTTAATTCTACCAATTGCTTCCAGAAGAGACTTCTTTCTTTTTGACATTTTCTCCAACATCCTATTGTATGTCTGATATTTGCTTTAGAAGTCTTTTAGAAATATCAAACTTAGAATGTCCAAGGCAGAACACTCATTCCTACAGTTTCCTTAAGAATAATGAAGGAATGCAAAAGTGATGGAAAATGGCTAACAACTCACAGTATTAAGATAAATTATTTAGAGACAAAAGCAAATAAACATACTAAGATGTGTAAGATATGGTTTTGGTACCTAGGAAAACATGACATGTTAACATCTGTAAATTCATTTGTAATTTGAAACTCAGTTCTTATCAGCATGACTCTTACAATATTAAAAAATTAACAAACCAAAAGTCCCATGTATACTAGTTGTTTGAAAATATCATGGCTATTTGATGCAATGCATTCAAATGACTGATTCAACATTTTTTGTTTTGTTTTGAGTATTCTGGTAATCTTTCAGCTCAGTAACAGCCACTCTCCCCCAACACACACACACACACACACCAAGAAATTGAGTCAGAGATAAATTACCAAGTTTAGTTTCAATTACTCTGTGATATTTGGCATTTAACTGGCATACAGAAAGTAATCATTCATGCATACATTAATCATCATAACTATTGTCCTGATGATGATGGAATATATGATTTCTGTGGTTTTTCATTCTTATGTTTTCTGTGTTTGATGTATTTATACACATTTTAGAGATGGAAGCTTTCATATATTTAATGAAAAATTATCGCAAGAAAGTAGAAAAAAAAACTTGATAGACTAATTCCAAGTAATGTACATCAAACAAATTGGTTTGAACACTATCACACCAAAAGAGCAATATAGTTCTTGCAGTTCAAAATTTAAGTCAGTAAATAATTACTGAGCATCTTCCAGCTGCAGAGTCCTAGGAGGGTATTCAGAGATATCAACTAGTGGTACATTTCCTCAAAAAAATTAAGTCTATGAAAGACTGAGGTGACAAAATAATGTAGAAATATGACAAATATTGTATAAACACACCTGTATGTGTGTGAGAAAGATTTAACTTTAATCTTATAAAGAAGATATCCTAATTTGCTGAGTTAATTAAAAAAAAAAAACTTCAATTAAATATGTAGCTTTTGAAATGGGCCTTGAAAGTTTGAAGGTGGAAATATGAAAAGGAAAACAAAAAGTTTCATAGCTGAAGCTACAATGTAAGGAATACTTTAGAGAATCACTGTTTTGATCGATGGGCTGTGTTTTATTCTGATTTAGTTTGTCAAATCAATAAAAACAAGCCAGGAAAAAAAAGGCACTAGAGGACAAAGACTCAAAAAGTAAAAATGAAGATAATAATGCTTGATATTCTCTTCACTGTCCTTGTGATTAATTTAGCTTTCAGATATATCTGATATTAAAAAGAACCCATTGTTAATAATACTTTTGAACTTACTATAAAGGAAAATTAATATGTTTTTGAATAAGACCTATGATGTGTGCCTATTTCTTTAATCTTACAGTCAAAAATATCTTTCTAAAAGCAACTGATTTCCATCAGGGTCATCTAAGTCTGCAGTTCTTTATCTGTGAAACCAAGATTAAACACCCTTTCTTGTGTCATAAACATATTTATAATTTCCTCTACCATGGTCACTATAAGAATACACTTGAATTTATTTCAAATGGGAAAGTGAATGTATATCATTCATTTTTACTTTCCAGTATTTTATGCATGTGCTTCCCTGGTGGCTCAGATGGTAAAGAATCTGCCTGCAATGTGGGAGACCCAGGTTTAATCCCTGGGTCAGGAAGATCTCCTGGAGAAAGGAATGGCTACCCACTCCAGAATTCTTCCCTGGAGAATGCCATGGACAGAGGAGCTTGGTGGACTACAGTCCATGGGGTCACAAAGAGTCAGACACAGCTGAGCAACTAACACTTTCCACTTTCATATTATTCACTATCTTTGTGATATGTATTATATTTGTCATAAGTTCAGCAGACAGCCAATGTGAAGATGAGTGGAAGATCTATATTTTAACTCTGATTGACAAGGACCAAGGTGATCAATGGTATTTCTTTTAAAATTATTCCCTTCTTTTGCCATATGTGTTCATGTTTTTAGGAATCAAGTCATATATTCTCTATGTTAATTACCATTCAACAATTAGTATCTCCTCTTTTAAAAATAGTACATTTAATATATATGTTAATAAAAAACGTGATTTAAAGAAATGGATCAGTAGCAATTAATACTGTCAATTAAGGAAGAAGAGAAACAAAGTACCCATTATGAATGGATGAATGGATGGATGAATAGATGTAAATCAGATGAATGTGTGAATGAATGAAATCAGAATTCTAGCTATACATAGGAAATTCTCATGTGGTTAAGAGATAATTATTGAATTCAAGTAAACTTATAAGCAAGTGAACATAACATCTTCAATTTCTTTGGAGCTCTCTGCTTTCACCTGGTTCTTCTTTTTAGTGTGAATAAGAAACATGCTGTCAGATATGCTTAAATATATGTCACAATTTAGACACGTTCAGAAAATGTAAGATGTCCATTTAGAAAGAAACATTTAGAAAAAGGCAGAATATCCAAAGTGTTACATGTGCTTTGCATAGATTCTAAAAATTTCTACCAACCTAACTTGTTTTGATAACCTCTATATATAATGTCTCATTTAATCCACAAAGAAAATAAATAGCTTGATCACAGGAAAGACTTAAAGCGAAAGAGAAAGCAAGGATTTAAATCAGAATCTGGTTCCAAAGGCTGTATTTTATACAAATTAGCATACTTCCCCAGAGTATGGGAAAGTATTGTCTCCTTCTAAGTTATAAATACGAAGGAAGAGAAATATAGCCAATGCCTACCCCACTGATAAATCATGCCTTATATTTTTCAATTCAATTATACAACTATCTGTATACACAGATACAGAAGTTCCCACAAATATCTTACTGTAGTATACTATTTGTTGCCGTTATTGTGATATAGTATTAAATCACGAGTTCAGTTCAGCTCATTAGCTCAGTCGTGTCCAAATCTTTGGGACCCCATCGACTGGCACATGCTAGGCTTCCCTGTCCATCACCAGCTCCAGGAGATCACATCTCGATAAATTAAACTCTGCTCCTGAGAATTGTATGTTGATATTTGAAGCAGCAGTTCAGTTTAGTTCAGTCACTCAGTCGTGTCTGACTCTTTATGACCCCATCAACCGCAGCACGCCAGGCCTCCCTGTCCATCACCAACTTGCAGAATCCACCCAAACCTGTGTCCATTGAGTCGGTGATGCCATCCAGCCATGTCATCCCCTTCTCCTTCCGCCTTCAATTTTTCCCAGCATCAGGGTCTTTTCAAATGAGTCAGCTCTTTGCATGAGGTGGCCAAAGTATTGGAGTTTCAGCTTCAACATCGGTCCTTCCAGTGAACACCCAGGACCGGTCTCCTTTAGGTTGGATCTCCTTGCAGTCCAAGAGACCCTCAAGAGTCTTCACCAACACCACAGTTCAAAAGCATCAATTCTTTGGTGCTCAGCTTTCTTTATAGTCCAACTCTCACATCCATACATGACCTCTGGAAAAACCATAGCCTTGACTAGACACACCTTTGTTGACAAAGTAATATCTCTGCTTTTTAATATGCTATCTAGGTTGGTCGTAACTTTCCTTCCAAGGAGTAAGTGTATTTTAATTTCATGGCTGCAATCACCACCTGCAGTGATTTTTGAGCCCCCCAAAATAAAGTCAGCCACCCTTCCACTGTTTCCCCATCTATTTCCCGTGAAGTGATGGGACGAGATGCCATGATCTTCATTTTCTGAATGTTGAGCTTTAAGTCAACTTTTTCACTCTCCTCCTTCACTTTCAGGAGGCTCTTTAGTTCTTCAATTTTTGCCATAAGGGTGGTGTCATCTGCATATCTGAGGTTATTGATATTTCTCCCAGAAATCTTGATTCCAGCTTGCACTTCATCTAGCCCAGCATTTCTCATGATGTAATCTACATATAAGTGAAATAAGCAGGGTGACAATATACAGCCTTGACACACTCCTTTCCTATTTGGAACCAGTCTGTTGTTCCATGTCCAGTTCTAACTGTTGCTTCCTGACCTGCATACAGATTTCTCAAGAGGCAGGTCAGGTGATCTGATATTTCCATCTCTTTCAGAATTTTCCACAGTTTATTGTGATCTGCACAGTCAAAGGCTTTGGCATAGTCAATAAAGCAGAAATAGATGTTTTTCTGGAATTCTCTTGCTTTTTCGATGATCCAGCAAATGTTGGCAATTTAATCTCTGGTTCCTCTGCCTTTTCTAAAACCAGCTTGAACATCTGGAAGTTCACAGTTCACGTATTGCTGAAGCCTGGCTTGGAGAATTTTGAACATTATTTTACTAGCGTGTGAGATGAGTGCAATTGTGTGGTAGTTTGAGCATTCTTTGGCATTGCCTTTCTTTGGGATTGGAGTGAACCCTGACCTTTTCCAGTCCTGTGACCACTCCTGGGTTTTTCAAATTTGATGGCATATTAAGTGCAGCACTTTCACAGGATTATCTTTCAGGATTTGAAATAGCTCAACTGGAATTCCATCACCTCCACTAGCTTTGTTCATAGTGATGCTTCCTAAGGTCCACTTAACTTCACAGTCCAGGATGTCTGGCTCTAGGTGAGTGATCACACCATCGTGATTATCTGTGTCATGAAGATCTTTTTCACACAGTTCTGTGTATTCTTGGCACCTTTGCTTAATATTTTCTGCTTCTGCTAGGTCCCTACCATTTCTGTCCTTTATCGAGCCCATCTTTGCATGAAATGTTCCCTTGGTATCTCTAATTTTCTTGAAGAGATCTCTAGTCTTTCCTGTTCTATTGTTTTCCTCTATTTCTTTGCATTGATCACTGAGGAAGGCTTACTTATCTCTTCTTGCTAGTCTTTGGAACTCTGAATTCAAATGGGTATATCTTTCCTTTTCTCCTTTGCTTTTAGCTTCCCTTATTTTCACAGCTATTTGTAAGGTCTCCTCAGACAGCCATTTTGCTTTCTTGCATTTCTTTTCCATGGGGATGGTCTTGATCCCTGTCTCCTGTATAATGTCACGAACCTCCGTCTGTAGTTCATCAGGCACTCTGTCTATCAGATCTAGTCCTTTAAATCTATTTCTCACTTCCACTGTATGGTCATAAGGGATTGATTTAGATCATACCTGAATGGTCTAGTGGTTTTCTTCACTTTTTTCAATTTAAGTCTGAATTTGGCAATAAGGAGTTCATGATCCAAATCACAGTCAGCTCCCAGTCTTGATTTTGCTGACTGTATAGAGCTTCTCCATCTTTGGCTGCAAAGAATATAATCATTCTGATTTCCGTGTTGACCATCTGGTGATG
>NW_011494879.1:9148984-9157215 GCF_000754665.1 Bison bison bison
TTGGAAGTGGGTGTAGCTATGACCAGTGCTTTCTCTTGGCAAAACTCTATTAGTCTTTGCTCTGCTTCATTCTGTATTCCAAGGCCAAATTTGCCTGTTACTCCAGGTGTTTCTTGACCTCCTATGTTTGCATTCCAGTCCTCTATAATGAAAAGGACATCTTTTTTGGGTGTTAGTACTAGAAGATCTTGTAGGTGTTCATAGAACTATTCAACTTCAGCTTCTTCAGCATTACTGGTTGGGGCATAGACTTGGATTACTGTGATATTGAATGATTTGCCTAGGAAATGAACAGAGATCATTCTGTCATTTTTGAGATTGCATCCAAGTACTGCATTTTGGACTCTTTTGTTGACTATGGTGGCCACTCCATTTCTTCTAAGGGATTCCTGCCCACAGTAGTAGATATAATGGTCATCTGAGTTAATTTCACCCATTCCAGTCCATCTTAGTTCGTTGATTCCTAGAATGTTGATGTTCACTCTTGTCATCTTCTGTTTGACCGCTTCCAATTTGCCTTGATTCGTGGACCTAAGGTTCCAGGTTCCTATGCAATATTGCTCTTTAGCATCAAACTTTGCTTCTATCACCAGTCCCATCCACAGTTGGGTGTTATTTTTGCTTTGGCTCCATCCCTTCATTCTTTCTGGAGTTAATACCCCTGATCTCCAGCAGCATATTGGGCACCTACCGACCTGGGGAGTTCACCTTTCAATGTCCTATCTTTTTGCCTTTTCATACTGCTCATGAGGTTCTCAAGGCAAGAATACTGAAGTGGTTTGCCATTCCCTTCTCCAGTGGACCACATTCTGTCAGACCTCTCCACCATGACCCGCCCATCTTGGGTGGCTTAGAAGCAGCAATTCTGCTTTCACCCACGCGGCTTGGCTTAGAAGCAGCAGTCTCATTTTGTCAAATAGAATTTCATCATTCCCAGAGGTTGACTGACTATAATATAACAAAATAATTTTATTATTTTCTTTTCCATTGTGGTTTATTACCAGATGGTGAATAGAGCTATACAATATGACTTTGTTGTTTATCTATTCTATATACAATAGCTTGCATCTGCTAATCCCAACCTCCCAATCCATCTCGATTCCCCATCCTCATTCCCCTCAGCAATCACAAGTCTGTTCTCTGTGTCTGTGTCTGTTTGTGTTTAGTAGATAAGTTCATTTGTGCTGAATTTCAGATTCCATGTATAAGTGATATACAAAGTAACTTTAAAGATGGAGAAAGAGATGAATGAGAAAGGAAGGTAGCTGAAGCAATATGTAGAGGGGGATGCCAATCTTGAAAAAGAACTGGAAGAAAGAGGAATAAGGGCTCCAGTCCTTGGAGGAATGCAAGGGGATTGAATGTAAAGAACAGGTAGAAAGTTGGGCTAAAGGCTGGAGGGAGAATTTCTTTCTTTCTCTTTTTACAAGTAGATAAAATTGTGGTGGGGCTTCCCTGGTGGCTCAGGGGTAAAGAACTCGCCTGCTAATGCAGGAAAGGTGGGCTCAATAATTCCTGTTTGGGGAAGATCCCCTGGAGAAGGAAATAGCAACGCACTCCAGTATTCTTGCCTGGGAAATCCCATGGACAGAGGAGCCTAAAGGCCCATGGGGTTGCAAAAGAGTCGGATATGACTGAGTGACTAGACAACAAAAGGTGCAGTATGACAATGTCTTCCTTCTTCAAAAGTATAAGGCTTTTCATCGTGTTATCTCTAAACTTTTAGTTGCTAGCAGAAATGTGTCTTGAGCCTCACCTACTTTTATTTTCCTTTGAGGCTCAGTTGATGAAGTTCTTTTCCTTGGCTACATCTTCACATCCTCACCCTGCATCCTTCTCACTCATCCTTTTCCAGCTCTTTGGTTACCAAGGCACATGACTCAGTCCATCTTTTATTTTTTCCCCTGTATTTTCAATGCTACAACTTCAATGACTGATGTCATTTGATAGCTTAAAGTATTGATTATGTGGCCCAACTGCCTATATTCAAACTCTGATTCCACACTTAGCAGATAACTAACTGGGGTAAGTTATTTACAGTTCATGTCTCAAATTATTTGTTTATAAAATAGAGATAACAAAGCTAATCCATGAAAAATGCTTAAGAAAATTACCTGTTACATAATAAAACTCAATAAATATATTTTATTTTATCCTGTCTGTCACCCTTCAAATTTTTGATACTCTAAAATTTACCAATAACATTAATTCAAAAAGTAAGTTTTAAGGACACTCCTGGCAGTCCAGTGGTTAAGACTCTGTGCTCTCAATGCAGGGTTTCTGGGTTCAATCTCTGGTCAGGGAACTAAGATCCTGCATGCCACATGGTGTGGCCAAATAATAAATAAATAAAAATATAAAGATACCAATTTCTTTAAAAAATGCAAGCTTTAACTCCCACATAATCCTCTCTTCTGTGTTCTCCATGAAAGTTATATTTTTCTTGACTCACATTCTGATAAAATGTTCTTCAGTCTGGTTTCTGCACAATACTCTATTTAAACTACCTTTTATAGATCTCTATAGCTTTTGATAATATGGATTAGTTTTTTCATACCTAAATTTTTAACACTTAGATTACATCCTTATACACAGTCTTGATTCTTCCTATCTGTCTCAGACTATAATTTTATCTCCATTTTGGAAGTTTCCTTTTCCTTTGTCTGTCTGTTAAATGATGCTAATCCTTGCAGTTCTATACTCTTCTGATTACTCATATAAAATTATATGCATCCTTGATATAAACTGTTGATGCACTGTTGCATATTTTCATCCAATATCTCTCTTCTGACTTTAAAACACGTATGTCTAGGTATACAAGAGACATCTCAATATACTGCTTTATATTTTTATGTCCTGCTTTATATTTTATATTGTTATGATTGCTTTATACTTTCCCCTCCCATATGTTCACATAATATGTTTTCATCTGGCAGGATCTTGATTCATTTGTCCATGTTAAAAACTGCAGAGTAAGGCTAGACACTATTCTCTCATATTCTGATTCAATCGTTAATTTATGCCAACTTCTGAAAATCAGATTCACCGATTTTTTTTAATTTTTATAATTATATTTGTTTTATACTTTACAATATTGACGATATTTTTAAAATCAGATCCATCCTTTTCTTTCCATCATTACTGATCTAAGACATGTCTTCATCATTCCAGGAATTGACAACTTAAATAATCTTTTAAAGTGTTTTGTCTTAAACTTTCACAACTGAATTTAATTTCATCCCAAGAAGTGGAGAGCAATGTGAAAATGAGATTCTGATTGAGTCACTTTACGGCTAAGAACTTAATGTAGCTAAAGGTTAAAAAAAAAAAGAAAAAGACATGGAAAGTTTTGATTGGCAATTTAGGCACTGTCTCTTGAGTCTTCTTTCCTTAACTCATCTTCCTCACTGGTGAATTGAAGAGCTCTTTTGCAAAACAGTCACGTTGTCTATAAACAGTGGCATCAGGGACTTGTCATATTGATTTTGACTGCATGTTTCATTGATAGCCCATGAGCTCCTCAAAGGCAAGTATTATACTCTATTTATCTTTGTATTCACAGAATTTAGCATAGTGTCTGTCCCATATTAGGGCTTGGTTTATGCTTATTACAAAAATGATAAAATGGTTCTTTAGAAATAATGAATTTTGTCAGAAATCAAGCTGCACAAATTTATGAATTTTTCTATATTTGTAAATCTTTGGTATAAAAGCAACTTCTTCATGATTTATTATCTTTATGCTTTATTGCTGATTTGATTTGCTAGAATAAAAATTTTGGCAGCCCTAAGGATACTCTTAAGAAGTATTAATGTATACTTGTGTTATTGTTTTATTTTTACCATTTTTGCTGAGACATGGCATCAGGGTTATACTGACCTGAAATCCTTGGAGATCTCTGAATATGCATGTACTTTTATTTCTTTCTGTGCATGAATATGTTCACAAACACATGTATTCGTGCATGCACTCAAAGAAGTCCACGTTTATCTTGTTTTATGTGTATGAACATAAACACTGGGTATGATTCCATGCAACGTGTGAATGCTTTAGCGAAGGGATGGTAGAAGTTACTATAACATTTACTGGTCGACACGAATATGCACACACACTTTCCTGTGTTCATGTTTTCATTCTTGGAGAATGCACTGGTGTGTGCATGAGCATTTACATGTATGTGCTCCTCCTTGTGACTGTGTGCATGAAACCTACATGTTTGTCATATGTATGGACTTTCGTGTGGCTTTAAACATTAAGATTCTGGTGTACCACCTAGCTTATAGAGTGAAAATTAACTGTCAACCTCAGAGGAAAAAAAAATTCAAAATGGAAAATTGCCTCTGCTGGATATAAACTCTGTTCTCCTTTTGCTCACTCACGTTTGCATCCCTTATTTTCTAGTGTTTTATATAACCTGATGCTGCCAGGACTGTTTGAAGAATTCTTGCTTCAGGTCCCTTCCAGCAGTCTATGAAAAATTCATACCCAGCTCTTGCAAAGACTGAATTCTAGCAAAGATTTTGCTAGGCAGGAGGTGGCAGCTATGTCCTGATATGCACCTGTCTCAGAGTAGTCTCTGAATATAGGGGAAAAGCTTTCCTAAACATTTCCATTTTAATTTTTTGGTAGATACCAGCTTTCCAGCTGAGAAGCATGAGTTTTTCTTCTATTCAATAAGGCAAATGGTTTCTTATCTTCAGATTTTCACTTCTTAAGCTGTACAAGGATCTTTACACTTTTAAAGTCATTTTCACACATTATCTTAGATGGTCTTGTGTGACCTTGGTCATCTCATTTTTCGGAGTTTCAGTTTCTTTTCAGTTTCTGCAGGACTGTGATAATCGTCAGTGTGCTGATAACCAGACACAGACTCAGTGAAGATGCAAGGGAGATAGTGACTTCACAAGCTTGCAGATTGTAAGATTAATATAAACAGGCTGTAACTTTTTCTTATTGTCATCATTATTCTTCTCAACAAGAATGCAGAGTATTAAATATATTATAAGGTGCTCAGTTCAAACACTGAAGAACCAATTTCACATTCTCTATTGACATACTTGAAAAAACAGAATATGCTATAAGCTATTTTCTTTATACAAAGGGACAACTGAGATAATGCATTTTGTCCACTATATTCAAACTACTGAATTTAATTAATAATCAGTGTTAGCAAGTGAGTGGACACATCGGCATTCTAATATATTGTTGACAGTGTTGTTCTATGCTATTTTTCAAATTGTGTAGCTATATTGATCAAAATTTAAGTTCTGTCTAATCTTTGACCCATTCATTCCACTCTTGGTATCTGAACTAAGGGAAAAAAATCATACATAAAATACACATATTCATACATAAATATGCAATACACATATATACAATTATTTTACAAGGATTTTAAGTTAATACATACTACATATGTATATAAATAAAGGAGCATGTGCATTCATTTGTAAATATATATTGATGATGAGAGTATATATGAATATGCATATTGGTTAACATTTTAATACTTAATCATTAAAAACCAACTCCATGTCTATCTGTAAGTGAGGGTAAATAAACTGTGCTCTATGTCTATCAGAGGGTTCTATGAGCCTTAAAAAGAATAGTTTACATGTAGTAGTAATATGGAAAAATAACTACCTCATAGTATTACATTAAGTTGCAGAACACTATGCCTGGTATAAACCCACTAATCAAAAATAATATTTATAAATATAAATAGATTGGTTTAGGGGCAAAGACAGGCTTTGTCTCTACATGATTCTGCAGTAAGTTTGGATTTTTTGATAATGTATCATTTTTATACTAAACAAAAGTCTATCAATATAATGAAGAAACTGCACACTAAAAGAGCATTTTTAAGAGACAGAGAGTATATTAAAGTTCTTTAGAGACCATTCCATCGAACCACTAACTGAGAGTAGCGGTGTGATCAGCAGTTGGAAGTGAATATCTAATAACTGTATGCTAATTCTGGCTCCTTCAATGCTGCCCTGTGGATCCTCTAGAGGAAGCAGTTTCACTGTAGTCTTTTCCTTACAGTTTATTATGGGATTATAATAGCTATAATTTCCTTCTCTGGATTTTTCTTCTGAACTAAAATAGTTGTCTTGATTGGAAGCAGTCCCTTGTGAAATGAAGGTGACTATGGGAAGATTTTTCTTAGGGAATGCAGATTCCTCAAAGAGCTGTATCACACTGAATGTGCTGGCCCTAACATTTTCATTCAGGGGAAACTGGATTGAAATTTATATTCCAGTAAAGTTAAAATTTAATTTTTTTTTCCTATGGGCAGATTCTTTAACAACTGAGCCACTAGGGAAGTCCATGGGCAGTACAAAGGGCAAGAATTCATGCTTTGCCAAGTAGCACTTTCTCTGTGTGTTTAAGCTTTAACTGGAACTTGCAAGAAGAACTTAGTGGTGTTTTTTGAGTCTCAGTCTCCTGGGGAATCTAAGAACTATCTTTGGGTGTTCTGTTCTTACTCTTAGAAGTAGACTCCTGAACAGAATCTAAATAGATTAAAAATATACATAAAACAATATTGGAGGTTATCCTAAATAGTGTGGAAAAAATAAAGTCAAAAATTAGGAATTTTCTTTCTTGACTCTGGCAGTTACTAACTGCAAAAACTTAGTAAGTCACATATTCCCTGAAATGTATTTTGATCATTATGTAGTGTTCTTCTTTGTCCCTAGCAAATATGATGGCTTTTAAATCTACTCTATTTGAAATTTATAACTACTCCTTTTTCTTTAGATTAATGGTAGCATGATACATTTTTCTCTATCCATTTCTCTAAAATTTGTATGTATCTTTATAATCAAAGTGGGTTTCCTATAGACGATATAGACTTGGGTCCTATTTTTTATTTGCTCTGACAATCTCTGTCTTTGCACTGATACATTAAGACCATTTACCCTCATAATGACTATTAACATCTAAATCTATCACCAGTTGTACATCACCAGATGGTCAATACGTAAATCAGATTGATTATATTCTTTGCAGCCAAAGATGGAGAAGCTCTATACGGTAAGCAAAAGCAAAACCAAGAGCTGACTGTGGATCAGATCATGAACTCCTTCTTGCCAAATTCAGACTTAAATTGAAGAAAGTGGAGAAAACCACTAGACCATTCAGGTATGACCTAAATCAAATCCCTTATGATTATACAGTGCAAGTGAGAAATAGATTTAAGGGACTAGATCTGATAGATAGACTGCCTGATGAACTATGGAATGAGGTTCGTGACATTGTTCAGGAGACAGGGATCAAGACCATCCCCATGGAAAAGAAATGAAAAAAAGCAAAATAGCTGTCTGGGGAGGCCTTACAAATAGCTGTGCAAAGAAGAGAAGTGAAAAGCAAAGGAGAAAAGGAAAAATATATCCATCTGAATGCAGAGTTCCAAAGACTAGCAAGAAGAGATAAGAAAGCCTTCCTCAGCGATCAATGCAAAGAAATAGAGGAAAACAACAGAATGGGAAAGACTAGAGATCTCTTCAAGAAAATGAGAGATACCAAGGGGACATTTCATGAAAAGATGGGCTCGATAAAGGACAGAAATGGTATGGACCTAATAGAAGCAGAAGATATTAAGAAGAGGTGGCAAGAATACACAGAAGAACTGTACAAAAAAGATCTTCATGACCCAGATAATCATGATGGTGTGATCACTCACCTAGAGCCAGATATCCTGGAATATGAAGTCAAGTGGGCCTTAGAAAGCATCACTACGAACAAAGCTAGTGGAGGTGATGGAATTCTAGTTGAGATATTTCAAATGCTGAAAGATGATGCTGTGAAAGTGCTGCACTCAATATGCCAGCAAATTGGAAAACTCAGCAGTGGCCACAGGACTGGAAAAGGTCAGTTTTCATTCCAATCCCAAAGAAAGGCAATGCCAAAGGATGCTCAAACTACCACACAATTGCACTCATCTCACACGCTAGTAAAGTAATGCTCAAAATTCTCCAAGCCAGGCTTCAGCAATACATGAACTGTGAACTTCCAGATGTTCAAGCTGGTTTTAGAAAAGGCAGAGGAACCAGAGATCAAATTGCCAACATCCGCTGGATCATGGAAAAAGCAACAGAGTTCCAGAAAAACATCTATTTCTGCTTTATTGACTATGCCAAAGCCTTTGACTGTGTGGATCACAATAAACTGTGGAAAATTCTGAAGAGATGGGAATACCAGACCACCTGACCTGCCTCTTGAGAAAT
>NW_011494879.1:9157315-9157432 GCF_000754665.1 Bison bison bison
CCTCTTGAGAAATTTGTATGCAGGTCAGGAAGCAACAGTTAGAACTGGACATGGAACAACAGACTGGTTCCAAACAGGAAAAGGAGTTCGTCAAGGCTGTATATTGTCACCCTGCTT
>NW_011494879.1:9157532-9167893 GCF_000754665.1 Bison bison bison
GGAAAAGGAGTTCGTCAAGGCTGTATATTGTCACCCTGCTTATTTAACTTCTATGCAGAGTACATCATGAGAAATGCTGGACTGGAAGAAACACAGACTGGAATCAAGATTGCCAGGAGAAATATCAATCACCTCAGATATGCAGATGACACCACCCTTATGGCAGAAAGTGAAGAGGAACTAAAATGCCTCTTGATGAAAGTGAAAGAGGAGAGTGAAAAAGTTGGCTTAAAGCTCAACATTCAGAAAACGAAGATCATGGCATCTGGTCCCATCGCTTCATGGGAAATAGATGGGGAAACAGTGTCAGACTTTATTTTTTTGGCCTCCAAATTCACTGCAGATTGTGACTGCAGGCATTAAAAGACGCTTACTCCTCGGAAGAAGTTATGACCAACCTAGATAGCATATTCAAAAGCAGAGACATTACTTTGCCAACAAAGGTCCGCCTAATCAAGGCTATGGTTTTTCCAGTGGTCATGTATGGATGTGAGAGTTGGACTGTGAAGAAAGCTGAGTGCCAAAGAATTGATGCTTTTGAACTGTGGTGTTGGAGAAGACTCTTGAGAGTCCCTTGGACTATAAGGAGATCCAACCAGTCCATTCTGAAGGAGATTGGCCCTGGGATTTCTTTGGAAGGAGTGATGGTGAAGCTGAAACTCCAGTACTTTGGCCACCTCATGCGAAGAGTTGACTCAGTGGAAAAGACTCTGAAGAGAAGGGGACAACAGAGGATGAGATGGCTGGATGGCATCACCGACTCGATGGACGTGAGTCTGAGTGAACTCTGGGAGTTGGTGATGGACAGGGAGGCCTGGCGTACTGCGATTCATGGGGTCGCAAAGAGTCAGACACAACTGAGCGACTTCACTTTCTACAACATTGGTTGTGTCATGTGTTTGGCCACTCAGTCGTGTCTGACTCTTTGTGACCCTTTGGACCATAGCCCCCCAGGCTCCTCTGTCCATGAGATTTTTCAGGTAAAAATACTGGAGCAGTTGCGATTTCCCCATCTAGACCATCTTTCTGACTCAGGGATTGAGCCCACATCTCCTATATCTCCTGAATTGCAGGCAGATTCTTTAAACACTGAGATCAGAAAGCCATATCTGTTACTCTTTTTTCTATTTGTTGTCCCGTTTCTTTGTTCCTATTTTTCCTCCCATTCTTTTTTTTAACATTTTATGGCTTCAATTATTTTATTAAATTGAATTTTCTCTTTCTTCTTAGCATGTTAGTTATATATCTTTTTCTTTCTCATTTTTTAGTGGTTGCCACAGAGGTTGTAAATGCATTTATAATGAATCACACAACACTGTGAGTGCACTAAAAGCCTCTGACCTGCACACTTTAAAATGGTTTATCCAATTTTTACCTCAATTTAAAAAATTGATGGGAACAAAACTGTTAAAAACAGACTCTTATAATAGTCAAGATGAAAGGTGATACTAGGTTCCACTATCCTGGGAGCAGAGAAGATGGAGAAATTTGAAAAGATGAGGATTTGGTTAGAAAGGAAAATTGATAAGATTGGTGATGGCTTATGCATGGGAGCACAGGAAGATACAAGTTATTTGCAATATAAATATTTCCTTGATTCTCATACTAGTTACTCCCTTCTGGATAATCTATCACTTTGTGATTTTTCTATTATTTTTATGATTTCAATAAAACACACATCACAGGAAATTATAATAGACTGCAGATTTGTTTACTTTGATTCACTCTAAGATTCCAAAGCATATATTGATCTATTAATTTTGTATCCCCATTGTTGTCTGAGTGTTTGTTACACACCAGGTGCTCTATGACTTTGGATGAGCAAGGATGATTACATATAAACAGTTGTGTTAGTAATGCAAATGCCTGTGAAAGCTTACACATTTCTTAGCCAACATTTTGTTTATGAATATTGAAAATATCAAATGTCTCCAAATTAAAATATAAAATATTGCAGTTATAATTGGTGTTGTCACTGTAATATTCTTACTACTAACATTGTATCCATAGATATGCCTGAGTTAACTAAATGAGTAAATGCATTAGAAAATCTCTTTAACGTTGTGATGAATTAATGTATGAAATATATTTACACCAAATTTCAATTTCTGGATTTCTCTAAAACAGCCTGATTACTCATTTGCCAGAGGATAAATGGCTTGTTAGAAATGGAAAGCTTTAATATTGTAAATATTTCAACTGTCTTGAAATTAGTCTGCAAATGTACTCTTAATCAAATCTCAAAATATATTTTTAAAAATAGGCAAAATGATCTTAGATATGTCTGTAAGAATACATGCAGTGTAATAAGTGGGATAGCAAGATATTTCTAAAATGAATTATGTTAAACAGACAAAATAATTTACATGTCCCATGGTCATGAGAATAGGCAGACACATTAATGAAATAGCATAGAAAATATTTAGAAAGACATTAAACATAAAATTTAATATATTTTAAAATATTTAAAATTTAATTTTATTAGTCAGGTAATGAATTACTCAAAAATGATGCTAGGAAACCCATTCCTTTGTTTAAAAAGAGCATTGAGCATGTCAGAAAATGCATTTCACATTTATACTAAAATAAACTAAATATAGTTTATATTTCAAAAAGCATCAAAGAAGCAAAAGAAAGTATAATGAATAATTCCATTATAGACTTGGCATATAAAAAAGTTTTTAAAACATATCAGTAAAAGCAGAAACCATGGAGAAAATGACTGATTAGATTTTATAGGTAATTTTTAAAAATTATACATATTTTATGTATACAAAATAAATATACAAAGCTGTCAACCACAATAAAAGTGATAAATCTAAGAAAATTATTTCAGCATATATAAAATAAGAAGATTTGTTATTCATTACATTTAAAGTTATCATATATCAATAATAGAAATATTCTGGAGGATAACTTGAATCTGCATCACAGAAATATCACTAAACTAATAATTTGATTTAAAAATATTTTTCCTAAAGAAATTGTCAGATAAGGGAAAGTTGATGTGATACCCATATTTTCATCACAGTGTTGTTAAAAGTAGCAAAATAAAACTGGAACAAGCATAAATGTCCAGTAATAGATTTCAGATTACATGAGTTGAATTATTGTGTAAACATAAAAGAAATATGAAATAATAGTGTAGATATCTGGGCTTTCCAAGTGGTGCTAGTGGTAAAGAACCTGCCTGCCAGTGCAGGAGATGCAAGAGACATGGGTTCAATCCCTAGATGGGAAGATCCCCTGAGGGTATGGCAATCCACTCCAAGATTCTTGCAGGGAGAATCCCATGGACAGAGGAGCCGATGGGCTATAGTCCATAGGGTCGCAAAGAGTCAGACAGGACTGAAGCAGCTTAGGATGCTTCAGTGTAGGTATCTATTGACATACATAAAATCCTCATATAATTAATATCAAAAAGCAAATTTCAAAATATATTCTATACAATTATATATGTGTGTACAAGTTCGTGTAGATAGAAAAAATAACTGGAAATATATAGATTGATAGTGAAAAATAAACGTGTGCAAGTATATATATATATATGTACACATATATATACTCGTGTGTCAGTGTGTATGGACATGGATATAAGCAAAGTTACAGCCTAATGTCATAAATTAAAATGTTAGCCATTATTTTTGAGTGATATTTTAGGAATGATTTTTTGTTGTTACTTTTTCTATTATAGAGTTCTTGTCCACTTGTAATTTAATCTTTACTATTCAGCATTGATAATGGGGAGTGTATGCTTTTGTTTGTTCATTTGAATTTTAGATTTAATTCTCTCAAACACTGCATACTCTTCAGATAATGTTAGTATCTGGAAATTTCCACGTAGAAGCCAGTAATCTTGAGGCAGCTGCTACAAGAGCTTCAGTCAAATTTAGCTCTGACAATACTGGAGGTATAATAAAAATGTCTTTTTATGGGTAAAATGGATGGTTTAAGGACGTTGAGATTGGAAATAATAATAATAATGGAGTTCTCAACCTTGCATGAATAGAGTACAAGAATAGAGTGTATGCAGTGGGCTATACGCTTGAGAGCAACACCTCAGGCTTGATTCAAATGACTGCACTTCTAGACACTGACTCAGAATTTTAGTTGCCTGAATCCAACTAAGGGTAAGTAAATCGTGGTACTAAAATACTACCATATTTGTTTTGGGAGAACCTTTCATGCAAGGAGCTCTAAGTGCATTTTAAATGTAACAGAACCAGAAACCATCATGGAGATTACAGAACAAGTAGCAAGAAAATAAATTTTATGAGTAGCAACATGTAACTAGGTGATAGAAATCAAAAGAATTTTTTTCATTGTAACCTAGTAAGAGGTTGTAGGGAAAATACCTAAAGTAATAATGTTTATCAAAAAGACAAATTAATTGTGAATATCCAGAAAGACGTATATCAGTTTGCAAATATTATGGCTTGTCCTCACACTCATATGCAAATAATTTTTAAGCAGAGGAGATGCATTTTTTTAGGTTGTTTGTTAATTTTTTAATTAAATTAATTCATTTTAATTGGAGGCTACTTTACAATACTGTAGTGGTTTATGCCATACATTGACATGAATCAGCCATGGGTGCACATGTGTTCCCCATCTTGAATCTCCCTCCCACCTCCTTCCCCATCCCATCCCTCAGGGTCATCCCAGTGCACCCCCGCCCTGAGCATCCTGTCTTGTGCATTGAACCTGGACTGGAGATCTATTTCACATATGATAATATACATGTTTCAGTGCTATTCTCTCAAGTCATCCCACCCTCACCTTCTCCCACAGAGTCCAAAAGTCTGTTTATTTCTGTGTCTCTTTTGCTGTCTTGCATATAGGGTCATTGTTACCACCTTTCTAAATTCCATATATATATACTGTATTGGTGTTTTTCTTTCTGACTTACTTCACTCTTAGTATAATAGGCTCCAGTTTCATCCACCTCATTAGAACTGATTCAAATGCATTCTTTTTAACAGCTGAGTAATATTCCATTCTGTATATGTACCATGGCTCAGCTTTCTTATCCATTCATCTGCTGATGGAAATCTAGGTTGCTTCCACATGCTGGCTATTGTAAACAGTGCTGTGATGAACATTGGGGTACACGTGTCTCTTTCAATTCTGGTTTAGAGGCATTTTAAGTGACTGTATATGGAGTAAAATATTTGTCAATATATAAAAAAGAGTCTCCAAGCCAGGTTTCAACAGTATGTGAACCATGAACTTCCAGATATTCAAGCTGGATTTACAAAACACAGAGGAGCCAGAGATCAAATGGCCAATGTCCATTGGATCACTGAAAAGCAAGAGAGTTCCAGAAAAACATCTACTCTGCTTCATTGACTATGCAAAAACCTTTGACTGACAAACTTTGGAAAATTTTTCAAGAGGTGAGAATACCAGACTACCTTACCTGCCTCCTGGAAAATCTGTATGCAGGTCAAGGAGCAATAGTTAGAAATGGACATGGAACAACAGACTGGTTCCAAATGGGGAAAGGAGTGCATCAAGGCTGTCACCCTGCTTATTTAACTTATATGCAGAGTACATCATGAGAAACGCTGAGCTGGATGAAGCACAAGCCGGAATCAAGATTGCCAGGAGAAATATAAATAACCTCAGATATGCAGATGACACCACCCTTATGGCAGAAAGTGAAGAAGAACTAAAGAGCCTCTTGATGAAAGTGAAAGAGGAGAGTGAAAAAGTTGGCTTAAAACTCAACATTCAAAAATTAAGATCATGGCATCTGTTCCCATCACTTCATGGCAAATATATGGGGAAACAGTGGAAACAGTGGCTGACTTTATTTTGGGGGGCTCCAAAATCACTGCAGATGGGGACTGCAGCCATGAAATTAAAAGATGCTTGTTCCTTGGAAGAAAAGTTATGACAAAACTAGACAGCTTATTAAAAAGCAGAAACATTTCTTTGTCAACAAAGGTCCAGCTAGTCAAAGTTATGGTTTTTCCAGTAGTCATGTATGGATGTGAGAGTTGAACTATAAAGAAAGCTGAGCACCAAAGAGTTGATGCTTTTGATCTGTGGTGTTGGAGAAGACTCTTGAGAGTCTCTTGGACTGCAAGGAGATCCAACCAGTCCATCCTAAAGGAAATCAGTCCTGGGTGTTCATTGGAAGGACTGATGCTGAGCTAAAACACCAATCCTTTGGCCACCTGATGTGAAGAACTGACTCATTGGAAAAGATCCTGAGGCTGGCAAAGATTGAAGGCAGGAGGAGAAGGGGACGACAGAGGATGAGATGGTTGATGGCATCACCAACTCAATGGACATGAGTTTGAGCAAGTTGCAGTAGTTGGTGATGGACATGGAAGCGTGGAATGCTGCAGTCCAGGAGGTCACGACAGTTGGACACGACTGAGCATATGAACTGAAAGCAGAGTCAATATGATACAGATTATGTTCCCCAAACATAATACATAAAATTATATACACATACATATATGTATTTAAAATAGCTCTATCATTTATCTATTGATCTATCCGTCACAATAGACAGTCTTAAGAAAATATATTTTAAAGATGGTAAATTATTTTCATGGTTTTGCATAAAATTTTGGATGCTTGGGGCTGGTGCACTGGGACAACCCAGAGGAATGGTATGGGGAGGGAGGAGGGAGGAGGGTTCAGGATGGGGAACACATGTATACCTGTGGTGGATTCGTTTCGATATATGGCAAAACCAATACAATATTGTAAAGTTTAAAAATAAAATAAAATTAAAAGAAAATAAAAAAAAATTTTAAACAAAAATCATTAGAGTAAATCTGAATTGTTTATTAGACAAGCACTTTAACCAACTAAGCCACTGTACCAAAGACATAATAAAGAATTAACTACATGAAAATAAAAATTATCAACAAAGTCAAAACTTCTCCTTGAAAAAGCCTAATGAAATAGACATGAATCTAGTAAGCATAATCAAGAATGCACCATAGAGAAGGCAAAGCCAAATTATGTTGAAAATAAGAGAAAGGATACAGCTACAGATATATAGAAAACATGTAAAAACTAAGAAATACTAAGGACAGGTCAACTCTGAAAATACTAGTAAAATGTTAGTGGAAATTTAGATTAGAAATACAATTTTAGAAAAATATGTATCACCAAAATAAAGTATTAATGAAAATCCTATAGAATATGTACCTAATGAAAGCTACATTTGTAGTAAAAAGTTACTTTCTCAGACTGTGAGCAAACTCAGACAAGATCATTAGAGCTGGAGAGACAACCCATAGATGAATACATGCTTAGGAGCAAGCACTAACTGTAATAGCCAAGTTTAGAACAGTTGCTCTAAATCCCACAAACTCATGAGCTAGATAAATGTCATTTATTCAGCACTATTGAGGAAACAGATAATTAATACAAACTCAAAGAGGTAACATGTGTGTGTTCAGTAGCTCAGTCAAGTCCAACTCTGAGACTCCATGGACTATAGCCTGTCAAGCTCCTCTGTCCATGGAATTTTCCAGGCAAGAATACTGGGATGTGTTGCCATTTCCTCCTGCAAGGGAATCTTCTCATCCCAGAGATCAAACTCTCATCTCCTGTGTCTGCTGCACTGCAGGTGGATTCTTTATGGCCGGGCCCTCTGGGAAGCCTCAGGGATGTAACATTGCTTGCTTAAAAACAATAGTTGATTAGGCTGAAATTTGAACCCACGTCTGTCTGACTCGAAATCCCACTACAGATATGCAGAAAAATATGTAAAAAATAAGAAATACCAAGGACAGGCCAACTCTGAAAATACTAGGACTCAAAATCACACTACAACAAAGGAAATACATTCTAGAATAACTTCCTAGGACATGGCTGTTTAGAAGTACACCCACTCATTTTCCAAAAACAGGATCATAGAAAATATGTTCTAATAAAATGCAATTAAGCTATGATACATAATTAAAGAGTAGCTAAAAATATGGATATATTTGGAAATTTAGAGCAAATTCTAAATAATTCAGGAGAATGATTCATGAAATTAAAAAATATTTAACTGAACCCATTCAAAATTTACTGAATGGAACTAAACTAGTTCTTGGTAAATTAGCATCCTTAAATATTTACAACTAACAATAAGAAAGGCTAAAAAATAATTGATTAAGCATCTACTTTAAGAAGTTAGAAATTTTACAAATCCATTAAATATAAAATGATTGAAGAAAGATATAAACAGTTTAATGGCAAACCATTAAAGTAGAAAACAGTAAAGATAATAAATAAAGCCAAATGTTTCCTTGAATGACCTGAAAACTTTATAAAGCTAATAAAATTGATTAAGAATTTAAAAAAGGAAAGTCATGAATAAACAATATCAGGAATTAAAGGACTATAAATATAATTGCTTCAGAGTTTAAAAGGATTAGAGAATATGATAAACAACTTATTGTTGGCATGTATTAGAAGAGGAAAAATGTAAAAAAAGTGATAGATGGTATGGGGAGGCAGGAGGGAGGAGGGTTCAGGATGGGGAACACATGTATACCTGTGGCAGATTCATTTTGATATATGGCAAAACCAATACATTATTGTAAAGTTAAATAAAATAAAATTTAAAAAAAAAGTGATAGATGAAAACTGACCTTCGGGAACAGATGAAAAAATCTTGAATATTCTTACAATTTTTGAATAAAAGTATTATGTTAATAGTTACCTACCACAAAGAATAGACAAATTTCAGATGTTTCCACAAGTTAGCTCCTCTAAATATTGTGAGTAAATTAATCCCATTCTTAAATAAAAAAATCTTTTTTAAAAAGTGAGTAAAGTGAAAAAAGTAAAGCATATAAACAAGTCCACAAATAATTTTGTGACAATTTGTAAGAATTTTAATAAGAAAACTAGACATGGGCCATTATTAAAAAGGAAACAGACACCATGCTTTCTTATAAACTTGGAAGTAAGTAAATATAACAGAGGAATAACCTATTATATGCATTCCCATATAACCTTTTCTCAATAGAATGCCAATGGCTTTTCAACCCCAAATCTCACAGAAGTCCCATTTTTCAGCAGAATGCATCATGACGTATGTTTCCATGCTCAATCACTCAGTTGTGTCTGACTTCCTGCGACCCTATGGACTGTAGCCTTGTCATTTCCTCCAGTTGTTTCCTCCTGAAATCTTGAATCCTTCAAGTCATCCATGAGGGCTGGAATCAAATTCTTACAAACTCCTGTTATGTTGATATTTTTGGCCTCTTCCCATGAATTACAAATGCTCTTCTTGGTATCTAAAATGATGAAGTTTTCCAATTGACTTTGCCCAGATTCATCAGAGGAATATATGACACAATAGATTAATGAAATAAATTCCTTAAATAATAAGACTTAAAGGTTAAAATGCCTCCCTGATCCATAGACTTCAAGAATGGAAGTTGTGTTAGCAGACATGAAATCAACATTAATCTTACACATATTCATCAAAGCTCTTGGATGACCAGGAACATTGACAATAAGCGTTAATATTTTGAAGTGAAAGTGTTAGTCACTCAGTCTTGTCTGACTCTTTGTGACCCCATGGAGTATAGCCCACCAAGCTCCTCCTGTCCATGGAATTTTCCAGCAAGAATGCTGGAGTGGGTTGCCATTGCTTTCTCCAGTGGATCTTCCCAATCCAGAGATCGAACCTGAGTCTCCTGAGTTGCAGGCAGATTCTTTATCATTTAAGCCACCAGGGAAGCCTATTAATCTATTTTTCTGAGTGGTAAGTCTCAACAGTAGGCCTCTCTCTGGGAGACAGTGAAGGATGGGGAAGCCTGGCATGCTGTAGTCCATGGGTTCATGTAGTCCATGTAGTCCATGACTGAGTGACTGAGCAACAGGTCTCAACAGTGGGCTTAAACTCTTCAGTACACCATGTTGTAAACAAATGTGCCACCATCCAGGCTTTGTTGTTCCATTTTTAGAACACAAGCAGAGTAGACTTAGTATAATTCTTAAGGCCCTAAGGTTGTAAGAATGGTAAATGAGCATTAGCTTTTTTTTTTTTTTTAAACTATACAAATTGTGTTAGTTTGGCCAAATATCAAAATGAATCCACCACAGGTATACATGTGTTCCCCATCCTGAACCCTCCTCCCTCCTCCCTCCCCATAACATCCCTCTGGGTCATCCCAGTGCACTAGCCCCAAGCATCCAGCATCGTACATCGAACCTGGACTGGCAACTCATTTCATACATGATATTATACATGTTTCAATGCCTTTCTCCCAAATCTTCCCACCCTCTCCCTCTGCAACAGAGTCCATAACACTGTTCTATACATCAGTGTCTCTTTTCCTGTCTCGTACACAGGGTTATTGTTACCATCTTTCTAAATTCCATATATAGAT
>NW_011494879.1:9168546-9171422 GCF_000754665.1 Bison bison bison
GTGTTTGTTAGCCATCTGTATGTCTTCTTTGGAGAAATGTCTATTTAGTTCTTTGGCCCATTTTTTGATTGGGTCGTTTATTTTTCTGGAGTTGAGCTGTAGGAGTTGCTTGTATATTTTTGAGATAAGTTGTTTGTCAGTTGCTTCATTTGCTATTATATTCTCCCATTCTGAAGGCTGCCTTGTCACCTTGCTAATAGTTTCCTTTGATGTGCAGAAGCTTTTAAGGTTAATTAGGTCCCATTTGTTTATTTTTGCTTTTATTTCCAATATTCTGGGAGGTGGGTCATAGAGGATCCTGCTGTGATGTATGTCAGAGAGTGTTTTGCCTATGTTCTCCTCTAGGAGTTTTATAGTTTCTGGTCTTACGTTTAGATCTTTAATCCATTTTGAGTTTATTTTTGTGTATGGTGTTAGAAAGTGTTCTAGTTTCATTCTTTTACAAGTGGTTGACCAGATTTCCCAGCACCACTTGTTAAAGAGATTGTCTTTAATCCATTGTATATTCTTGCCTCCTTTGTCAAAGATAAGGTGTCCATATGTGAGTGGATTTATCTCTGGGCTTTCTATTTTGTTCCATTGATCTATATTTCTGTCTTTGTGCCAGTACCATACTGTCTTGATGACTGTGGCTTTGTAGTACAGCCTGAAGTCAGGTAGGTTGATTCCTCCAGTTCCATTCTTCTTTCTCAAGATAGCTTTGGCTATTCGAGGTTTTTTGTATTTCCATACAAATTGTGAAATCATTTGTTCTAGCTCTGTGAAGAATATCGTTGGTAGCTTGATAGGGATTGCATTGAATCTACAAATTGCTTTGGGTAGTATACTCATTTTCACTATATTGAGCATTAGCTTTAAATTCAAATCACCAGTTGCATTAACCCTCAATAAGAGTCAGCGTATTCTTTGAAGCTTTGAAGCCAGAGAATAACTTCTCATTTCTGTTGTAGCCATGAAAGTCCTAGATGACATCTTCTTACAATATAAGCTATTTCCTCTACATTGAGGATCTGTTGTTTAGTGTAACCACTGTAACAACTTGAGCTTGATATTCTGGATCATTTGTTGTACCCTCTATATCAGCACTTGCTGCTTCACCTGGCAGTTTGATGTTATAGAGACAGTGTCTTTCCTTAATCCTCAACCACAAATCTCTGCTAGATTCAGACTTCTCTTCTTCAGCTTTTTCACCTCTCTCAGCCTTCATAAAATTGAAGAGGCAGAGCCTTGCTCTGAATTAGGCTTTTGCTTGAGGAGAATGTTGTGTCTGATTTAATTTTTACCCAGACCACTGAAACTTTCTCCATATCAACAATAGGACTGTTTTGCAATTATATCATTTGTGTGTTCACTGAAGTACCACTTTCGATTTCCTTCTAGAGCTTTCCTTGTGCATCACAATTTTGCTAACTGGTGCAACAGAACTAGCTTTAGGCCTATCTCTTCTTTCAACATGCCTTCCTCATTTCTAAGCTTCATCATTTCTAGCACTTGGTTTAAAGTCAGAGATGTGTGACTCTTCCTTTCACTTGAACACTTAGAGACCATTGGAGGGTTATTGATTGGCCTGATTTCAATACTGATATATCTCAGGGGATAGAGTAGTCAAAGGAGGTGTGAAGAGATGTTGGAATGAGTTGGTGGTGCTGTCAGAACACACATGTACTTATCAATTAAGTTCATTGTCTCTTGGGGACAGAGTTTGTACTGCTCCCAAACACAGTACTAATGTTACTGATCACAGATCATCATATCAAACATTGGAATAAGAAAAAAAAGTTTTAAATATTGTAAGAATTACCAAAATGTAACACAGAAACATTAAATGAGCAAATGCTGTTGGAAAAAATAGTGCTGATAGACTTGCTTATGTAGGGTTGCCGCAAAACTTCAATTTGTGAAAACGCAGCATCTGGAAAGTACAATACAGTGAACTGCAATGAAAAAGAAGCTGACCTGCACAAAGCCCCCAAAACTTAATACATCTTTAAAAAATGTGTATTAATATCTTTGAGTTACATTTCAAACACAACTGTAAGCACTACAGAATGATATTTATATGTTTTTAAAAGTCTCTCATTTTTCAACTAATAAGATATACATTAGGTACTCTTGGGGCTACGATGGCCTTGGAGTTCCATCCTACTTGTGAGACAATTCGCATGGGTTTCTCTGAACATTTCTAAATGTTATTGTAAAGTTGATCTTTATTTTTGCCTTGTTTTTAGCACAAATAAATAAATAATGAGAAGGTGTAGAAGAAAATTTTGGAAAAGGAAGTAAAGGAAGTGAGAGAAGTGATTTATATGAAAGTGAGCACACATGTATAGCACTCTACCATGTTACCACCCATCGCATTTATGCATGATATGACAGATAACTCCAAGCATTTGCCAGAGACACATATCAAGTACATATGTGATATGTTAGTGTATAAAAAAGAATGAAATAATGCCATTTTCAGCAGCAGGGAGGGACCTAGAGATTATCATAACAAGTGAAGTCAGAAATAGAAAGACAAATACCATATGATATCACTTTTATGTGGAATCTAAAATATAACACAAGTGAACCTATTTACAAAACAGAAAAAGACTCACAGGCATAGAGAACAGACCTGTGGTTGTCAAGGAGGAAGGGGTGTCAAGGAGGGATGGAGTAGGAATTTTTAATGAGCAGATGGAAACTATTTTTTTTTATTTTTAAACTTTACATAATTGTATTAGTTTTGCCAAATATCAAAATGAATCCGCCACAGGTATACATGTGTTCCCCATCCTGAACCCTCCTCCCTCCTCCCTCCCCATACCATCCCTCTGGGTCGTCCCAGTGCACTAGCCCCAAGCATCCAGTATCGTGCATCGAACCTGGACTGG
>NW_011494879.1:9171522-9172777 GCF_000754665.1 Bison bison bison
TTTACATGTTTCAATGTCATTCTCCCAAATCTTCCAACCCTCTCCCTCTCCCACAGAGTCCATAAGACTGTTCTATATATCAGTGTCTCTTTTGCTGTCTCGTACACCGGGTTATTGTTACCATCTTTCTAAATTCCATATATATGCGTTAGTATACTGTATTTATGTTTTTCCTTCTGGTTTACTTCACTCTGTATAATAGGCTCCAGTTTCATCCACCTCATTAGAACTGATTCAAATGTATTCTTTTTAAAGGCTGAGTAATACTCCATTGTGTATATGTACCCCAGCTTTCTTATCCATTCTTCTGCTGATGGACATCTAGGTTGCTTCCATGTCCTGGCTATTATAAACAGTGCTGCGATGAACATTGGGGTACACGTGTCTCTTTCCCTTCTGGTTTCCTCAGTGTGTATGCCCAGCAGTGGGATTGCTGGATCATAAGGCAGTTCTATTTCCAGTTTTTTAAGGAATCTCCACACTGTTCTCCATAGTGGCTGTACTAGTTTGCATTCCCACCAACAGTGTAAGAGGGTTCCCTTTTCTCCACACCCTCTCCAGCATTTATTATTTATAGACTTTTGGATCGCAGCCATTCTGACTGGTGTGAAATGGTACCTCATAGTGGTTTTGATTTGCATTTCTCTGATAATGAGTGATGTTGAGCATCTTTTCATGTGTTTGTTAGCCATCTGTATGTCTTCTTTGGAGAAATGTCTATTTAGTTCTTTGGCCCATTTTTTGATTGGGTCATTTATTTTTCTGGAGTTGAGCTGTAGGAGTTGCTTGTATATTTTTGAGATAAGTTGTTTGACAGTTGCTTCATTTGCTATTATTTTCTCCCATTCTGAAGGCTGCCTTTTCACCTTGCTAATAGTTTCCTTTGATGTGCAGAAGGTTTTAAGGTTAATTAGGTCCCATTTGTTTATTTTTGCTTTTATTTCCAATATTCTGGGAGGTGGGTCATAGAGGATCCTGCTGTGATGTATGTCATAGAGTGTTTTGCCTATGTTCTCCTCTAGGAGTTTTATAGTTTCTGGTCTTACGTTTAGATCTTTAATCCATTTTGAGTTTATTTTTGTGTATGGTGTTAGAAAGTGTTCTAGTTTCATTCTTTTACAGGTGGTTGACCAGATTTCCCAGCACCACTTGTTAAAGAGATTGTCTTTAATCCATTGTATATTCTTGCCTCCTTTGTCAAAGATAAGGTGTCCATATGTGAGTGGATTTATCTCTGGGCTTTCTATTTTGTTCC
>NW_011494879.1:9172877-9173252 GCF_000754665.1 Bison bison bison
GTGCACCAGCCCCAAGCATCCAGTATCGTGCATCGAACCTGGACTGGCAACTCGTTTCCTACATGATATTTTACATGTTTCAATGTCATTCTCCCAAATCTTCCCACCCTCTCCCTCTCCCACAGCGTCCATAAGACTGTTCTATATATCAGTGTCTCTTTTGCTGTCTTGTACACCGGGTTATTGTTACCATCTTTCTAAATTCCATATATATGCGTTAGTATACTGTATTTATGTTTTTCCTTCTGGTTTACTTCACTCTGTATAATAGGCTCCAGTTTCATCCACCTCATTAGAACTGATTCAAATGTATTCTTTTTAAAGGCTGAGTAATACTCCATTGTGTATATGTACCCCAGCTTTCTTATCCATTCT
>NW_011494879.1:9173949-9174903 GCF_000754665.1 Bison bison bison
TTCAGTCCCAAAGAAAAGCAATGCCAGAGAATGCTCAAACTACCACACAATTGCACTCATCTCACACGCTAGTAAAGTAATGCTCAAAATTCTCCAAGCCAGGCTTCAGCAATCGGTGAACTGTGAACTTTCAGATGTTCAAGCTGGTTTTAGAAAAGGCAGAGGAACTAGAGATCAAATTGCCAACATCCGCTGGATCATGGAAAAAGCAAGAGAGTTCCAGAAAAACATCTTTCTGCTTTATTGACTATGCCAAAGCCTTTGACTGTGTGGATCACAATAAACTGTGGAAAATTACTGAAAGAGATGGGAATACCAGACCACCTGATCTGTCTCTTGTAAGAAACCTATATGCAGGTCAGGAGGCAACAGTTAGAACTGGACATGGAACAGACTAGTTCCAAAGAGGAAAAGGAGTACGTCAAAGCTGTATATTGTCACCCTGCTTATTTAACTTATATGCAGAGTACATCATGAGAACACGGGACTGGAAGAAGCACAAGCTGGAATCAAGAATGCCAGGAGAAATATCAATAATCGTAGATATGCAGATGACAACACCCTATGGCAGAAAATGAAGAGGAACGAAAAAACGTCTTGATGAAAGTGAAAGTGGAGAGTGAAAAAGTTGGCTTAAAGCTCAACATTCAGAAAACAAAGATCATGGCATCCAGTCCCATCACTTCATGGTAAATAGATGGGGAAACAGTGGAAACAGTGTCAGACTTTATTTTTGGGGGCTCCAAAATCACTGCAGATGGTGACTGCAGCCATGAAATTAAAAGACGCTTACTCCTTGAAAGAAAAGTTATGACCAACCTAGATAGCATATTCAAAAGCAGAGACATTACTTTGCCAACAAAGGTCCATCTAGTCAAGGCTATGGTTTTTCCAGTGGTCATGTATGGATGTGAGAGTTGGACTGTGAAGAAGGCTGAGCGCCGAAGAATTGAT
>NW_011494879.1:9175003-9210971 GCF_000754665.1 Bison bison bison
TGGATGTGAGAGTTGGACTGTGAAGAAGGCTGAGCGCCGAAGAATTGATGCTTTTGAACTGTGGTGTTGGAGAAGACTCTTGAGAGTCCCTTGGACTGCAAGGAGATCCAATCAATCCATTCTGAAGGAGATCAGCCCTGGGATTTCTTTGGAAGGAATGATGCTAAAACTGAAACTCCAGTACTTTGGCCACCTCATGCGAAGAGTTGACTCATTGGAAAGACTCTGATGCTGGGAGGGATTGGGGGCAGGAGGAAAAGGGGATGGACGACAGAGGATGAGATGGCTGGATGGCATCACCGACTCGATGGACCTGAGTTTGAGTGAACTCCAGGAGATAGTGATGGACAGGGAGGCCTGCTGCTGCTGCTGAGTCATGTCAGTCGTGTCCTACTCTTAGCGACCCCATGGACTGCAGCCTACCAGGCTCCTCTGTCCATGGGAGTTTCCAGGCAAAAGTACTGGAGGGAGTCTCCAGTGCCTTCTCAGACAGGGAGGCCTGGCGTGCTGCAATTCATGGGGTCACAAAGAGTTGGACATGACTGAATGACTGAACTGAACTGAACTGATAATTCAATAAAAGATAAACATAAAATGAAATATTTTAAAAAGAGCTTGTTTCAATGCACGATACTGGATGCTTGGGGCTAGTGCACTGGGACAACCCAGAGGGATGGTATGGGGAGGGAGGAGGGAGGAGGGTTCAGGATGGGGAGCACATGTATACCTGTGATGGATTCATTTTGATATTTGGCAAAACTAATACAATTATGTAAAGTTTAAAAATAAAATTAAATTAAAAAAAAAAAGAAAAGGTAGAACTATATGGATGAATAGGAAACAATGAAACCATGTTATATTAGAGAAAAAAGAAAGTTTTATGATTTTAAATAATTAAAAGATTTGCATAAAAAAATAAAAATAAAAAAAATAAAAAGAGCTTGCTACAAACACCAAATGTAAACAAAAATGGAAGGAAAACTATTTGTCTGGAAAAAAACACAAAGAGAAATATATTAATGACAAAAATTGCTAATGACTGGTGGGAATTATGTACATTAAAAGGAATGAAGCAAGGCATAAAATGAAGAACATAATGTTTAAAGAAGTATTTATTGCAGGAATGCAAGGATTTTTTTCCTATAATAAAAAAAAAGGTAACTCACAGATTAACAGATTAGAGGAAAATAAACAAACTGAATGTTTCAATAGATACCAAAAAGGCATTCAAAAATGTTCAATAGAAACATATAGAAAAATAAAAATGAATTGGAGAGACAAAAATGTATTACTAGACTTCCTGATATATATACAAAAATCTAACATGTTCTCTCTATAAATTAGTAAATTATTATAATTTATAGCAGAGTGTAGCAAGGTTGCTGGATATGAGGTCCATTAACATGAGTTGATTGAAAATCCATACACAACTAAATGTAGGAAAATATAATCTGAAATAATAGACTTTTAATAGGAATAAAAATATAGGATATCTAATGTTTCATTTAATCCAGCACACAATGTTTCTCTAAAATCTAAATTTAAAATGGTCCATATTCTTGGATAGGAAATCCTAGTATTTAAGCATGTCTGTTTTCCCTAAATTAATCTACAGATTCAGTGCAGTTCTAATAAAAAATACACAACTATAAAATTTATTGGGAAGTTTAGAGATACTTTCAATAATGTGAAACAAGTGACATGGTCATGAAAAGAATTTCTTAACATTATAAAATACTATATGTGTCTATATATTTTCTGTAAATGGGTCTAATAGAGCTCTGTACATTAATCCTGAGTCTGAAATCATGGGTAAATGGCCCCAAAATAATAACTTTGATTAAGAACAAGGACGGGCTGTATTTCACAGGTATCTGCCCTCTACCTATCCTGTTGGATTTTTTTCTTTCTTCATTAATGGCTTGTTTGAAGACATTACATGGTGACATATTGTCAAATTCAGCTCTGGTGTACCACTGTGGTTGTTAGGTCATATGCCATACCACAGAGCCCAGATCCAAAATGCTTTTGACAGGTTTGAACAAGAGGTTATAGTTGCCTTGAAAAGTAACATGGAAAAGGAAAAATTATATATCTGAGACTAAAATTGTATGCAAAAACGTAGAACAGGGCAATGTGATGCCTTTTCCAGAGTCTCCTACTCTCCAGGTTGGGAGCAGATATCATCTTAGAGGCAGGAGACAAGACACAGTGAAAGTTCTAGTCAGTTATGCACACCTTATTGCTGATTTTTGCTACTTTTTCTCTTCCGTAGGTAACTGAGGCACAACTAAATTAAGAAACAATAAAGTCTTATTTATCATATTCTCTCTTGAAAAAAACCTCAGAATCATCCTTAAATGCCACTTCCTGTCTGTGTCACATATATCCCCTTCTCAAGGACTTAGGGGGCCCAAACCCAAGAGATAAAAAGGAAGAGTGAGGAAAAAAAAAAAAAAAAAGGTGGAAGACTGAAAAATCAAGCCTAGAAAGACCCTAAACCCTTTTGAATTGAACCAAATAAAGCTTCAAGTTTGTCTTTCCTCCCCTCTCACAAAATCCCTTAGCTTCTGGCATATTCACTTATCTCCTTTGTTTCTGAGATTGTTTCATTGTTTCTACTTGTTCATCAGGAAAACAAGAGGAAACAGCCACCTGCATCCTTACTCTGGGATTTCTGGAGGTCTGCTTGTTGAATTTTGCTAGACAGCAGATCATTTGCCAGCTTCCAGGGGCTAGTTAAACATTTATCTCTTTTCCTTGCCGGAAATTGCTGTTCGGGAGATGTTTTAATGAGACCAGATCACTATTAGCATTCATATTTAGAATAATATTTAGTAGTCATTTACAGATAGTGATTTCTTAGCTACTCGCCAAATTGGGAGGGTCAGCCCTGGTTGTGTCCTTGAAGCAGAGTTTTTGGTTTGTAACAGCACAAAATACTACTACATTTTTAATTCCAAGCAGGCCTGTTGCTGCAAATTGAAGATTCTATTGCCCTCCCTGCAAATATGAGCACTACACTCCTGGCTTGGTGATGCTTCATGTGGTTTATTAAACACTGCTTTAGAAAGTAGATAAACACAAGGGGGATATCATATTAAGCAAAGTGTAATTCATTCCCACCTTACTCTAAGTTTATTCAATTAAATTGCTTTAGACTGAGATAATGCCATTTAAAATTTCAGGAAGTAATTTGTTCAACCATTGGAAAGACTTTAAGCATTTGCAAAGCAATATTTGCCTTACCTTTCTAGGCTCCCAAACCAAGCTCAGAGAGAAAGTAGGCTTGCCAGTAATATATAGGATATATCTGGCCCCTGTTATTCATGATCTGATAACAAACTGTTAAAAAAAAACAAAACAAAACTCAGATGTCTCATTTTAATAATGGTTATTTAAGAAAGGGGAGGAAGGTCTGTTTAAACTTCAAACTTTCATCACGTAGGTCAGAGTGATATTTTAAACTCACTCAATGCCTACTTAAGGTTCCCTGCATGAAAAATAGTTAAAAGAATTTAACTCATTTCTATGAATTTTTAAGTTCTAATTATACATGCCTAGGTACTAAATATTATGAGAGTGGCATGTCTGGAAGCCATTACCTAAACTCTGAATAGAAATTAGTATTTAATGTTCAACCTTATGCTTTGAAAAGCCTAGTAACCCTGGCTTAAATCCTGACTTGTCAACTTGTCAAGGTCTCTTATCTTGGGAATTTAACTTAACCTTTGTGTGCATTTATTAATTCAACTATAAAATGTCAACAATAGTATATAATATTATTCACTAGTATTGTGGTGAATATTAGCTAAATTTCTATACCTAAAGTTCAAAACACAGTGTCTTGTCCATAATATGTTCTTGAAAAGTGTAAGTTCCATTCTAGGAAGGATTGGTATAGGAAAAGATCATCTGAAAAATATATGTCCTTTTCACTTTGGTAGACCCACAGTAGTATCCTGTTTTATGTTACTGAATACCTATTGCCAATTCATTCTTGTGTTAAATGAGAAGTAGTTTTCTCCTGTTTTTCAGATAGGAGAAAATTGCAAATCGATTTGTTTTTGTTCTGGTTCTGGTTCTGTTGGCTGTTGCTGGTTTGTTTGTTGTTGTTTTTGTTTTCCCACATAGCCAGGAAGCTTAAACTCCAAAATTATGCTAAACCGCACCAAATGTCACAGCCCACAATCTTTGTATCTTATTCTTTGCATCTCTTCTTCTTCAAAAAAAAAAACATTTGTTCTTCCTCCTTGGTTGTATTTAAGCATTAATTTTTATAACCTACTTCACATCCTTTCTAACTTTAATCTTAACATTGAAAGTGGTCTGATTTATAACTATTGAAATAAATTTACTTACTCATAGGGAATGGAGTTTTCCTTGGTGGCTCAGTGGTAAAGAAACTGCCTGCCAAGCAATAGATGTGGATTTGATCCCTCAGCTGGGAAGATGCTCTGGAGAAGGAAAAGACAACTCACTCCAGTAATCTTGCCTGGGATATCTCATAAACAGAGAAGCCTGGGGGCTGCAGTCCATGGGGTCACAAAAGAGTCGGACACAACTTAGCAGTTAAACAACAGTGAAACAGAATATGGAATGGAAGTCCTAATGGGAAGAGAAACAGAAGAGGAACAAATGCTCCACTATGTAATATTAGCTGCCAACTACATAAGAGCCACAGCTGGTCAATACTGGGGAGAAAACAGGCATGAATCCTGAGTCATTGTATTATGAAACCTAAATGACAGTCCATGTGCTACTTGACATCTTTAAGACTCACAGGGCCTCAAAGATCCAGGCATGGGTCCTCCTGCTCTCTCCCGATGTGTGCCCCACCCCACAGGAAGGTTCTCCACATTGCACACTGCACCAGCTGCAACCAATCCAAGCATCAACCTAATGGATGTCAGCTCCCCACCAGTGTAAGAAATTATTCAATAAACTGACCACATCTTTGTGCAGATCCTAAGAATTACTTGACCCTCTTGTCACTACAAAGCCTGCCTCATGAAATTCCAAGTGCAGCTCACTTGGCCCTGCCCGGTATCTGGTGTCCTGCTCCCCAAAGCCGTGGGATCATGTGACTAATAAAGCAACGTCCATCTCATCTCTCCAAGGTCAGGTGTCATGCATTTAGCTGGCTATACTATTTAGGACAAACATCAGTTGGATGAAAGAAGGTAGGCAGAAAGGTAATGAATACCGGTGGGTTGGATTAGAGGTAAAACGTGAACCGAGGGAGGCAATAATTCTGATATTCTTATGTGGCATTTTATAATCTCTTTCAGGCAAATCTATGTTTTGGTGAGGCAAAAAACTCACCTTATTATATGCTCTACTACTTTGGAAGTTATGGTATAAATTTTTATTACTTAGTGATACCAGACCACCTGACCTGCCTCCTGAGAAATCTGTATGTAGGTCAAGAAGCAACAGTTAGAAATGGACATGGAACAACAGAGTGTTTTTCCACTGGACATGGAACAACAGACGGTTCAAATCTGGAAAGGAGTATGTCAAGGCTGCCTGTTGTCACCCTGCTTATTCAGCTATCTGCAGAATACAGCATGGGAAATGCCAAGCTGGATGAGGCACAAGCTGGAATCAAGATTTCCAGAAGAAATATCAATAACCTCAGGTAAGCAGATGACACCACCCTTGTGGCAGAAAGTGAAGAGGAACTAAAGAGCCTCTTATGAAAGTGAAAGAGGAGAGTGAAAAAGTTGGCTTAAAACTCAACATTCAGAAAACTAAGATCATAGCATCTGGTCCCACCACTTCATGGCAACTAGATGGGGAAACAATGTAAATAGTGACAGACTTTATTTTGGGGGGCTCCAAAAACACTGTAGATGGTCACTGCAGCCATGAAATTAAAAGACTCTTGCTCCTTGCAAGAAAAGCTATGATCAAACTCGACAGCATATTCAAAAGCAGAGACATTACTTTGCCAACAAAGGTCCATCTAGTCAAGGCTATGATTTTTCCAGTAGTCATGTATGCATGCAGAGTTGGACTATAAAGAAAGCTGAGTGCTGAAGAATTGATGCTTTTGAACTGTGGTGTTGGAGAAGACTCTTGAGAGTCCCTTGGACTGCTAGGAGATCCAACCAGTCAATCCTTAGAGAAATCAGTCCTGAATACTCATTGGAAGGACTGTTGTTGAAGCTGAAACTCCAATCCTTTGGCCACCTGATGTGAAGAACTGACTCATTTGAAAAGACCCTGATGCTGGGAAAGATTGAAGGCAGGAGGAGAAGCGGACAGCAGAGGATGAGATGGTTGGATGGCATCACCAACTCAATGGACATGAGTTTGAGTAAACTCTGGGAGTTGGTCATGGACAGGGAAGGCTGGCATGCTGCAGTCCATGGGGTCGCAAGGAGTCAGAAACAACTGAGCAACTGAACTGAACTGAGTAACTATTCTTAAGTTTGAACGTACATATTTCATATTGTGATCTAGATTTTATTCTCATTTTCTGCGAAAAATAAAAAGAAATGCTATCATTTCATCAAATTTATGTAAAAATGTGTGATGTCTTTTATTTATATGCAAAATATGTTTTACATATGTGATATAATTTATGAACAATATATAAGTTCGGTGTAACTAATATGTAATTAGGTCATAAATAGTTATGATTTCTTTTTAATTCATTACTCCCACCTCTTCTTTTCCATTTTCCTCTTGAGTCTAGTGGGTGCTTTGTTCTCTGACTCCTGCAGAGTCATTGAACTCTGAGCCACATCTCCTATTTACTGCCACGGACCAGCAGTTGTCTGATAATTTAGCCCCCATTCACAAAGGAGAGTCTCCATTATGCTTATTGATCCAAAAGATATTTTTGTTACTTTTATTATTCTTATCATAGTTTTTTGCAGAACTTTATTGCTTCATCATTTCCAGTTACTATTATAATTGATCCAGAAGTGTTTGTTTTTGTTGGTTTCTAACATAGAATCCTGATCCTATAGAAATTTTGTTGTTCAGTTGCTCAGTCATGTAGGACTCTTTGAAAAGCATTAATTCTTTGGCATTCTGCTTTTTCTATAGTCCAGCCCTCACATTCATACGTGACTACTGGAAAAACCATAGCTTTGACGAGACGGACTTTTGTTGGCAAAGTAATGTCTCTGCTTTTTAATAAGCTGTCTAGGTTGGTCATAGCTTTACTTCCAAGGAGCAAGTGTCTTTTAATTTCAAGGCTACAGTCACAGTCTGCAGTGATTTTGGAGCCCCCCAAAATAAAGTCTGTCACTGTTTCCTTTATTTCCTCATCTATTTGCCATGAAGTGATGGGACCAGATGACATTATCTTAGTTTTCTGAATGTTGAACTTTAAGCCAACTTTTTCACTCTCCTCTTTCACTTTCATCAAGAGGCTCTTTAGTTCTTCTTCACTTCTGCCATAAGGGTGGTGTCATCTGCATATCTGAGGTTATTGATACTTCTACTGCAATCTTTACTCCAGCTTGTGCTTTATTCCAGCCTGGCATTTTGCATGATGTACTCTGCATTTAAGTTAAATAAGCAGGGTGACAATAGGCAGCCTTGATGTACTCCTTTCCAGATTTGGAACTGTCTGTTGTTCCATGTCCAGTTTTAACTGTTGCTTCTTGACCTGCTTACAGATTTCTCAGGAGGCAGGTCAGGTGGTCTGGTAGTCTCATGTCTTTAAGAATTTTCTGTAGTTTGTTGTGATCCACAGAGTCATCCTTAATTCTTCTCCTTGCTTGGCTAAATCTTATTAACTCTTCAAGGCCCAATTTGAAGATTCACTTCACTGTGAAGCTTTTTCCAACTTTCTCCCACCCAGCTAGATTTAATCAGTTATTCTCATATCATCAAAACACACAAATAACAACCAGTATGCACATCTATTATAATATTAATCATGGTGCAATAGAATGACACATATGTGTCTATTCCTCAGGCAGACTATGGGATCACTGGAGTATGGCACTGAGTATTAATCATCTTTTGGAGCTTCTCTGTATTCTCCCTAACCCTTAGAAAGAAAATTGGCTCACAAGAGATGATACATAGGCATTTGTTAGGTGAATGATTGACTCCTTGTTTATGAATGACACCATCTCAATCAGGGTTATCACAAATTTTTTTTAAGTCCAGTGTTGATTTCTGCTTAAGATTGCTTCATTAAATTCTACAGGATTAGGAATTCCTTGATGGCTCAGTGGTAAAGAATCTACCTACCAATGCAGAAGACATGGGTTCAATCCCTGGGTTGGGAAGATCCCCTAGAGAAGGAAATGGCAGGCCACTCCAGTAGTCTTGCTTGGGAAGTCCCATGGACAGAGGAGCCTGGTGGGCTACAGGGGATTGCTGAATTGTGGTGTTGGAGAAGACTCTTGAGAGTCCCTTGCACTCAAGCAGATCCAACCAGTCCATCCTTAAGGAGATCAGTCCTGAATATTCATTGGAAGGACTGATGTTGAAGCTGAAACTCCAATCCTTTGACCTGATGCAAAAAACTGACTCATTGGAAAAGACCCTGATGCTGGGCAAGATTGAAGGTGGGAGGAGAAGGGGCTGGCAGAGGATGAGATGGTTGGATGGCATCACCGACTTGATGGACAAGAGTTTGAGTAAGCTCTGGGAGTTGGTGATGGACAGGGAAGCCTGGTGTGCTGCAGTCCATGGGGTCTCGAAGAATTGGACAGGACTGAGAGACTGAACTGAACTGAACTGGACTGAATTGGAAAGAGAAGCCAAGCAGAGGCAAAGGGTGTGGTGAGCATTCATTCATTCATCCATTTACCAATTGCCTAATCAGCTTATTTATTCAATAAACAGGAATCTAGGACTTACTTTGGGCTAAATATTGTACAAGGTACCTATAAAGAACTTGCCCCAGTGGCTCAGACTATAAAGCATCTGCCTGCAATGCAGGAGACTGGGGTTCGACCCCTAAGGCATGAAGATCCCCTGGAGAAAGAAGTGGCAGCCCACTCCAGTACTCTTGCCTGGAAAATTCCATGGACAGAGGAGCCTGGTTAGGCTACAGTCCATGGGGTCACAAAGAACTGGACACGACTTAAGGATTTCACTTCCACCTATAGAGAAATAAACCCTGGTGTGAGGAATACCGCAGGTCATGGAGAAGGGAATCATGAAACATTCAAGGTGCAGCCCACTACCTGTAAGGACGCTGGCAAGCACAGAACTGCGAGGTGTCTGTGTCATAGTAAAGCATCTCCTGGAGCATTACTAGTTTAGAAAATTGCTTTTTCTGATAATGAAAATAAAGCCAAAGCTCAGAAGAGTCTAACAAAATCATCTTTCCAAACACTTGCTTCCCAAGGCCTCTATTTTTACCTCTTACCTCTTGCCCACATTAAAAGTGCATTTCATTTGTCCTAAATTCATCTCATTCTCCCTATTTCTCAGAAGTGCTTTCAGTCATTCCACTTCACAGCCCTCTACACAGTCATTTGCTGCTGGCGTCAGATTCACCTTCAATCCTGAGTGACAGATTTGGGAAAGAACCCAATTAGAACCCAGCTAATGAGTCCTCCACGGGCTCCCCTAATAGCCAAATTACTGTTTATTTTCATCTTTTGAATTAAGAAAGAGACTGCAATTCGAGGAAGAGTTTAGAATAAAGAAGCACTAATTGAATCAGAGAAACACCTGTGCTCCTCAACCTATATGTATTTATGTCCTTTAATCTGATGTTGTCTAAAAGGTGCAAAGTTTTTTAAACATGCTAATTATGTGCTATAAGGAAAGCAGACTCTCAATAAAAGCTACGAATTAACAGCATCGAGGGAAAAAAGACATCAGGGAACAAAGGCATTTTATAGTCTTTTACCCTGGAGTACTTTTTAAATGAAAATACCAAATTAAATAGTCTTTAAAAATTGTATTTATTGTGATTCTATAATAATAGTGAGATATATTCATCAGATGTTATTTGCAAATATTCACATATTTGAGTGGAAAAGCATTACTCAGTAAGTGAAAAACCCTGAGTTGTCATTACAAAGTCATAAAGAGTGTCTATTGTGTGCCTTTTTTTCTTTTACAGTTTGAGAAGCAGCTGGTAGAGGCTACATTTGATGTTATTCAGAATAGCTGGCTGCAGTGACAGACCACTGGGACTCCAAGGTGACAATCGTTTTATTTTAATTGTTTCTAAATGTGCAATGACTGCAGGAATCTCTGAAAATGTGAATATTTAATAACCCACGATTACTGGGTACCCCTCTGCCATTTATCCTTATCAGAAACATAGACACCAGCTATCTTCTTTTCAAAAGAGATCAACTATTACTGTGAATGAAGAATCTGTCATGGATAATGTGATCACTCAGATCTAGTCATTGAGTTACTTCCCACACACAAGAGCACAGAACCTTCTGAATTTGACCTAGGTGAGAAGGTGAACCCAAAACAAACAAAACCCTGAATATTTGACACTGAGATATGCCATTTTACTCTTTCTTTATTCCTACCACAGCAATATTCCTTTTGACTCCACAGCTGTATAATTACTAAAACTATGGTAAATGGTGAGCACACAAATATTTTCCTGCTTCTGTTAGCACAACCAAGTCTTTCGTTCCTAACTGACTTCTAGCGAGTGTTAGTCACTCAGTCGTGCCTGACTCTTTGCGACCCCATGGACTGCAGCCCACCAGGCTCCGCTGTCCATAGGATTTTCCAGGCAAGGATACTGGAGTGGCTTGCCATTTCCTTCTCCAGGGGATCTTCCTGACCCAGGGATCAAACCCGGGTCTCCTGCACTGCAGGAAGATTCTTTACTGAGGTACAAGGAAAGATATATGAGGCTAGCTTTTATCTAGCCACAGGGGGTCAGAAAGATGTATAGCACTAGTATTAATCCCTAGTTCTCCAAACTTCTTCTAAAGGTCTCCTCTTGCAATGTTTAACTTTTTTATACATTGCAAGAACCATTTTCAATTCCACCACATCAGCACTAGTGATGTTTCCACAACTATTTCCAGCACATCCCAATTATGCTTTAATCAGCACTGCTACCCATTGAACGCACGTGTGTGTGTGTGTATGCACTCACTTGTGTCTATATGTATATATGCCACCTGGGAGGCCCTTTGAATGAGTATGTGGCTTATTATTCCATAATGGCTAAGCAGAAAAGAATCCACCTGCCAATGCAGGAGCTGCAGAAGAGGCAGGTTCGATCCCTGGGTCAGAAAGATCCCCTGGAGAAGGAAATAGCAATCCACTCTAGTATCTTTCCCTGGAAAATCCCATGGACAGAGGATCCTGGCAGGCTATAATCCATGGGATGACAAAAGAGTAAGACAACTTAGTGACTAAACAACAAATATATATATATGTGTGTGTGTGTGTGTGTGTGTGTGTGAGTTTTGCACAGTGTGAAGAATGTATCATTTAAAGACAATTAGTTTGAGGTTCATATAGACATCATAGAACTTTTAGAATCTTCGTTGTAGACAACAACAGAATGCTGGATTCCAAGTATATTCTGCGACACACAAAGAACCCAATGGTAGACAAAAATATATATTTCACAAAAAATAATATAGTATATGGGTTCAAATTAAAATTATAGATTGTCTTCACTTTATTCACCACAGCATTCTTTAGAAAAGAGTTGGCTTAAGTAGAAATGCCCTTGAAATAGCCTAATAAGGTATTGCATAAAGCATATATGTAAATAATAGAGGAAATGGTAAGAGTAAAGGAGATGAACATGAGGCAACTTCCAGGTATTGGAATAGAATCAAACAGAAAGTGGATTCATGGTTCCTTGCAAAATGTTTTATATGGCCTCAAAGGTATTAAAGAGATCATTTATTTGTAGGAAAAAAATCAAAGAATAAATAAAGAAGAGAAGGATAAGCTATTTTTGATGGCACAGTCTAGGAAACTTAAATGAATATAAAACAAATATGGAGATGAAAACCACATTAGAGGCAATAAATTCGAAGTAAAATCAGCTCACATTAATCAAGGAGAGAGGGTACAAGTTGAAGAAAAAATTGAAACATAGTAAAGATAACAAGAGGCAGAATGATATAGTACATAATGTTTTATGGACATAAAGGGCATACTGGATCAAACCATCTATCAACTACATACCAGCCAAGTATCCTGAACAGTTCAGTTCAGTTGCTCAGTCATGTCTGACTCTTTGTGACCCCATGGATTGCAGCACACTAGGCTCAGGCTTCCCTATCCATCCTGAACAAGTTACCTTTAACCGTCTTATGTATTAAGATATTCATCCATAAAGTGGGAATGATGATAAATCTACATCTTAGGTGGTTCCAGTATGACCTAGAGATAGTGAACATATGGAATATTACACAGTGCCTGATACACAGTCAGAGCATCACAAATGTTAGTTATTACACAAAAATGAGAGAAGATAAAAGAGATCCACAATATATATAAGGAAATGAATAAATATAGCTAAAAATTCTCAATATTTTTGACTCTAAGGTATGAAAAGCCACAACTTATCCTAAGAAGTTTTGAGGCAAAGTTCTCATCTACATAGCTTACCTAGAGGAAGTTACCGAATTTCCAGAATCAAAAAGAAAATTTCAGACCCTGGCCAAAAAAGGAAAAAAATAAGGTAAAAAAAATCAGACTGACTGACATATTTTTCCATACTAAGTTTCAGTGGCAAATGACAATAGAGCTTCACTTCAAAGATTCTACAGAAAAAAGAAAGTATGACCCTGGAACAATGGAACTGATGTAGATATTCTTCACATGTAAAGACAACACACAGAAAGAAAAAAAAATTATTCTGAAGATAATCTACGTCTTGAGTCTTTTGCATTATGTGTATACATATTATACTTTTTTCAATCTTTGCATATATTAATTAATTTAAGTACCTCTCATGACAGAAGAAATACTTATTTCCATCTAAAAAATAAGATAATTTTGTTTGAACTTGGAGACTAAAATGCAATTACTTGTGCCTCACCTTTCACTAGCTGTGTGATCCCGGAAAAAACAAATAATCTGTCTGAGACCCAGTTCTTCCTCTTTCCTGGGCAGTGGTGTAGATACACCAAATCTGGAACTGAAATATTTATGTAAAAACCTTACTCTGCAATTGGTAAAGATCATTCAGTTTCATTATTCCTGCTCAGCTAGTGAGTAATATAATGGAAAGTGAAAGTTGCTCAGTCCAATCCAACTCTTTGCCACCCCATGAACTACACAATGCATGGAATTCTCCAGGCCAGAATACTGGAGTGGGTAGCCTTTTCCTTCTCCAGGGGATCTTCCCAACCCAGGGATCAAACCCAAGTCTCCCGTATTGTAGATGGATCCTTTACCAGCTGAGCCACAAGGGAAGCCTGGAAGTTCCCCAATTATTTCCCTCATAAAGAAAGCATACCAGGAAAAAATACGTCATATAAATAAATGGAGAATCTTGTGCTCTGCACAACATGGTCAACTTTATCAAAAGTTTTTATCTCATAGATGATATATTGTTATTCTCTTTGAAGGCCTTTCTTCCTAGGGAGTTCTACTCTTCAAATTCAGCATCTTGAACTTCTTTTCTTTCACAACATACATTAATAATATTCTAACAGTCTACCCTTGTGTGGTATAAAACAGATATAAAAAAAAATAAGAAATCCAAGCTTTGTTTTTTTAGGTACTGTTGGGTTTCCCTGGTTGCTCAGATGGGAAAGAACCTGCATGCAGTGCAGGAGAACCGGGTTTGATCCCTGGCTTGAGAAGATCCCCTGGAGAAGGGAATTGTTACACACTTCATTGTTCTTGCCTGGAGAACTCCATGGCCAGAGGAGCATGGTGGACTACAGTCAATGGGGTCGCAAAGAGACAGACACAAATGAGCGACCGACAGGCCCAGTTACTGAAAGAACACACCTAAGAGAACATAACACGCTCAGTCGTCTCTGACTCTTTGCAACCCCATGGACTATACAGTCCATGGAATTCTCCAGGCCAGAATACTGCAGTGGGTAGTCTTTCCCTTCTCCAGGGGATCTTCCCAACACAGGAATCGAACCCAGGTCTCCCGCATTGCAGGCAGATTCCTTACCAGCAGAGCCACAAGGGAAGCCCAAGAATACTGGAGTGGGTAGCCTATCCCTTCTCCAGTGGATCTTCCCAACTCAGGAATCAACCAGGGTCTCCCATATTGCAGGCAGATTCTTTACCAACTGAACTATCAGGGAAGCCCACTTCAGGCACAGAGATACCTTAATGGTGCCTATAAAATAAGAGAATGAATTACTCGCCAAAGAAAGGAACTTCAAGCTGTATATGCTTTTTATTTTTTTTTTCACATCCTGCTGCTTAATTTCCTATAACTAGGTCCATTAAATTTCCAACCTAAATTGCAACCAATCCTAGACCTTGTCCAACCTCAACATGGGCCAGAAAATATTGAAAAATTGTCTCTCTATCCCACCCCCAGTAGGTGGTCATAGAGTAGGAAGACCTCCACTTATTAAGTGGCCACAGTGTGGTGGGCATTTTGCCTGTTTGTCTCTAGCCCTGGCAGGTAGTTTCAGTGTCCATCTCTCTGATGATGCACCTGAAATTCAGTGCCATTTAGTGATTTGCCAAGTAACTGTCACAGTAGGCCAGCAGAGCATGGGTTCAAATGTCCATCCACCTGCTTCCAAAGCCTGCATTCTTCTACTCTGCTTTATTACAAATTATAATAGATTTGATGATTGTTTCATCACTTACTGAGCTGAGGGAACTTGAAAATAACTTAAAATTTCAAAGGTTCAGTTTTTTCAAATCCACAATAGACTCATTCATGATACCAATGTCATAGATAGATGGCATTATGTAGTTATATATATTCAGTTATATGTGTGTATATATATATAAAATATTTTCTAGTTTTATTGGGGTACAATTGATAAAGGTTGTATATAATTATAGCCACTTGGGAAGACATTTTGACTCTTACTCACAAAACTAAACATACCCATACCCAGATGAACCAGCCACCACAGTCCTTGCTATTTACTTAAATGACGTGAAAACATGTCCACATATAAACCTACACTCTAATGATTTTTAGCGGCTTCATTCATAAGTGCTGAAACTTAGAAGCAATCAGGATTTCCTTCAGTAGATAAATGAATAAAATTACCTGCAGTACATCTGTACAGTGGAATACTATTCAGCACTAAAAAGAAATGAGCTTCCAAGCCATGAAAAGACATGTTGTTTTTCAGTCCCTAAGTCGTGTCCAACTCTTTGTGACTCCATGGACTGCAGCACACCAGGAGTCCCTGTCCTTCACTATCTCCCAGAGTTTGCTAAAATGTATGTTCACTGAGTTGGTGATGCCATCCTACCATCTCATCCTCTGTCACCCCCTTCTCCTCCTGCCCTAAATCATGAAGGAACTTAAATGCATATTACTAAGTGAAAGCAGCCAGCCTGAAAAGGCTACATATGAAATGATGGCAACCATATGACATTCTGGAAAAGGCGAAACTTTGGAAACAGTAAAAACGTCAGTGGATGCCAGGGGTATGGTTCTGGGGGAGGGGAAGATAATCAGGCAGAACACAGAGAATGTTTAGGGCAGTGAACATTCTATGGTGCTGTAACTGGTCAGCCATAGGTAATGGATCTCATACCAAGAACAGATACCTTTTCCTAAACCCACATACCAGAAATGGCAGACCATAATGCCTCTCTTGCTGGTTCTCCAGGTATGCTGTAAGAAACCGCAAACTAGAGGGCCATCTGGCCTTGAAAGATGAAACTGAAAAAAAAAAAAAAAAGAAACATGTTCAATGCTCTTTCAAACCAGTTGTCAAAGTAGAATATTTTCTGTGCTGTTTCTCTAAAACATTATTTAGAGAGAAAGCTGTCCAGCCGTAGCGCTGTGCATAATATCATATTATCTCCCTCCGCTAATGCCCACATCTGTTAGCTTGTTGGAGACAAAGTTGAATGCTACTTGGAATCAGTGTTGGGCAAATGTTTGAATGAGACATGCAGTCCACCCGGATGGATTGCTAATTTATCTTTGCCAATCTTGACTAGTTTTAGCTCAACAAACAATGATACAGTATCTGAGTTGGCGGCTGGGAAATTCCCAGGGAAGTTCTAGAGTCCCAGCTGCCCTTCTGAAGAGTTGGCAAGCTGGAGATAACTGGCAATAAGCCCAACTTCCAGAGCCCAGCTGTGCTGGACATACAGATAGACTGCAGATGGGGAGTGCCAGGTTGCAAGAGCTGAGGTCTTGCAGCAAGATTTAAGACCTCGTTGCTGGAGGTCAGAAGGGAGAGAAACACAGAGCCCTGCCAGCTGCTGTGCAGTATCGGCAGTGAAGACTGGACTTGAGCTCCCTGTGTATGTGTGCATTACGCAAAAAGACAGATTTTATGGGTTTAGCAAAAGGAGTTCAAAGTGGCTTTATTTCTATACGCCGGGGAGAAGAGGTGAAAAGCCTGGTTGATGGAAAACTTGAGAAGTTTGTCTCTGCTTCTTCAATTTCTCCTTTTCCATTTTCATTTCTCTCTTTCCCTCTGGCTCCCATTTTCCTTCTGCCTGGTATCAGGAGAGGAGATGATTTTGTTGGAATTGGGTTGTATGATTTAGCTAACTCAGCTTGATGGTTCCATAGCTCACAAATTTAGGATTCTGAAATTAACGGAAGAATCTTTTTAGACAATTAGGTCAAGTAAAAGACCAGTATAATGTTATGATAGGTGTGCTTTTTTCTTCCTTCTCTAAAAAGTATCCATCCACCAGAGCTGCAGGTGAGAGTAAGGCATAAAATTAAATAAAATAATGTTGGGTGAAGACAGACATATGTCTGAATTCTAGATCTTGGCAATGAACTTGAACTTTCTGAGCACTAGTTTCTCAATCATAAAAATGGAAACAATAAAAATAGACTTGTAGGGTTGTTATAAGGTTTAAGTTAAACATAAAGCATGGTACCTAATAGTTATTTAAAGTTTAGTGTGTTTTTCTACTAAAAAAAAATAACTAAGTGTTGTTGCTGTTAAGGTTTTGCTACTGCCATTATGTGTGGAAAGAACGAGATGCCTTATACCTTTCTAAAGATATTATGGGCTTCCCTCATAGCTCAGTTGGTAAAAAATCCACCTGCAATGCAGGAGACCCTAGTTTAATTCCTGGGTCGGGAAGATGTGCTGGAGAACAGATAGACTACCTACTCCAGTGTTCTTGGGCTTCCCTTGTGGCTCAGCTGGTAATGAGATACCTTATATCTTTCTAAAGATATTACAATGTCAGAGAAGAAAACTGTAAAGAAGATAAGACAGAGCTTTATTTTACATCCTTGATAATACATCAGGTAGTTATCCACCTATCCATTGGTGGTGGCCCCCTAAAGAAAACTACTATTTTCATCTATCTTTCTCTTTTATCATCTATGTATCTATCAGGTTGGCTGTAAGATTTATGAAAATAACCAAACCATTTGGCCAACCCAGTATCTATCTCCCTATCTATCTATTTACCCATCCAAACCAACAACAGTAATTTCAGCACCAATCCCAGTACGCCCACTAATGTAAAAACTGAGATTAGTGGTTCAAATAGCCATGGACCTCCCTGGGCCATTTCAAAGTACTTAGCAATCAATGCTTCAATACCAAAAGATATGGAAACACTCTCAAAAGTCTGACAAACAGCCCTGGTTTTCCCTTCTCTCTCTCCATTTTTCTCTTCTTTCTCTCCTTTTTTAAAAAATTTGAACTTTAAAAACCTTGGTAAAAGTCAATAAATCAAAAAATAACAGGGGCTTCCCCGGTGGCTCAGTGGTGGAGAATCCGCCTCCCAATGCAGGGGCCACGGGTTCAATCCCTGGTCCGAGAAGATCCCACATGCTGCAGAGCAACTGAGCCCATGTGCCATAACTACTGAGCCCTAGAGCCTGTGCTCTGCAGCAGCAGAAGCCATGAGGACCTTCTCAACGCAATGAGAAGCCTGCACACCACAACTAGAAAGTCACCCCCATTGACCACAGCTAGAGAAAAGCCCGCGCAGCGACGACGACCCAGCATAGCCAAATAAATTAATAAAATTATTAAAAAAATAAAAATAATAGAGGTTAAGAAAAATTTTAGGTCAAATTTTGAGCTGAACTATCCACAATTAAGATGCTCTCTAACTATAGGGTCTTCCGCTCCTACAGTGTTGACATAAACATATACATGAACAATAAGAAGAAATCCATCCATTGATTGGGTTCTTGCCTGAATCATTTATACAAGTGTCTATCTCATGGAGTGAGCTTCAGGATTCTTTAAGCCCAGAGCAAAGACTGGCATCTGGGCCTCTGGTGTGATCCATGATGGATGCTCGATTCTCAGAACCCATGGGGATGCTGAGCAGGCAGGGTAGAACTGACAGGAGTTTCACTGAGTGTTACCAACAAAGCATGGCAGATAAGGCACACATTCTACATCTTTACCTTTTCCAGAGTGGAGTGCTGTGTCACTGATGGCTGGGATCAGGGGAAAGAAATCAGATTAGCAGATGGTGGTGGCTCTATCAGTTACCATTATGGAGGCAATGCCCCTCTCATTCTTACTACTGTAGGAAAAAAAAATGCCCGGGGACCTTTAGCAATGCTAAAGGTCTAAATGCCTATAAGCTCTATGTATCTCCAGGAGCTAGCTTACACAGAGTCTGGTTTATGGTTAAGAATTAAATAAAAATGTGTTAAATGAATGATTATAAAGATCACAGTATGTTGATATCCTGACAATATATACTTTACATATTTAAGTATTTTTTGAATATTAGATATAATCAGTATGGTTGTAGAAAGATGAGGAATTGGCTATGAACATTATGTGTCCATGTATCCATTTAATCACATTACAGTTAATATTTTACAATCTGAAAAGAATTAGAGGTACCAGTGAATAAATTAATAATTATGAAGTTCTTTAGATGAGTGAGAAAGAAATGGAAAAGTATTGCTATTTTCAATATCTATTCTGTCTGGTCACTGCCCTAGATTAGCTCTTTTAGAGACTGCCATTCACTTAAACTTCATAATAGCCCATCAAGGTGAGGGTTATCAGTTGGCCAGGGCGGGCAAAGTCCCTCCTGAAGCTCTGCTTCCTACTATATACATACTTTTTTTTTTCTTGACTGCACTGCCAGGTACAGTCTTAACCACTGGACCACCAGGGAAGTCCCTATACATATTATTTTTAAAAATCATCCTCATTTTTATACCTTCGGCAACGCAAAGGAATTCTTTGTGGGTAATATATTCTTAGAAAGTATGTTCCGTCTTCCTATGACATTAGTAATGAAGTTGAATTCTAATTGCATGAAAATTTAAACTGTTTTAATTCACATAAGTCTTCTGAATAGGAATGTAGAATCTTAGTAGCTTTATAAGGTTGAAAAGCAAGAGGTCTTTTTTTCTAGTTTAAACTCTGGCTTGGAATGTCTCTAGATTTTTTTTAAAGCTAACTTTATCATTATTGCAGACAGAAGTATCTTAAATAAAATATATAATTGAACAGTTTTAGTGGGGCTAAGAATTCAAGTTTCTCAACTGTCAATCAAAACAGATGTGAGATGGATTGTTGGGATGCAACTGCATCAAATACACCCAATCTGTCCCACATATTTTTATGGGAGAAAGTGAAAAATAGTGCCGAGGATAGCAAGATACTCTATGGTAAGCTAGCTCTATAGACTGAATAGATTCTCCAAATTATGTTTAATTATTCAGAGAAAAGAACATTGTACTGGGCATGAAGAAGTTGAGTTATTAAAACTACATCTACTACTCTCATGTTGCTCGGTGTCCACAGTGTCTTTCTCCCTGAGTCTCAGTTATCTTCTCCACTGAACATTGCACATTAGCCCTGAGCTCTCTTGAGTTCAGACTCCACATGCCTTTATGCTGGGCCCAGCACAGACGTTTTAAGGAGTGCCGTTGATTTGAACAGTCTAAAGATGAGACATATATATATGGAAACGTTAACTCCTCTAAGGCATACAATTAACTTAGATAAAGTTTAACTTATCTATGTTTACCATTGTTTCAGGTTGGGTATTACCACTTTAGAATATATCTTCCACAACACATATTTGGGGAAAAAAACAAAACATATTCAAAGGACTCTAATCAGACACATGAAACAGAATTCCAGGCAGAAAAGGAGAAGGAAAGAAAACAAGTGAGCAATAAATTCAGCAAAATACATGTATATGTGTTTGTATATAGAAGCTTCTCTGTCATTAGAAAGCTTTCATAAGCCTCTTATCCTTATCCCTCAGAGGGCTGACAGGATGAAAACTATAATCACAGAAAACTAATCAAACTGATCACAAGGGCCTCACCCTTGTCAATGAAACTATGAGCCATACCACATAAGGTCACCCAAGATGGACAGGTCATGGTGGAGAGTTCTGACAAAATGTGGTCCACTGGAGAAGAGAATGGCAAACCACTTCAGTATTCTTCCCTTGAGAACTTCATGAACAGTATGAAAAAATGAAAAAGATATGACACTGAAAGATGAACTCAGGTTGGTAGGTGCCCCATATGCTACTAGAGAAGAGTGGAGAAATAACTCCAGAAAGGATGAAGAGATGGAGCCAAAGCAAAAAAAAAAAAAAAAAAAAAGCCCAGTTGTGGATGTGACTGGTAATGGAAGTCCAATGCAGTAAAGAACAATATTGCATAGGAATCTGGAATGTTAGGTTCGTGAATCAAGGTAAATTGGAAGTGTTCAAACAGGAGATGGCAAGAGTGAACATCGATATTTTAGGAATCAGTGAACTAAAATGGAGTGGAAGGGGTGAATTTAACTCAGATGGCCATTATATCTACTACTGTGGGTAAGAATCCCTTAGAAGAAATAGAGTAGCCCTCATAGTCAACAGAAGAGTCCAAAATGCAGTGCTTGGGTGCAATCTCAAAAATGACAGAATGATCTCAGTTCGTTTCCAAGGCAAATCATTCAGTATCACAGAAATCCAAGTCTATGCTCCAACCAGTAATGCTGAAGAAGCAGAAGTTGAACAATTTTATGAATACCTATAAGACCTTCTAGAACTAACACTCGAAAAAGATGTCATTTTCATCATAGGGGACTGAAATTCAAAAGTAGGAAGTCAAAAATACCTGGAGTAACAAGAAAATTTGGCCTTGGAGTACAAAATGAAGCAGGCCAAAAGCTAAGAGAGTTTTGCCAAGAGAATGCACTGGTCATAGCAAACACCCTTGTTCAACAACACAAGACAGGACTCTACACATGGACATCACCAGATGGTCAACACTGAAATCATATTGATTATATTCTTTGCAGCCAAAGATGGAGAAGCTCTACATAGTCAGCAAAAATAAGACCAGGAGTTGACTGTGACATAACTCCTTATTGCCAAATTCAGACTGAAATTGAAGAAAGTAGGGAAAACCACTAGATCATTCAGGTATGACCTAAATCAAATCCCTTACAATTACACAGTGGAAGTGACAAATAGATTCAAGGGATTAGATCTGATAGAGAGACTGTCTGACGAACTATGGACAGAGGTTCATGACATTCTACAGGAGGCAAGGATCAAGACCATCCCCAAGGAAAAGAAATGCAACAAAGCAAAATGGTTGCCAGAGGAGGCTTTACAAATAGCTGAGAAAAGAAAGAAGCTAAAGGAAAAGGAGAAAAGGAAAGATATAAGCATCTGAAGGCAGAGTTCCAAAGAATAGTAAGAAGATATAAGAAAACCTTCCTCAGTGATCAGTGTAAAGAAATAAAGGAAAACAACAGAATGGGAAAGACTAGAGATCTCTTCAAGAAAATTAGAGATACCAAGGGCACATTTCATGTAAAGATGGGCACAATAAAGGCCAGAAATGATATGGACCTAACAGAAGAAGAAAATATTAAGAAGAGGTGGCAAGAATACACAGAAGAACTATACAAAAAAAGATCTTCATGATCCAGACAGCCACAATGGTGTGATCACTCACCTAGAGTCAGACATCCTAGAATGTGAAGTCAAGCGGGCCTTAGGAAGCATCACTATGAACTAAAGTAGTGGAGGTGATGGAATTCCAGTTGATCTATTTCAGATCCTAAAAGATGATGCTGTGAAAATGCTGCACTCAATATGCCTGCAAACTTGGAAAACTCAACAATGGCCACAGGACTGGAAAAGGTCAGTCTTCACTCAAATCACAAAGAAAGGCAGTGGCAAAGGGTGCTAAAACTACTACACAATTGCACTCATCTCACACGCTAGCAAAGTGATTGATGCTCAAAATTCTTCAAGCTGGGCTTTAACAATAGGTGAACTGTGAACTTCCAGATGTTCAAGCGGAATTTACAAAAGGCAAAGGAACAGAGATCAAAGAGCCAACATCCGTTGGATCATCGAAAAAGCAAGAGAGTTCCAGAAAAACATCTATTTCTGCTCTATTGACTATGCAAGAGCCTTTAACTATGTGGATCACAACAAACTGTGGAAAATTCTTCAAGAGATGGAAATACCAGACCACCTGACCTGCCTCCTGAGAAATCTGTATGCATGTCAGGAAGCAACAGTTAGAATTGGACATGGAAAAACGGACTGGTTCCAAATCAGGAAAGGAGTACATCAAGGCTATATATTGTCACCCTGCTTATTTAACTTATATGCAAAATACATCATGAGAAACACCAGGCTAGATGAAGCCCAAGCTGGAATCAAGATTGCTGGGAGAAATAACAATAACCTCAGATATGCAGATGACACCACCCTTATGGCAGAAAGCAGAAAGAACTAAAGAGCCTCTTGATGAAAGTAAAACAGGAGAGTGAAAAAGTTGGGTTAAAACTCAACATTCAGAAAACTAAGATCATTGCATCTAGTCCCATCACTTTAAGGCAAATAGATGGGAAACAGTGAAAACAGTGGCTGACTTTATTTTGGGGGGCTCCAAAATCACTACAGATGGTGACTGTAGCCATGAAATTAAAAGAGGCTTGCTCTTTGGAAGAAAAGCCATGACCAACCTAGACAGCATATTAAAAAGCAGAGATATTACTTTGTCAACAAAGATCCATCTAATCAAAGCTATGTTTTTTCCAGTAGTCATGTATGGATGTGAGAGTTGGACTATAAAGAAAGCTGAGTGCCAAAGAATTGATATTTTTGAACTGTGATGTTGGAAAAGACTCTTGAGAGTCCCTTGGACTGCAAGGAGATCCAACCAGTCAGTCCTAAAGATCACTCCTGGATGTTCATTGGAAGGACTGATGCTGAGGCTGAAACTCCAGTACTTTGGCCACTTGATGTGAAGAACTGACTCATTTGAAAAGACCCTGATGCTGGGAAAGATTGAAGGCAGGAGAAGGGGACATCAGAGGATGAGATGATTGGATGGTATCACTGACTTGATGGACATGAATTTGAGCAAGCTCCAGGTGTTGGTGATGGACATGGAAGCCTGGCATGCTGCAGTCCATGGGGTCACAAAGAGTCGATCATAACTGAGCAACTGAACTGAACTGATACAGAAATATACGTAGACAAATATACACATAGATGCATGTATATAAAGGATTGATATATAATTTTTTATTTACCACTAGCTCATTTTTATGTAATTGATAAATAAATTCTGAGATGCTTTAAGTTCTTCAAGGGCAGGCATTTCGTGAAATGTCCTCACTGATGTATCTATATCACTTAGCATCATAACTTATGTCTAAGAGATATTCAACAAGTATCATAACACAGAAGAACAAAACATATCATCAAGATTTTCTATTAGTAGTCTGATTTATCTCAACAAAACCAAGAAGTTTATGTGATACCAAAACATTTCAAAAATCTAGTTTAGAGTATTAGCATTACTGGTCTCTATTCTTCACATCCTTTTGTCTACATACCAATCATGGCCTGATTCTGTACAGAATATACTTTTCTTAATTATAAAAGAAACAATTCATCAAGAAGACACAATTACAAATGAATATGTGCCTAATATCAGACTCCAAAAATGTCTAAAGCAAAGCGATAATTTTAAGAAGTGGAATAAACAATTTCACAATCAGAGAAAGATATTTTAACACCCTCCTGTAAGCAATTGTTAAAACAACCAGACCAAAACCAAAAATTAAACATATCTGGACAACACTGTCAATCTCCTTGATTTAATTGATGTATGTAGAAGATTACATTCAACTTCAGGCAAATGCACATTATTTTCAATAGTTTATGGTACATTTGCCAAAAGAGACCATTTACTAAGCCAGAAAAAAAAATCAATACATTTAAAGATTGAAATATAGAGAATATATTATCTGACCAGAGTGGAACTAAATTATAAGTTCATTGAAACAAGCTAGGTAGGTCAGTCTCAACATTTTAAACTAAAATAATTGTAAGTAAGTCATGAATCAAAAAGTTATTAATAATTAGAAATATTTTTAACTGAATGATAGCACAAAACAATTTCTCTGGGATGCAGCTAAAACTCTGCATAGAAGGGAACATAATTTTACATTCTTACATTAGAAGAGAACATATATCTAAAACTAGTGGATTCAGTTTTCACATTTCGTAGACCACAGTGAAAAAAGAAAAGAAAAGTAAACCAAAGTGAGGCCAACGTAAATAAAAGATACTGAAATAAGATAATAAGTTTTTGAAAAAATTAGAATAAGGACAGAATTAAAAATTTAACAAATCCAAAAATTGGTTCTTTGAAATGATCAAATGAAATGACCAACTCCTAACTAACTTGATTAAACAAGAGAAAAGGTGAGAAGTGAGAGAAAGAAAAGGTAAAAGGAAGAAAAGGAGAGACCACATAAACATAAATCACAGTATCAGGAATTAAAGTGAGCTTATTAAATTCAGATTTCAGAGGTTTTAAAAGTATATGAGTAAGGAAGATCATGAGCAACTTTAGGCTGATCAGATCAGATCAGTCGTTCAGTCGTGTCCGACTCTTTGCGACTCCATGAATCAGCACGCCAGGCCTCCCTGTCCATCATCGACTCCCAGAGTTCACTCAGACTCAAGTCCATCGAGACAGTGATGCCATCCAGCCATCTCATCCTCTGTCGTCCCATTCTCCTCTTGCCCCCAATCCCTCCCAGCATCAGAGTCTTTGCCAATGAGTCAACTCTTCCCATGAGGTGGCCAAAGTACTGGAGTTTCAGCTTTAGCATCATTCCTTCCAAAGAAATCCCAGGGCTGATCTCCTTCAGAATGGACTGGTTGGATCTCCTTGCAGTCCAAGGGACTCTCAAGAGTCTTCTCCAACACCACAGTTCAAAAGCATCAATTTTTCAGCGCTCAGCCTTCTTCACAGTCCAACTCTCACATCCGTACATGACCACAGGAAAAACCACAGCCTTGACTAGACGAACCTTTGTTGGCAAAGTAATGTCTCTGCTTTCGAATATGCTATTAGGGTGGTCATAACTTTCCTTCCAAGGAGTAAGCATCTTTTAATTTCATGGCTGCAGTCACCATCTGCAGTGATTTTGGAGCCCAGAAAAATAAAGTCTGACACTGTTTCCACTGTTTCCCCATCTATTTTCCATGAAGTGATGGGACCGGATGCCATGATCTTCATTTTCTCAATGTTGAGTTTTAGCCAATTTTTTCACTCTCCACTTTTACTTTCATCAAGAGGCTTTTGAGTTCCTCTTCACTTTCTGCCATAAGGGTGGTGTCATCTGCATATCTGAGGTTATTGATATTTCTCCCGGCAATCTTGATTCCAGCTTGTGCTTCTTCCAGTCCAGTGTTTCTCATGATGTACTCTGCATATAGGTTAAATAAACAGGGTGACAATATACAGCCTTGACGTACTCCTTTTCCTACTTGGAACCAGTCTGTTGTTCCATGTCCAGTTCTAACTGTTGCTTCCTGAGCTACATACAGATTTCTCAAGAGGCAGATCAGGTGGTCTGGTATTCCCATCTCTTTCAGAATTTTCCACAGTTTATTGTGATCCACACAGTCAAAGGCTTTGGCATAGTCAATAAAGCAGAAATAGATGTTTTTCTGGAACTCTCTTGCTTTTTCTATGATCCAGTGGATGTTGGCAATTTGATCTCTGGTTCCTCTGCCTTTTCTAAAACCAGCTTGAACATCAGGAAGTTCACGGTTCACGTATTGCTGAAGCCTGGCTTGGAGAATTTTGAGCCTTACTTTACTAGCGTGTGAGATGAGTGCAATTGTGCGATAGTTTGAGCCTTCTTTGGCATGGCCTTTCTTTGGGATTGGAATGAAAACTGACCTTTTCCAGTCCTGTGGCCACTGCTGAGTTTTCCAAATTTGCTGGCATATTGAATTCAGCACTTTCACAGCATCATCTTTCAGGATTTGGAATAGCTCAACTGGAATTCTATCACCTCCACTAGCTTTGTTCGTAGTGATGCTTTCTAAGGCCCACTTGACTTCACATTCCAGGATGTCTGGCTCTAGGTGAGTGATCATACCATCGTGATTATCTGGGTCGTGAAGATCTTTTTTGTACAGTTCTTCTGTGTATTCTTGCCACCTCTTCTTAATATCTTCTGCTTCTTTAGGTCCATACCATTTCTGTCCTTTATCTGTCCTTTGCATGAAATGTTCCTTTGGTATCTTTGATTTTCTTGAAGAGATCTCTAGTCTTTCCCATTCTGTTGTTTTCCTCTATTTCTTTACATTGATCGCTGAGGAAGGCTTTCTTATCTCTTCTTGCTATTCTTTGGAACTCTGCATTCAGATGTTTATATCTTTCCTTTTCTCCTTTGCTTTTTGCTTCTCTTCTTTTTACAGCTATTTTTAAGGCCTCCCCAGACAGCCATTTTGCTTTTTTGCATTTCTTTTCCATGGCAATGGTCTTGATCCCTGTCTCCTGTACAATGTCACAAACCTCATTCCACAGTTCATCAGGCACTCTATCTATCAGATCTAGGCCCTTAAATCTATTTCTCACTTCCACTGTATAACCATAAGGAATTTGAGTTAGGTCATACCTGAATGGTATAGTGGTTTTCCTATTTTCTTCAATTTAAGTCTGAATTTGGCAATAAGGAGTTCATGGTCTGAACCACAGTCAGCTCCTGGTCTTGTTTTTGCTGACTGTATAAAGCTTCTCCATCTTTGGCTGCAAAGAATAATCAATCTGATTTCGGTGTTGACCATCTGGTGATGTCCATGAATAGAGTCTTCTCTTGTGTTGTTGGAAGAGGGTGTTTGCTATGACCAGTGCATTTTCTTGTCAAAACTCTATTAGTCTTTGCCCTGCTTCATTCCGTATTCCAAGACCAAATTTGCCTGTTACTCCAGGTGTTTCTTGACTTCCTACTTTTGCATTCCAGTCCCCTATAATGAAAAGGGCATCTTTGGGGGGTGTTAGTTCTAAAAGGTCTTGTAGGTCTTCATAGAACTGTTCAGCTTCTTCAGTGCTACTGGTTGGGGCATAGACTTGGATTACTGTGATATTGAATGGTTTGCCTTGGAAACGAACAGAGATCATTCTGTCGTTTTTGAGATTGCATCCAAGTACTGCATTTCAGACTCTTTTGTTGACCATGATGGCCACTCCATTTCTTCTGAGGGATTCCTGCCCGAAGTAGTAGATATAATGGTCATCTGAGTTAAATTCACCCATTCCAGTCCATTTCAGTTCGCTGATTCCTAGAATGTCGACATTCACTCTTGCCATCTCTTGTTTGACCACTTCCAATTTGCCTTGATTCATGGACCTGACATTCCAGGTTCCTATGCAATACTGCTCTTTACAGCATCGGATCTTGCTTCTATCACCAGTCACATCCACAGCTGGGTATTGTTTTTGTTTTGGCTCCATCCCTTCATTCTTTCTGGAGTTATTTCTCCGCTGATCTCCAGTAGCTTATTGGGCACCTACTGACCTGGGGAGTTTCTCTTTCAGTATCCTATCGTTTTGCCTTTTCATACCGTTCATGGGGTTCTGAAGGCAAGAATACTGAAGTGGTTTGCCATTCCCTTCTCTTGTGGACCACATTCTGTCAGATCTCTCCACCATGACCCACCCATCTAGGGTTGCCCCACAGGCATGGCTTAGTTTCATTGAGTTAGACAAGGCTGTGGTCCTAGTGTGGTTATATTGACTAATTTTCTGTGAGTATGGTTTCAGTGTGTCTGCCCTCTGATGCCCTCTTGCAACACCTACCATCTTACTTGGGTTTCTCTTACCTTGGGCGTGGGGTATCTCTTCACGGCTACTCCAGCAAAGTGCAGCCATTGCTCCTTACCTTGGATGAGGGGTATCTCCTCACTGCCACCCTTCCTGACCTTCAACGTGGGATAGCTCCTCTAGGCCCTCCTGCACCCGCACAGCCACAGTTCCTTATGGCAAAATAAATTTTATCAAAATTCATGTAAGATGCAGCAAAATCTGGCTAGTCTTATAAATATTAAATAAATGAATTCAGAATCAGAAACTTTTCCAAAAAGAGTTCTCCAAGCTCATGTAATTTCATTGTTGGGTTACATCAAACTAGGAGAAAATAACAATAATTTTATGCAAATATTTTAGCAAAAAAAGAAAGAAAAGAAAAGGAAGGAGATGGCATGATCCTAATACCAAACCTTGGCAAAGACATACCAGAGATAAAATTAGAATGAATATTCCTCAGATACACATTCAAATTTTTTTCAAATATAGAAAGCTATATCTTCAGATTATGTAATGTCATCATAAATTATAGTTTACCAGTAAAGAATGATAATCTGAAAAAAAAAAAAGAAAGCTATATCCAAAACTGTTCAGTGGATCAGAACTCAGTATTATACAAGAAGCTTTGTTTCTCTTTTATGTCATGTATTGATATAATAGAAACTATCCAAATTAACAATTATTACTCTCTCATTTCTGTGGGTTGACCAAAATCTCTAGTTATCATTTGGTATATCTGGCTGCTGTCAGCTTTTGACTGGTGACTGCAGTCATCCAAAGGCTGTCCAGAGCATTCGCCAATACCAGTTGTCGTCTGGGACTGTTGATTAAAACACCTGCATAATATCTCCATTGGATTGTGCTTCTCACAATACAGAAACTGGGGTTCAGGTGAGGGATTCCAAGAGCAAATGTTCCACGATGCAGTATGCAGAACCCATGAAACCAAGGGCCATGGCTGAAAAGAATAGTGTCTTTCCAACATACTGCACTCTTCAGTGAAGTCACAGGTCTCACCCAGATTCAAAAGGCAGAAGAAATAGACTCTCGTTCTTAATGGTGGAGAATCAAAGTAACTTGGTAAGTCAGCATGGTGGATAGGAGACACTGTTTCAACTATCTTGGGACACTACAGTCTGCCATAGTTTTGCGGTTCAGCTGGTAAAGAATCCGCCTGCAGTGTGGGAGCCCTGGGTTCGATCCCTGGGTTGGAAAGATCTCCTGGGGAAGGGAAAGGTTACGCACTCCATTATTCTGGTCTGGAGAATCCCAAGGACTACAGTCCACGGGGCCGCAAAGAGTCGGACATGACGAGCAATTTTCACTTTCATAGTTTACTCTGTGGGCACAAAAATCACATTCTTCTCATGTGCTAAATACACTCACCTTCTGCCCCTAAGAATTCTAGATTTCATCTTATCATGGTATAACCTCAAAGCCTAGTATCTCATCATTTAAGTCAAGTCCAGATGAAGATAGGTTCCCCAAGTGTGGTTCATCAGATGTAGTTCTCCACGTGTAGTTTCTTTTGATACCAAGACCTGCTAACTAAAGAGAAAAGACATACACTCTACCCTATGCCTTCAGTATAAAATGGTGACAAAATGATAACCACCAGTACTTCTGTTTAGAAGGGAGGGAATCGGAGGTGCCTAGTATTTACCATCTACAGCAAATCTGAAATTCAGGTGGACATATGATCACTTGCTCAATTTATCAGCAGCTCTGCTGCTTCATGGCTCATTGCTCCACCCTTTGGGCTCTAAGCTCTGCTCTCTGAGTCATCCTTTTTATCAATTAAAAATGAGCTAAAAACGTTCCATCTCCCTAGGAAATGAGCTGAAATGCAAATCAGATTGTAAAATGATATCCATACAAACCAAAGAATCTTACTGGTGTTATGGTTGAATTCTGTGACCCCAAACCCATATGTTGGAATCCTAATTCCCAGTACTTAAGAATGTCACCTTATTTGGAAATAGACTTATTGTAATTAGTTAAGACAAGGTCACATGTTAAGTGATTATTTTTCTTTTCCATTACAGTTTATTAGGACATCCCTGTAGCTCAAATGGTAAAGAATCTGCCTGCGATGCAGGAGACCAGAGTTCAATCCCTGGATAGGGAAGATCCTCTGGAGAAGGGAATGGCAATCCACTCCAGTATTCTTGCCTAGAGAATTCCATGGACAGAGAAGCCTGGCAGGCTACAGTTCATGGGGTCGCAAAGAGTCAGACACAACTGAGTGACTGACACACACACACAGTTTATTACAGGATATTGAATATAGTTCCTTGTGAACAATAGCACCTTGCTGTTTATCCATTCTACATATAATAGCTTGCATCTGCTAGTCGGAAACTCCCAATCCAACCCTCCCCACCTGCTTTCACTCTTTAGAACCACTAGTCTGTTCTCTATGTTGAGGTCACATAGTGTAGAATGAATGACTGGTGTCCACTAGGACTACTGTCCTTACAAAAGAAGAAATTTGGAGACAGTGACACACAGTGACAATGCTATTGAATTTGGAGGAAACAATCTGGGTGATGTATCTACAAGCGAGGGATTTCCAGCAAACCACCAGAAGGTAGGAGAGTTATAGATCATATTTTTCCCACATACCCCCAGCAGGAATCAAACTTGCCCACACCTCCATGAATAGACTACTAGCCTCCAGAATTGTAAGGCAATAAATTTCATTGTTTAAGCTACGCAGTTTTCGTTACTTCATTACGGCAGTTCTAACAAACTAATGGATCTGGAATCAAGCTTAGGCTTTCAGGAGTCTCAGAAAAAACAGAGATGACTGAAGACAACTCACCTAATGCCCCAGGTCCTTCCTTCTCTTGGCAGATATTCTCTGTCCCAGATTAACTGATGAGATCCCAAAGTGAAATTTTACAGGTTATTATCTCATACAACAGGGAGCATTTAAGTTATAGAATCTCTCTATTTTATAGTGCAAGTATAGAGCATATGAGACATTCTTCAAAAAGCATGACTCTCTGAGTCTGAATTTATTGACCATAGGTAATCCTTGCTTGAGGACATTCTAAGCAATCTTTCTCTTAGAAATTCATGCTAAGTAGCTCAGTCATGTCCAGCTTTTCTGTGAACCCATGGACTATAGCCTGCCAGGCTCCTCTGTCCATGGGATTCTCCAGGCAAGAATACAGGAGCAGGTTCCATGATCTCCTGCAGGGGATCTTCCCAACCCAGGGGTTGAACTCATGTTTCCTGTGGTTCCTGCATTGCAGGCAGATTCTTTACTGCTGAGCCACCAGGGAAGCCCCTCTTAGAAAATATTATTAGTCAATTACCTTAAGTTCCAATTGGTCAGGGCTATTGGCTTAAAACTCAACATTCAGAAAACTAAGATCATGGCATCCAGTCCCATCCCTTCATGGCAAACAGATGGGAAAACAATGGAAACAATGAGAGACTTTATTTTCTTGGGCTCCAAAGTCATTCCAGATGGGGACTGCAGCCATGAAATTAAAAGAGGCTTGCTCCTTGGAAGAAAAGCTATGACAACCTAGACAGCATATTAAAAAGCAGAGACATTACTTTGTCAAAAAAATGTCCATCTAGTCAAAGCTATGGTTTTTCCAGTAGTCATGGATGTGAGATGGGAGATATGGATGTGAGAGTTGGACTATAAAGAAAGCTGAGCACCAAAGAATTGATGCTTTTGGACTGTGTTGTTGGAGTAGACTCTTGAGAGTCCCTTGGACTGCAAGGAGATCCAGCCAATTCATTCTAAAGGAAATCAGTCCTGACTATTCATTGGAAGCACTGATGCTAAAGCTGAGACTCCAATCCTTTGGCCACCTGATGAGAAGAACTGATTTATTTGAAAAGGTCCTGATGCTTGGAAAGATTGAAGGCAGTAGGAGAAGGGGATGACAGAGGATGAGATGGTTGGATGGCATCACAGACTCGATGGCCATGAGTTTGGGCAAGATCCGGGAGTTAGTGATGGACAGGGAAGCCTGGCATCCTGCAGTCTATGGGGTCTCAAGGAATCAGACATGACTGAGCAACTGAACTGACTTAGACTGGATCACCTGCCTTTCTTCCCTCAAAGGTGACCCCCAATAAAGAAAGTGAATGTATGCAAAGCCCTCTGCCTTCTCTAGTTCCTCCTCAGGAAATGGCCCTTGTTGGCAGCTATTTTCTCATTTGGTTTCCTGTCAGTAAAATGTGGGGTCCCTAGGGTTTCTTCTCATTTTAAATTACTCTTTGTCCATTTCATTCCAAGCAGGTGGTGCTTCAACCACTACAGTTCTATTAAATTGTTGATTGGTTTCTATGCATCTTAATGGTCCTTGCTTGATTAGACAGGGGCACACACACAAACAGACCTCACCTCGGAGACAAATCTCTTTATACCTTAGGCTAAGATGGATGGTACTTTCAGACAATGCTCTGAAGTTGCTGAAAAGCATTTTCGTCTAACTTGAAAAGAGTCTACAAAACAAAGCTTTAAGGTTCTTAGAAGTCATATTCCCTAAGAAAGAAGTCTTAAGAGCCACCCTTAAATATCTTAGAAGCCCTACCAGGTATGTGGTCTCAACAGAGTATGTCAGAGAGGTATCTTGAGATTGCATTTTACTGGCAACATCCTGTTTTAAATAATTGTTCTCACCTTGTGGGTTTTCATAGGAGATACAGGGGGATGAGAAACAATGTTATTTTTGAAACTCTCTAGTCCCAACTCCTTTATATTTTATACAAATTATAACTTAAAATGAACAATTTCTTTAGTTCCCTTCTCTACTTACTCTTACACAGGGAGATAGACATTACCAGTTGGCCCTTACAACATTATGCCTGGAAATCTCTTTAGCCAGATGGGCTAAATTTGGCGTTTGGTGACATTTTGATTGTGTCATTTTAGGGACATTTTTCCAGAATATTTCGTCCACTTATTACACGTGTCACTCTTCTTCCAGCTTTCAATAACAATTTCCTCCTTGCCTTCTAATTTCCAGTAACAGTCACCTTGAATCCCTTTCAGTTTTCAGTCTCCTCAAGACGTTTCGAGACTCTGACTACCCTCAGTTTCAAGGCCAAGGCCACATGTTTTATGTATAGCAGTATCTCTGCTCCAGGAACCAGTTTCTAATCCAGGTACCTGTTTCTGCTTAAAAGCCAACCATAAATTTAGAAGAAACCAATAACTACTTTTTAAGCTCACAGTTTTGGTGGGAATTCAGAAAGGGCTTCGTAGTGACCTCTCATCTCCCTTCCACGGTTTCCAGAGCTTCAGTTCAGATGACTCTTATGGCAGAAAAATTATACAGCTATGCTTTAAAATAATAAATGCATATATATTTTACCCAAAACTTCCTGGAAATCTTTTTTTCAGGATATCTGTTTACTAAAAAATCTTTAAAAAGTTATTTTGGCAATCAACTGCACAAAATTCATGCTGGTTGAATAAATTATCTTAGCTCCACACTATAGAATATTATGCAGCTATTAAGTACCATGGAGTGGGAACTGTGCCAGTCATCCTGGAGAGATTTTCATAAGATAATATTGACAGAAAAATCATATTCATAGAACTACATTGAATGCCATTTAATTTTTTCCTAGCATACTACAAAGAATATTATATCTAACAAATGCATGTGTTATATGAATATGGAATAGAAGATAGATGCTAGACAGTTGACTTGGGTAAGAAGGGAGGTTATTTCATGAGTGGTGGGAAAGACTAGAGATAGTAAGACAAGCAAAAAAGATAAACTAAAAATAAAAAAACATAATGCCCTAAACACACAACCATATAGACTGTGTATATTATATAGTCACATGTAGAACTCCATGTATTTAAACAAAATAAAATTAGAAAATTACCTATATTTACATTCCTGTATGTCATTACTTATTCTTAAGAAAAATATCCAGTTCTCATGTTTATTTCTAAGACATTTCTGTATATATATATATGTAAATGCTTTTATACACTTTTATACATGAGCACAGAGAAATATGTGCAAGATTTCTGGCAAGAAGGCAATAGAATTGAGGAGGAGATAGGATGAAATTTTATATATAAATATGTTATTGTTTCACTTGCTACACATACATATATAATAAGACAAGACATCCATAGTTCAGTTCAGTCACTCAGTTGTGTCCAACTCTTTGCGACCCCATGAACGCAGCACGCCAGGCCTCCCTGTCCATCACCATCTCCCGGAGTTCACTCAGACTCACGTCCATCGAGTCAGTGATGCCATCCAGCCATCTCATCCTCTGTCATCTGTTGGGGGCCAGAGTGAGGTACTCCGCCCATGACAAAGGTCATGAGGAAGGAGGCTCGACATACGCAAAGGCGGGATCGAGCCTCAGGAGTCCCCCTGGAACTCCTCGAGCATCTACCCCCATAACCAGAGCCTGCCTACTTTACTACTTTGTGCTCTTACCTACATCTCTGACTTTACGGGGGGGCTGTCCCCCACGACCTCTTTCGGAGAAGGAGTTAACCTAGAGCTCCAGTCAATAAAAACTCTTGGGTGTGACAAGAGTGTTTTAACCTACAAACTCCTCTGAAGGTTCTCTAGCCTGCCTGACAGGCTCGTTGGGCCACATGTGATTGCTCACAGCCTCCCAACCGTGAGAGGCACAAGATGCTTTAAACCTTCTAAAAACAGGTTCCTTAGAAAAGTTAGAAAACTATTAGTATAAGTATAATGGGCTAATTAGAAATTGTGTTGGTGAAGGGTTTTTCATTTGTTGAGCCAATGTTTGTTGCTAAGTCTCCATATCCCCTGCCCTTACACACATTAATGAATATATAGAAGAAATAAGTATTAACCTTTGATATTAATCACGTTAGACCTTAGGCTAAGTAAATTCTTTCCTTAACTAAAACCCACTACACCCTCACCCTGTAGGAATGTAACTTTACTTGGGTGGCGTCTGTTTTGAGAATAATCAGCCCTGGAGAAATAAGTGTCCTGGTTGACTGACCGCTGTCACAAGGAGAGGGTCGTAAATTGTCAGCAGGCCCCCCTGGCCAGAAGATGATGTAACACCCCTAAGACCTCTGTATACATTTGTATGAAGCACCTGACTTTGATAAAAGTCAGGACTGCTGACCCCGCGTGACTTTTGCATAATATCTCAGTGTATAAAAGTAGACCATGGAAAATAAAGAATTGGGATCAGTTTCTCGAAATACTGGTCTCCCCATGTCTCTCTCTCCCTCTGGCTGAGTCTCCATCTGGAGCGTGGAACCCACCATGCTTACTAATTTTGCCTGGGCTTCTAAGATCCGACCGGGGAGGCCTCAGTGTCTCCTCTCCTTCGGGAGAATGGAAGGACGCCTGCGGCCTACGTAAGTGGTGCAAGCTTCTTGTCTTGAAGTTTTATTGGTCCCCCGCGTAAACCAAGCTACTCAGCCTCTTTTTTCCACTGAATTTTCCTACTGAGCTATCCTTATTCTATTACTCTTTATATCTCTTATTAATATCTAATTGAAGCTATCGTATCCTGACCCTCGCCGACGCCGTCTCTCCTTCGAGTACCCTGGATCAGCCGGGGCTGGTCCCCGGCAGTCATCCCTTTCTCCTCCTGCCCCCAATCCCTCCCAGCATCAGAGTCTTTTCCAATGAGTCAACACTTCGCATGAGGTAGCCAAAGTACTGGAGTTTCAGCTTTAGCATCAGTCCTTCCAAAGAAATCCCAGGGCTGATCTCCTTCAGAATGGACTGGTTGGATCTCCTTGCAGTCCAAGGGACTCTCAAGAGTCTTCACCAACACCACAGTTCAAAAGCATCAATT
>NW_011494879.1:9211071-9216706 GCF_000754665.1 Bison bison bison
GCACTGGAAAAACCATAGCCTTAACTAGACAGACCTTTGTTGGCAAAGTAATGTCTCTGCTTTTCAATATGCTATGTAGGTTGGTCATAACTTTCCTTCCAAGGAATAAGCGTCTTTTAATTTCATGGCTGCAGTCACCATCTGTAGTGATTTTGGAGCCCAGAAAAATAAAGTCTGACACTGTTCCCACTGTTTGCCCATCTATTTCCCATAAAGTGATGGGACCAGATGCCATGATCTTCGTTTTCTGAATGTTGAGTTTTAAGCCAACTTTTTCAGTCTCCTCTTTCATTTTCAAGAGCTTTTTAGTTCCTCTTCACTTTCTGCCATAAGGGTGGTGTCATCTGCATATCTGAGGTTATTGATATTTCTCCTGGCAATCTTGATTCCAGCTTGTGCTTCTTCCAGCCCAGCGTTTCTCATGATGTACTCTGCATATAAGTTAAATAAGCAGGGTGACAATATACAGCCTTGATGTATTTCTTTTCCTATTTGGAACCAGTCTGTTGTTCCATGTCCAGTTCTAACTGACCACAAAGTCATTTAAAAAGGGAAATTCGCTGATACATATTGCTGAAATTTAGAAAGAAGTACTCAACTTCCTTCTACTATGAGATCAAAATTTTTAATATTTGAGCTTGTGTCTTTTCCAAACACATGCATGTGTGCGTGCATACATGTACACACGCGCTTGTGCGTGCACACACACACACGCATTTACTGTGACCCTTTGATTAGTTCATAATATTTAGATGTTATGGCCAGGAAGAATACTTATCCTCTGTCTGCTGTGATTAAATGGATTGATAGATACTTTTTCTCAAAGATGTTTTGTTACTACTCTTAATACCAGACTAACAGGAATGAGCAATGTCTCACTTTAAAGATAGGTTGACATTTTAAAAATAGTCAGAAGTGGATAGCACTTAGATATGATTTAGTTGATAGGAAAATCATGATCATCTCTTAGATGATAACATTAGAACTGATGCAAATATTGGCCAATACTTTACAACTGAATTTGGTATACAATTCCACGACTTTGAGAGTAATTCTTTTCCTCCAACATATTAAATTTGGGAATAAATCTTTGAGAATAAGTTTTAGTAGAATGATTTCTTTTTCTGTGATAACCAAAACTATGCTTATAAAATTTGTAACAAGGATCATTTTCAACATGTCCATACCAATGGTTATACAACTCAATGAATATTCATTGTTAAGCCTATCAGTTTATTGAATATCTAGATGTGTTTGGCACCATGGTGAATTCAAAATATATAAATATTAGTGAGACATAACGCTTGTCTTTGTTCAGTATCCCTTTTTAACCTCAAAACATCCCCATGAGGTAGGAAGTGCATTTCTTTTTGTTAACCTAATACAATAAGGCAACTGTGTCTAGACACATTAGTAATCTAAGTGAAGAGCTTAAAATCCTGCATCTCACCTCGTAACATGCAGAACTTGATACGAATCCAATTATTCTCTCAACTTGTACTTTATTTCTGTTATAACGAAAGTTGACATTCTTCAACATCCATTGACTGTAACTCTCAAATTGGGTTTCCATATTTCAGAAAGTACTCAGGATTCCCAGGCAATGGCAACAATGGCAGCAAAACCACTGAACTATTTGTAGTATAGGAATATATGGTAGATCTTCCTGTGATGATGAAAATATTCTGTATCTAAACTGTCAAGCACGTATCCACTAGCCACATATGGATAATGAACACTGGAAATGCAGCTCATTCACTTGAGGAAATAAAATGTTAATTGCATTTGATTTGAATTATTTTATATGCAATTTTTTATTGCCACATGTGGCTAGGAGATGCCCTAATGGCAGCAGAGCCAGAGCACCACATTTACTTAAAGAATCATAGCAGAGGGGGGAAATCACATAATTTTATACCAAACAAATGGATAAGTCATGAAATCAACTAAGCACATTGAATTAATGTTAAACTTTAAGAGCAGAACTGCTAAGCAAGTTCTCATTTGCTGCTGCTTGAAATAGTCCCCAGATCCCTGAGGACTCTCCTTTGATCGCTGGGAACTTGTATTGAAATATTGGAGAAAATTTGAATACAATAAGAATTAGAATTTTTATTTATGAATTTTAATCTCTGATACTCAACAATTAATAAAAAAAACAGCAAGTGCAATCATAAATCATAGTACTAAAGGTTAATTCAGTCAAAATAAGTAGGGCCAGAGAAAATTTACCCATTATCTAGTTCCTTGACTTATTTTTGGAAGTAGAATGTCAAATTCAGAGAAGTTATTGACTTCCTCATGTCTAAACAGCTAGTAAGTTGCACAGTTGAAAGGTCAGGTTGAGAGGTCAGAGCTCCAAGATCTTGGGTCAGAGTGTTTTAGATTATCCCCAGCACTTTACTGACATTCAGGCATGTCACACCCAGTTAAGCTTCTTGTCAACATTTCTTTCAAAAAAATAAAAGACATTTTCTTCTGTCATTTTTCCCTTATATATTGTGGCAGGTAAGCAGAGCAATGGGGAACATTTAAAATGTGGAAGAACAGATGAATTCAGTAAAATTGCAGGATACAAAAGCAACATAGAAAAACCAGCTCCATTTCTATACACTAACAAAAAGCTACCCTAAAAAGAAATTAAGAAACCAATCCCATTTACAATAGTAGCAAAAGAATGAAACACTTAGGAATAAACTAAACCAAAGAAATTATGGGTCTGTACTGAGAATTATAAAACTGTTGAAAGAAACTGAAAGAACAGACTTATGGACATGGGAGAGGGTGAGATGTATGTACAGAGTAACATGGAAACTTACATTATCATATGTAAAATAGACAGCCAACAGGAATTTGCTGTATGTCTCAGGAAACTCAAACAGGGGCTCTGTATCAACCTAGAAGGGTGGGAAAGAGAAGGAGACAGGAGGGAGCTTCAAGAGGAAGGGCATATATGTATACCTATGGCTGATTCATGTTGAGGTTTGACAGAAAACAACAAAATTCTGTAAAGCAATTATCCTTCAATTAAAAAAAATAAATAATTTTTTAAAACAGAAAGAAACTGAAGAAAATACAAATATATAGAAAGATGTCTGTGCTCATGGAGATGAAGAATAAATATTGTTGAAATGCCCATGCTACCGGAATTAGTCTACAGATTTAATGCAATCCCTATAAAAATCCCAATAACATTTTCATAGATAAAGCAACAACATAAAATTCATATGGAACCACAAAAGACCCCAAATAGTCAATCATATTTGAGGAATAACAATGCTGATGGTATCATACTTCCTGACTTCAGAATACGTTACAAAGATATAGTAAATAAAACTGTATAGTGCTGGCCTGGACAGACATATAGACCAATGGAACAGAATAGAGATCCAAGAAATAACTCACACATAAATGTTCAACTGAACTTTAACAAGGGTATGGAGAATATTCAATGCAGAAATGATAGTCTCTTCAATAAAGGGTGTTAAAAACTGGATACTTACATGCAGAAGATTAAATTTGATGTTTGCTGCTGCTGCTGCTAAGTCACTTCAGTCCGATTCTGTGCGACCCCATAGACGCCAGCGCACCAGGCTGCCCCGTCCCTGGGAGTCTCCAGGCAAGAACATTGGAGTGGGTTGCCATTTCCTTCTCCAATGCAGGAAAGTGAAAAGTGAAAGTGAAAGTGAAGTCGCTCAGTCGTGTCTGACTCTTAGGGACCCCATGGACTGCAGCCTACCAGGCTTTTCCATCCATGGGATTCTCCAGGCAACAGTACTGGAGTGGGGTGCCATTGCTTTCTCCAAATTTGATTTTTATTTCACATCATATACAAAAAACAAGCCAAAATGGATTAAAGATTTAAACGTAAGATATGAAACCGTACAACTCCTGACCTTTGTGTTGGCAGTGATTTCTCAGATCTGGCAGACCAGAAACTTATAGAAACATAGTAGAGTGGGATGGGAGAGGGGAAAAGGGGGAGTTGGTGATCAATGAGCAAAAGTTTCAGTTAAGCAAGATGAATGAGCTCTAGAGGTTTTCTGTGCAACACTGTGTCTCTAGTTAGCAATGGTGTACTGCACACTTAAAAATGTAAGATGGTTAAGGGTTCTTACCAGAACAAAAAATAAATAAATAAAATGTGAAAGAAAAGTGATATTTTATTTTATTTTTGTGGCACCACAGAGCTTGCAGGATCTTAGTTCCCGCATCAGAAATCGAACCCAGGTCCCCTGCAGTGGAAGCATGGAGTCCTAGCCATTGGACAGCTAGAGAATTCCCCAGAAAAGTGACATTTTAAAATGTACTCCTAGACACAGGGAAGAAAGATAACTGGTGTATTTAGCTCACCCAACCCTTAAATAGGAAACTCCCTGTTTCCATTTGTAACTGTGGTAAGTTTAGAAGTCTAGTTAGGACTCAGAGAAGACTTGTGATGATTTTATTGCAAATAGATTTTATGGCATCTCTGCAGACCCATTATGAAATAGAAACGATCATTAGCAGATGTGATTTAACTAATTTGGAAACAGGCATCAAATAATTTACGCTGTTCACATGGATTAGCATGAGTCTCAGGGGCATTGCCTTGGATTTCTGAGTAAATAAGTCTTTTTAGGATTACCAAAGTAGCTGCTCCAGGAATTCAGGACACAAAGTGAAGGACATATTCCATTGAAGCTAGCTATATTTTTAAAAATAAGACTGTCACCCCCACAGATGTCCATAATGTTAATCTCATGAGAAAGAGATTAACAAATCTGTGCCCCTATGCTTTATTCCCCTTTGAAATATAAAAGTGTGTTGTGACATAAGAAAGCAGGGAATAGTATGGTCTAATATGCACAGGCTATTTATTCCTTTGACTTCTTTTACCTATCTGGGTACCAGTGTTTATATTCTATGACCATTGTTGTCCTTCAGTTGCTAAGTCATGGTCATTAGGATAAAATAAAATATTGTCCATGTCCCCATTCCCAAATCAGCTCTTGTAGCTGGCAAACCAAAATGCCCAAAATTACTCACTGCTATCAGAGTTAACAAAGTGATAGTTTTGTCAAGTCACGCTCAAAAACATCAGTGATCTTAATAGATAATATTAGCAGTATCAGACTTTACTTATAACCCCAAGGATACAGGCAATAAAAACACTCAGGCAAAGCAGAGAGGGGCTGGAATAACAAGGTAGCTTCCCAGATCTGTCTTTCTGTACCAGGCCTGTACTCTCTGGTTTAGAATAAGAGATGGGATCTCCAAGTGAGGATTAAAGGTTATCCTCCGAGTGAAGAATATCTAAGTTATGAAGCATCTTCATTTTATACTCCAGAGAGTGGTACCACTTAGGTGACCTTCTCCAGGGAACTAAGTCTCGTTGACTCTAAGTTTATTCACAATTAGTAATCCTTTAAACAGGGAAGATCCTGCTAAGGGCTTTTATTAGATATAAACTCTCCCACCAAGCAAATATTATTAGTCTTTTTAACTGAAGATCTATTGACAAGGAGACTAGATGCCATCATCTGCTTTTGTTTTTTTTTTTTTCTTTTACTTACTCAAGTAAGTTCTGACCTCAAAGAAAGAGAATGGGTCACATGAAAGCTGTTTAACACCTTCCTTCTAGACAGCAAGAACA
>NW_011494879.1:9216806-9230663 GCF_000754665.1 Bison bison bison
CTTTTTTTTACATGTTGCTGCTACTGCTAAGTCGCTTCAGTCGTGTCTGACTCTGTACGACCCCACAGACAGCAGCCCACCAGGCTCCCCCATCCCTGGATTCTCCAGGCAAGAACACTGGAGTGGGTTGCCATTTCCTTCTCCAATGCATGAAAGTGAAAAGTGAAAGTGAAGTCGCTCAGTCATGTCTGACTCTTATATATATATTATATATATATATAATATATATATAAAGTCTCCTGTACTAGGGTTCCTCTGAGAACCAGAACCAATAATATACGTGCATGGATTGACACCTAGATAGTTTAAGGAGTTGGCTTATGTGATTATTTAGGTTGGCAACAGGACTAGAAATTCCAGCAGGAACCATATAAAAATAGAATCCCTTCCTCTTTGGTGACCTCAGGTTTTTCTTTTAAGACCTTCAATTGATTGGATGAGTTTCACCCACATCGTTAAAGGTAATCTGCTTCACTCAAAGTCTACTGATTTAAATGTTTTTCACATTTAAAAATATGCCTTCACAGAAACATCTATGCTGGTATTTGACTACTCAAATGGGCACCGTAGCCTAGCCAAGTTAACACATAAAAGTAGCCATTGCCTGTATGCTCAGTCATGTCTGGCTCTGCAACCCCCAGGGACTGCAGCTCCCCTGCACCACCCCCCCTCAGGCTCCTGTGTCTATGGGATTTCCCAGGCATGAATACTGCAGTGGGTTGCCATGTCCTACTCTAAGGGATCTTCCTGACCCAGGGATCAAACCCACATCTCTTGTGTCTCCTGCATTGGCAGGCAGATTCTTTACCACTGAGCCACTTGGGAAGCCCACATATAAATATACAGATATATATACAGATATATATATATATACACACACACAGATATATATGAACTTGAGCAACTCTGGTCGATAGTGCAGGACAGGGAATCCTAGCGTGCCACAGTCCATGGTGTCACAAAGAGTCAGACACGACTTAGCAACTGAACAACAACAACAACAACAAACACAGATTTACATGTATGTCTAACATCTGTCTATACAAATACAGATGTGTATATATATGTATGTGTGTCTAACATGCAGAGATTATGACTTGGTGGATCTCTGATGGGACACAGGTCGCTCAGCTGTGTCCAACTCTGTGACCCCATGGACTGCAGCATGCCAGGCTTCCCTGTCCTTCAGCATCTCCTGGAACTTGCTCAAACTCATGTCCATTGAGCTGGTGATGCCATCCAACCATCTCGTCATTTGTTGTCCCCTTCTCCTGCTGCCTTCAATCTTTCCCAGCATCAGGGTCTTTTTTAATCAATCAGCTCTTTGCATCAGGTGACCAAAGTATTGGAGTTCAGCATCAGCATCAGTACTTCTAATGAATATTCGGGACTGATTTCCTTTAGGATTGACTGGTTTGATCTCCTTGCATTCTGATGGGACTAGCTCTTTCTTTCTTTCTTTTCTTTTTTTTACATGTTGCTGCTACTGCTAAGTCGCTTCAGTCGTGTCTGACTCTGTACGACCCCACAGACAGCAGCCCACCAGGCTCCCCCATCCCTAGGATTCTCCAGGCAAGAACACTGGAGTGGGTTGCCATTTCCTTCTCCAATGCATGAAAGTGAAAAAGTGAAAGTGAAGTCACTCAGTTGTGTCAGACTCTTAGCGACCCCATGGACTGTAGCCCACCAGGTTCCTCCGTCCATGGGATTTTCCAGGCAAGAGTGCTGGAGTGGGGTGCCATTGCCTTCTCCAAGGGATCTTCCTTACCCAGGGATTAAACCTGTGCTCCAGCACTGGCAGGTGGATTCTTTCCCTCTGAGCTACCCGGGAAGCAACGAAGTATTCATAAGGTTTGATGGCTCCTTAACCTGGCATAAGCTGTCAGGATGCTTCACAGGTGAGATGGTACTGATTGAGTCTTAAATAACCAGAAGGAGCTCAACACAGAGAAATGGAACCCAGGTATTTTAGCTGAAGGGAACTGCTTCTGAGTCTGAAAGTGCTTGACGGTACGCTTTAGAAAGGTTAATATGTATTTCTATATACTAGCATATTGGGCATGTTTGGTGAGAAGAAAGTGGGGACAGAAAGGGAAATGAGGTTAAAAGGCAGAAGTCAGAATAAAGCATTTTAAGCGCCATGATGAATTTGCTAATTTTCTAAAGGAAAAGAAATGTCTATCGATGTCTCTTTAGAAAGGATGACTATTTGAAGGGGCAGCAGTAGCTTAAAAGACGTGGCAAGATTTATACATCAGGAATATCATGGTTGCTGTCATGGAGAGTTTGTAATTGAGAGAGAGAGACCAGGGTTGGGGAGATGAATTGAGGGGCTGTTGCAATACTCAAGATTTTTTTTTTTAATTTGTAAACCACAAAAGAATCAGAATGGCTGCAAGGTTTCTGCCATTATGTCTAGATATACGACAGGTCTCCATTTGGAGATCAAGTTTGCATAATGAGCTGAAGGACTTTGGAGGAAAGAAAAAGAAACACAGGTCATATTGAGCTTGAGTTGCCTCTTAGAAATCCATGAAGCATTTCACAGAGAGGTGAGGGAAATACCTGGGGGTCTGGTGGTTAGGACTCCATACTTTCACTGCTGAGGGCCCCAGGCTCAATCCCTGGTCATGGAACTAAGATCTTGCAAGATTCATGGTATGACCAAGTATTAAAGAACAGGTTTTTAATAAACAGGTTTGTAACTCAAGAGTGAAATCTAGGCAATAAATACAGTCTGTAAACATATGACACAAGTGATGGAAGGGAATCAGTTTTTAAAACCTTACTTTATAATAATGCCACCAGAAAACAGTAAAATCCTGCAGAAATGAGTCAAGAACTGCTGAATTTACCATGGATGCACCAGCTCTGCATACCAATACTTTATGAGCTGCCACATCAGCTATGCTTTGTCTAGCAGGAGAATTAAGTCTTCAGTGACAGAAAAATAGGCTAATACAGTCAATTTCCCTTGACTCGTTTTAACCTTATTTGCTAACATATTTGCATTGTCTTTTTATCAAAACACCAGAACAGTTATCTGAAAGAGAAAAGAAAAAGAAAGTAATTTCTGGAGGTGAGGGGAGTACTAGCCATATAATCACAGAGTAAGAGGTTTAAAAAAAGCAATCAGAATAAGAGAAATAGTAACGTTATTAGAATATCCTGGGAGACCTTCATATTCCATGTCATGAAACATTCCATGTTGTATGAATGTTCTAAGCTCTTTATCTCGAGTAAATCATCTACTCTTCACAGCATCCACATGCTACAATTAGTGTGTTCCTTCCCATTTCACAGATGAGGGTGATGAGGCACAGAGAATTTAAATCTACCAAGTTCATCCAATTATTAACTTAAGGGGCAGGATGCTTTATCATGATATTTAACTGCCTCCTGGAGAAGAAACATGGTTTCTGGACTAATCCTACACTATCTCTTCATTAGCATTGGAGATGGTGAAATGGGAAAAAATGTGAAGGAAGAAAGTATTAATTGAGTCCCAACTGGCCTACGTCCTTGCTGCATGACAGAATTAATTTATTCCTTTGAGTCTCAAAGTTCTCATTTCTAAAATATACTGGAGTTTCTATGCTATGTTACATAAGAAGTGGCATATGGCATTAATGTAGTACTGCATACACATCCCTTCCTTTGCTTCTTAAAAAGGATCTCTGATCTGAGATCCCTGGATATATCTTGTATATCCCATCAAATTACATATAATAATGTATGTCTGCATCTATTTCCATGTATCTTACTAAAAGGACCATTCTTTGCCAAAATATTGTTTATTCATAAGATTACAAAGAGAAAGAAAGAAAATAAATACTACCCTAAAGTATTATACTAAAATTAAGACATGTGACACAGCACTCTGAAAATATTCTTTTTTCCATTATAGTTTATTATGAGATATTAAATATAGCTCCCTGTGCTGAAAATGTTTTAAAGAGCCAGAAAAAAAAAAAAAAACTCTTGAAATATTTTAATTTACCTTCATGGGAAATCATTTTAGATGTAAAATGTGTTACAGAGATAATGACATAATGGATTCTAACCTGTGGTTATTAATTTGGTAAAAATGTATGTAAGTTTGTGTGTATATGTGTCTGAATGAGAGAAAAAGAGAAAGAGAAAATGAGAGCCCCTCAAAAGTGTTTTCCAAGTTCTTGGACGCAAGGAAAAGTATTCAAGTTTAGACCTAATTGGTAGGGTCCTGTGCTGTTGAGGGAGTTTTAAGCTCTGTGTTTGATTCTGTGCATGTATGAAGAAATATAGCAATTGTCATTTCTATTATAAATCAAAAGTAATAAAAATGGTCCGGTTTTATGGGAAATGAGTGCAGTGTGTGCTGTTCCTTTATGGCTTTTATGTTTCTAGCTGGCCAAAAGCACCCCTTATTTCATGCTATACAGCTGTCAGCCCGGGAAGGGCTGAGCAGAAGAACCACAGAATAAATGTGCACTGCATCTGGCATTCGTGTCCTTTTGTTGGAAAAGGTAAAGCTGGGTTAAGATCTCTTCTTTGTGTGTGATGAAGAGCTCAGAATGAGATCTTTTTGCAACAACAATACCCCAGACATCCTCTTCAAGAGAAGAGCCATTTCTTCCTGGGAGGCTTTTCCCTGAGAGGACGCAAAAAGCACTGGAAGAACTGGCTGTCAAAAATGAGTCAGGTTAAAAAAAAAATGGAAATGAACCAGGTAAAACTGCGACCAAATTGAGAGGACAGGGAGACAGGTTGAAAAGTTTCTCTGCTCATCCATCCACCTGTTGTCTGATTCAGAGAATCACTGAACAGTAATCTGAAGGTCCAAGAGGCTTGAGAATTTATCTAATTCAGAAGCTCACAAACTTAAGCTGTAACATTATGTTACAAAATGTTTTTAAAGGGTTCCTTCTTCTTCTTCCCTCTTGGAGTCTTATATTATTTCACAAAATAAAAAACAGGAATTAAAACTTTTGCACTGATTGAAAAAGAACATGGCATTCCAGGCGGGCATCCTCCATATTTGCCCCACTATCTGAGCCTCTAAGCCAACATTATATACTCTTTTGTTTTTAAGAATATAGATTTAAAATCACTCATTTAGTCCAAAGTCTCTCAAGTTGTTTTTAAAGCCAATATGCTCATTGACAGAAGTCTACATTTCAGGATTCTCTTCCACAGCATTCCTGATTAAAGACTTGTCATCCTATATTTTAATACCACTAACAGCACAATATTTGATATCTTTTCCATTACTATGAATTTTTAATCATCAGAAAGTTCTAACATTCAACTTAAATCATCATCCAAGTCACCAACTATAAATTCTCTCTACAGGGAAAAAATTTGCATGTTTGTTTTTCAAAAACTTGAAATCTTTTCAGTTTCAGAACTTTTTTATGTGGTTGCTAGAACCGTCTATTTTGGCCACGCTCCTCTGAATTATCTTTATTTCTACATATTTAAAAATATGTCATGTTATCAAGAAATACAGAAATAGTGTCCTGTCAAAATTCATATAATTTTAAAGATGCTATCTGGGGCTATATCAATAATTAATTAAAATGTGAATAATTGAAAGACTTCGATATATTTGAATACCTAACATTATATCTTACACTGATATTATTACACATGCTCACATATGTTATTTCATTTACTTGTAATTGAATCCTGGGAGGACAGGTAATATCTACATTGGGCTAGTTAAAAAAAAAAAAAAAAGCCTGTTCAAAGGAGGCAGGTCACTATAGAAGCAATTAATTAGAATGTGACATGTCTAGAGATAAAACCTTAACTAATATCCCCCAAGTATATCAATTCTAGATAAGTGAATATAAAACCCAGGGATTGAACTTGAGCCTCCTGTGTCTCCTGCCTTAGCAGGTGGATTCTTTGCCACTAGTGCCAACTGGGAAGCCCATAAAAGGGCTGTTATTCACTAAATAACTATTTTATTTTCACCACAACATGAAGTATCAAAGAGGGTGTTAGGAGACACAGAATAAAAAGTTGTGAAAAACCTACCTGTTGACCATCGGGGAGTTTCACTCTTGCCAAGACAACATGAGGAGCTGCATGAACCTGCTCTGCAGCAAAACAGGTAAATTAAAAAAAAAAAAAAGTCTCTGAAATTGATCCCCCAAGCATACATTATGTAAAGAGATATTTGTTCAAGAAAATATAGAAATATGAGAAGTGAGAATATGAGACGTGGCATGTGAATTATGATCCATTCACTCCCTGTCTTCCCCACTCAGTGGGATGGAAGCAATACTTTCCACCAGTACAGGCAAATTATATAGCTCTCTGTATCCCCCGGTCCCAGTTGGAGAGCAGTAAAGAATCCACCTGCCAATGCAGGAGAGACAGGAGATGTGGGTTCCATCCCTGTGTTAGGAAGATGCCCTGGAGAAGGAAACAGCAACCCACTCCAGTATTCTTACCTGGGAAACTCCATGGAGAGAGGAGCCTGGTGAGCTACAGTCATCCTTGGGTGACTGTGAGCTTATTCAATGCCGTAACCCATCAGAAGCATCATCAGAGGCTTCACACCGCAGGAGTAGAGTGGAGCGGAGACTTTTCTAAAATAACAGAGTTACTTATTAACACTTTTGTTTTGTTTAGTCACTAAGTTGTGACCAATTCTTGTGAGCCCACAGGCTGTAGCCCTCCAGCTCCTCTGTCCATGGGATTTTCCAGGCAAAAATACTGGAGTGGGTTCTCATTTCCTTCTCCAGACGATCTTACCCATCCAGGAATTGAACCTGTATCTCTTGCACTGGAAGGCAGATTCTTTACCACTGAGCCAACCAGGGAACCTCTACTAAACATGCACACCTGAAAATAATATAAACAAGCTCAGCCATGTATACCTGTGTCCAGAGTTGCTACTGTATTGTCTAAAATATTCCTTTTTAACAAAAATTAATGACACACAAAATGAGAAACACACAAAATACATCTGTACACACACACACACACAATCAAATAGGTAATGGAAATGGCCTGTGATAATAACTAGATGTTAAATATAATAGACAAAGTTTTCAAAATAGCCAGTATAAATATATTAAGAACTTAAAGGAAACCATGATCAAAGAAGTAAAGGAAGAGATGATGAGAATGTTGAGTCAGATAGAAAATATAAATGAAAATAAATTTTTAAAAATTTGAATGAAGCTTCTAAAGTTGAAATGTATAGGATCTGAAATGAAAAATTTACCACAATGGCTCAACAATAGATTTGAACACCAAGAGGAAGAATTGTTGACCTGAATATATGTATTAATAGAGAGTACGTAATTTAAAGAACAGAAAAAAATGATAAAAATAGAGCTTCAGAGAAATATAGGTTGCCAGTAAGTGCACCAACAAATGCATGATAAATTGATGGAAAAAGATGAAACAGAGAAAGTGCAAGGAAAAATATTTAGAGAAGTAGTGATTGAAAACCTGAATTTATTGGAAAACATTAATCTACTTATTAAGGAAGCTCAATAAACTCTAACTATTGATAGAATAAATATCATTGAATCCACAAAGGGGTTCATCATAACAAAAATACTGAGAGTCAAGAGAAGGAAAATATTAAAAGCTGGTAGGAAAAAAGGACTCACTATTTAGAAGGTTAATGAATAACACTGAAAATGTTCAAAAGGGAAAAAAACTGTTAACAGAGGGTCGATGTATAGCAGGACTATTTTTCAAAAATGACGGCAAAAGACTTTATCAAATAAAAATTGAGATTGAATCCTATTTGCTTATTTTTCTTTTGTTGCCTGTGCTTCTTTCAACTTCTTAGTCATTTAGTTGTGTCGGACTCTTTTTGACCCCATGGATTATACAGTCCATGGAATTCTCCAGGCCAGAATATGGAGTGAGTAGCCTTTCCCTTCTCCAGGGGATCTTGCCAACCCAGGGATCCAACCCAGGTCTTCTGCATTGCAGGTGAATTCTTTACCAGCTGAGCCACCAAGGAAGCCTCAAATTATGTGAACTAACAAATATAACAAAGAATTGTTGGGTTGGTGACATATATAAAATTAATATGAATAATAATATTACAACAAAAATATTGTGGGCACCCAGGCAAACTTTTCTATGAGAAACTTCTCTTGACCCTTTAGAATGAGCTTATGGTCCAGTAAAACCCCTAGCCTGCCTCTATGGTATCACTTACCATGTTAAATAGCCTTTGTCTTATTACATGTTTCATTTTTACTTGAACATACTTTTCCTTGTAAACTACAGATTGATAGATAGAATTATGATCTTTCTAGTGTGAAAGCCTAGAAAAGCATCAGAACTTCATAAAAAAGGTCAGCAAGCATTTATGGAATTAAACAGACCAGTTTCTCAGACAAGCTCTTTTACATACTTAGTCTATAGTGCCAGAAGAGGATACTGTGTGTGTGTGTGTGTATGGATGTATGTGTGTGTGCATACACAGGCTGTATTGACACAGGAATGACACTATATATTAATATAACTAACATAATTGAATCCACAATCTGTGTCCATTCTAATCTACTATCTACACTATTTCACACTTGTCACATTTCATCTCTCACCAGTCACTGTAATTTGAGCATAATTTGATAGAATTATTTTTAATCTCAAAAGGAAACAATTCTGACACACACAGTTCATTTCAATACTTATGTTTTAACCCATTTGTTAGAAAAGCAGTCCCATTACATTGAAGCCACACTTCAAAGATATACACTGTAAGTCTGTCAGATGCAATTAGAAACTTTAGAAAAAAACAACTAAAAAGATCGTCAAGACAAAGCAGGGTAAACTCAAATTAGTCACACCAACTTTTTATAGGGGCATAGTACCCATCTGTGAAAAATTATGACCTATTTGAAATGGAAATGGATAAGTTACAGAAGAAAGGAGTACTAATCAAATATTCCAAAAGTGAAAGCAAAATCTCTGAGCATTAATTTATTTATGGCATGAATAATTTAATATCCACCTCAGATTTAATTACAAGCCATGGTCAATTAACTAATTTAGTAACAATGTGTAAATAATGAATAATTTCTATGCCCTAGATGAAACTTTTAAGAATTGCAGTAACATCAATAAGTGATGGGATTTTCTTTCCAAACATTTCTGACAATAAAAAAGAAATTTTTAACTTTACAACTGGGATGAATGTAAATATTATTCACAGATCTTAATTCCACATTCAGGAAAAAGTTAAAAAGAAATCAATGTCTCCATTTATCTAAACTCTCTGTGGTGAATACCTATAAATATACACTTGAAAGCCAATATGCAGCTTAAAACATGAAAAGCATTGCTCTGACAGATTTTCATTTATAAATTCATTAAATTCCTATAACAAAACTACAAGGTAAATATCATTATAATCTGTAGTTTTCAGTTCAGAAACCTAGGCACAGAGAGAATACAATTTTCCCACTTTCAGAGAATAAAAAATAGTAGAGCTGGGTAAACTCAGAAAATCTAGTCCCAGAACCTGGCCTCAAAAACTGTTGGACTTTACATGGAACAACAAATGTGCTTACTTAAAATTAAAAAAAATAAATAAAAATAAAGAAAGAAATGATGATATGCTGATCAACACTAAGAGATACTTTAAGTGAGGCAGTTACCAAAATGGGTAATTATCACTCTAACAGAAAATTAATCTGTCAATTAGGAAGCTTCATTATTTCCCAAGTGGAACCCTGCACTCCTGGGAAAGATCTGTGCTTAGCAGAATATGAATCTCTGACCTCTAAGTCTCTTCTGGGCTAATTTCCTTGTTTCTTTATGCCCAGCAGAAATTAGCAATGTGACAATAGGAGCAAGTGATGCTTTAGAGAGGAGGGCATAGCTACCCACTCCAGTGTTCTTGCCTGGAGAATCCCCATGGACAGAGGAGCCTGGTGGGCTACAGTCTGTGGGGTCGCAAGTGACTAAGCACATAATGCTTTAGAAATTGGTGTCTTGGCTTTATCACTTGAAACTTTGGTGGAACTATTTCCTTGCTCTATGCTTCAATCTTATTCTGCTAAGTGGGGATAATGATCAGCAATTTATAGTTTGAAAATTACATGAATTGCATATGTAACTCTGCCAGGCATGGGGGCTGGCTGAATACATTTCAGTTGGTGTCTAATATAATTTAGCTTCTTTCTCACATGGTAGAAATGTATAGGAAAGAAAAGTAGTAAATACTATTGCTTTGCTCTTTAAACCTTGCAGTTATGAGAAAGTAAAAAAAAAAATGCACTTATTTGCCATAACAGTACAGGGCAGTTGTAGTTGACTTTTTAACACTGTATTGATTTCTGATACAGTTTTTGTTGCATAGTTTACACAATAACTTAAAATGAATTTTAAAAAGAGTTTCTTACTGGTTGGTTTAATTTTATCCTCTAAAAATATCCTTAATTACATTCCAGAAAAAAAAAATCAACACATTGCTAGTGAAAAAAAGAAAATGTTTATTAAACGCTCATTTGAATCAAGGCATTGAACAGAGTTTAGTTAACTTACTAGTTAATCCCTTTTTTATCTATGTCGCCCCACATAGCACGTTATAACCAGGACTCAGTATTTTGTAGAAATATTTGTTGTTTTTATAAGTAAATATATATCTTATGCCCTCAATATCATTGTAGCTAAGAAAGGTTTGCCCAACCATACCATTGAATAACTTGTGTCTGAATAAACTAACCCCAAAATGTCATCATTGAGATCCAGCAGATATCTTGTGAGGAATTCTGTTGAGAATACCTGCCTCCCCCAGAGAATAAAATTACAAGGCTTTCAAATAAATGTCCTGTATGTTAGATTGAATTTCTCCATCCATGTGCAGATACTAAACTGATGCTTCGGCCACAATGGTAAGGAGAAAATCAAATACCATGTATTTAGCCATAAAAACATTCTACCTTGGACAATGCCTTATATAGGGATGCTTGTTAAATCAAGTAAATTCACTTAGAAATTTACACACATATATACATATATAGTTATAGATGTAGATGCATAGAATGAAAATTAAAAGTATTACAAGTATTTGCTTCTAGAAAATGGGCTTCTAGCATTTGTCCTTTCCTAAACAGGACATGTCTAATATCTAACTCTAATATGTATCATTACATACAACAAGAATTCTAATTAGACTCTGGTACATGTTATTAAAGTGGTTCACAACAACAGAGAGAAGAAATATGCAATGCAGCTTAGAGTAGAATTTAAGAATATGGGATTTTTGAATAGGAACTAATGGGTGTAAATCTTACTTTGTCATACAAAAATATTCAAACTCAGCAAATTATTCAACCAATATTAATCTCAACTTCATGATGAATAAAATGCACATAATAATAACCTGCAAAGGTCCATCTAGTCAAGGCTATGGTTTTTTCCAGTAGTCATGTATGGATGTGAGAGTTGGACTATAAAGAAAACTGAGCACTGAAGAATTGATGCTTTTGAACTGTGGTGTTGGAGAAGACTCTTGAGAGTCCCTTGAACTACAAGGAGATCCAACCAGTCCATCCTAAAGGAAATCAGTCCTGAGTGTTCATTGGAAGGACTGATATTGAAGCTGAAACTCCAATCCTTTTTGGCCACCTGATGCAAAGAACTGAGTCATTGGAAAAGACTCTCATGCTTGGAGAGACTGAATGCAGGAGGAGAAGTGTATGACAGAGGATGAGATAGTTGAATGGCATCATTGATTCAATGAATATGGGTTTGAGCAAACTACAGGAGTTGTTGATGGACAGGGAAGCCTGGCATGCTGCAGTGCATGAAGTTGCAAAGAATCTGACATGACTGAATGACCGAAATGAACTAAAGTAATTAGCATAGCACCTTTCACAGAATAAACATTTAGTAAATATTATCTATTCAATCTCAGAAGGAAGCTGCCTTTTCTTGAGAAATCTGTATGCAGGTCAGGAAGCAACAGTTAGAACTGGACATGGAACAACAGACTGGTTCCAAATACAAAACGGAGTACGTCAAGGCTGTATATTGTCACCCTGCTTATTTAACGTATATACAGAGTACATCATGAGAAATGCTGGACTGGAAGAAACACAAGCTGGAATCAAGATTGCCGGGAGAAATATCAATAACCTCAGATATGCAGATGACACTACCCTTATGGCAGAAAGTGAAGAGGAACTAAAAAACCTCTTGATGAAAGTGAAAGAGGAGAGTGAAAAAGTTGGCTTAAAGCTCAACATTCAGAAAACGAAGATCATGGCATCCAGTCCCATCACTTCATGGGCAATAGATGGGGAAACAGTGGAAACAGTGTCAGACTTTATTTTTCTGGGCTCCAAAATCACTACAGATGGTGACTGCAGCCATGAAATTAAAAGATGCTTACTCCTTGGAAGGAAAGTTATGACCAACCTAGATAGCATATTCAAAAGCAGAGACATTACTTTGCCAACAAAGGTCCGTCTAGTCAAGGCTATGGTTTTTCCTGTGGTCAGGTATGGATGTGAGAGTTGGACTGTGAAGAAGGCTGAGTGCCGAAGAATTGATGCTTTTGAACTGTGGTGTTGGAGAAGACTCTTGAGAGTCCCTTGGACTGCAAGGAGATCCAACCAGTCCATTCTGAAGGAGATCAACCCTGGGATTTCTTTGGAAGGACTGATGCTAAAGCTGAAACTCCAGTACTTTGGCTACCTCATGCAAAGAGTTGACTCATTGGAAAAGACTCTGATGCTGGGAGGGATTGGGGGCAGGAGGAGAAGGGGATGACAGAGGATGAGATAGCTGGATGGCATCACTGACTCGATGGACGTGAGTCTGAGTGAACTCCGGGAATTGGTGATGGACAGGGAGGCCTGGCGTGCTGCGATTCATGGGGTCACAAAGAGTCGGACACGACTGAGTGACTGAACTGAACTGAGCTGAAATATAATCTATTCAATCTCAGAAGGAAGCAGAACAAAAAATTTTGGAGGTTATAGCACTGTAACTCACTGGGCCAGAGTGAGCAAGTAATAATATTAAGAAGGGCATTTAAGAGAAACAAACAGTATTTTAAAAGTCCAGAAGAAAGGTTTATGCTGAATATATGCAATATATGCAGTCCATGGGGGTCTCAGAGTCGGACATGACTGAGCGACTGAACTGAACTGAACTGACGCAATATATGAAGTAGGCAATCAAGCTAGATAGCAAAGCTCCTGAATAGAGACAGAAAAAGCTTTAGAGCATATTATTCTATCAGCTGCAAAAATCTCCATTAAAATATCCCCTATGATTATATATTTACCTATATCTCATTATATTTTTCATATTTTAGGTCATATTATTAGGAACATATATTTTAGTGTTTTAGATCCCCTTTGTTAAACTCATCATCATTATGATGTTATCTCAATCAGAAGAATACTTTGCAATTACTTTATCTTTTGTATATGTTAAACTACAAAATATGTTTTAATACATTTTAGAATAATTAAAATCATATGATATGTTCTCTAAAAACGTGGAATTAAACTAGAAATCAGTTTTGGAAAGACAGATATCTGGAAAATTTCCAAATACTTAGAAAATAAACAGCATACTCTTAAGCCGGAGAAGGCAATGGCACCCCACTCCAATACTTTTGCCTGCAAAATCCCATGGATGGAGGAGCCTGGTAGGCTGCAGTCCATGGGGTCGTTAGAATCGGACACGACTGAGCGACTTCACTTTCACTTTTCACTTTCCTGCATTGGAGAAGGAAATGGCAGCCCACTCCAGTGTTCTTGCCTGGAGAATCCCAGGGATGTGGAAGCCTGGTGGGCTGCTGTCTATGGGGTCGCACAGAGTCAGACATGACTGAAGCGACTTAGCAGCTGCAGCAGCATTCTCTTAAGCAAC
>NW_011494879.1:9230763-9231013 GCF_000754665.1 Bison bison bison
GGAAATGGCAACCCACTCCAGTATTCTTGCCTAGAAAATCCCATGGATGGAGGAGCCTGGTGGGCTATAGTCCATGGGGTCGCAAAGAATCGGACAGGACTGAGTAACTTCATTCATGGAGACAGCATATTAAAAAGCAGAGACATTACTTTGCAAACAAAGGCCCGTCTAGTCAAGGCTATGGTTTTTCCAGTAGTCATGTCTGGATGTGAGAGTTGGACTATAAAGAAAGCTTTTTGAACTGTGGTGT
>NW_011494879.1:9231113-9246000 GCF_000754665.1 Bison bison bison
AGCCTGGTGGGCTGCTGTCTATGGGGTCGCACAGAGTCAGACATGACTGAAGCGACTTAGCAGCTGCAGCAGCATTCTCTTAAGCAACTCATGGATCAAAGGTACAATTACAAATGTAAATTACAAAAGTCAATTATATTTCAATACATTAGCAAAGAAAAAATAAAAATTTGAATCCAATAAATAGTATAAAAGGAATGAAAAACAAGAACACATTAAACAACATATGTTTATGTTACATATAATGAAAATTACAAAAAATGCTGATACATCTTAATAAAACTATCAATATACTAAGTCCTTGGATCAGAAGGCACAATATTGGTCTGGGCAACCCTCCCTAAATTGATCTTTAAATTCTGTATGATCCCAGTCAAAATCTGAGCAGGCTTTGTAGAAATTGGTATGGATAAGCAAAGGACTTTGATGAACTAACACAAATTTTCTAAGATAAGAACAAAGTTGGAGGACACACACTACCTGATTTTAAGACATTATAAGTATCCAGTATTGACACAATTATTAGCATACAGATGAATGGAACTGGAAAACAGAATGCAGAAATAAATCTATACATATATGAACTACTAATATTCAAAAATGTTACTAAGGTAGTTCAAAGTAGAAAGGATAGTTATTTCAACAAACGATGATGAGACAATGGTACATCCAATTTGAAATATGGATTTCAAAGAAATAAAATATTAAATAAAATATTCTCTGAAAATAATAAAACCACACTAAACTTTTAGATTATAACTCAATGTTTGAAAATAAAAAGCATAATTTAAAAAATTCCAGAGTCAAAAAATATTAATTGGAATTAAATTAATTTGAATGTTAATAGAAATCTTTTGATAATGATATAAGGAAATGTTTTAAAGGAAAACATTTTAAGAGAAGTCCAACTTGAGAAAAATAGGATCTTTCCTTAAGACTATATCCAACGAAAAAGAATCTAATACATATAGATTCATAAATATATTAAATATTTCATATAACTGTTATGATTTTCTCTCAATTTATACTAAAAAATGAAGCCCCATTTTCTGGGGAAAAAAAACAAAAAACAAAAACAAGGGAGCTTAGTCTTTCAGTTTCAAAAGGAATTTGGTTGATGGATAAAAGCATTCTAGATCATCGTCTCTTTGGTAGATAATTAAGTATCTAGTGTGCTTAGTAGGGATTGAGACTCTTTTATACCTGCATATGTTGCTTACTGGAGCTTCCCTGGTGGCTCAGCTGTAAAGAAGCCAACTGCAATGCAAGAGATGTTGGTAGATCCCTGGGTGGGGAAGATCTCCTGGAAGAGGGCATGGCAATCCACTCCAATATTCTTGCCTGGAGAATCCCATGAACAGAGTCAGACATGACTTAGAACACACATATGTTGCTTACCAGGTAGCACTAGTGGTAAAGAATCTGCCAGCCAATGCAAGAAAAGCAAGAGACATGGTTTCAATTCCTGGATTGGGAAAATACTCTGGAGAAGAAAATGGCAACCCACTCCAGTATTCTTGCCTGCAAAATCCCAGGGACAGAAGAGCCTGGAGGGCTATAGTCCAAAGGGTCACAAGGAGTCAGACTTAACTGAGCAACTAATCACATGTTGCTTACTGGTTAACTTACAGCAAATCGCTTCATTCATCACTATTCCTGTTCCTTCTTCTCTCTAAAATTATGTTAATAGATCTCCAAGCTTTAGAAGTTAAATGACAACCTGGGTGTGAAGACTCAGAGTGCTTTGAGATATGGTATTATACACATGATAAGCCTTTGTATACAGGTGTCATATGAAAACAATGTGTAAATGCACATTTAAATAATTAGTTTTTGTTGTAAAAATACTACAAATGAATAGAAAGCAAAGCCACCCTGTTCCTATTCCTCCAATGCCATGAAAAGAATCCCAGGATGAAAAATAGGTCTGTTTTAATCTTATAAAGAGGGTAGTGAAGTTTGCCTGTTAAGGAGAATTACAAAATGTATATAGAAATTTTAAATTTTTATAGGAATCTTTAGAATGTAACTATTTTGTAAAATGTTTCTATATATCTACACTTTAATAAATATATATTTGCACATGATTTTATGTACAAAAACATTAATATTTGATGGAAACTAAAACAAAATTTGAAAAGTTGAATTTTCTCACTAGAAGAAAGACATCTCTGCAATATATTTATGCGGGACAGAGGCAGTGAGCTATAAGGGTTCATATTAAACTCAGTTTTTTTTTTTTTATCATCTTTAGTGCCTCACTCAGTACCTGGTAGTTCATCAGTTCAGTTCAGTTCAGTCGCTCAGTCGTGTCCGACTCTTTTCGACCCCATGAATCGCAGCACGCCAGGCCTCCCTGTCCATCACCAACTCCCGGAGTTCATAGATGCTCAGTAATTACATGTTAAAGAGGGAATACCTGAGTAAACTCACTCTTATTATTAACAAAACAGTTGTTAACCGTAACTCTTATGACAAACTGAATTTCCAAAAATTCCATACAGAAAGCATGTACTTAATATATGGCATTTGGCTAAATGTCCTCTAGGTTTCCTAATTTAATGGTTAGATTTTATGATCCTATGTCAGGTGGGTATTCAAATAGGTAATCAAGTAAAGAGAGAAGAGTGGGGAGTCATGAACAGAAAAACTTGAATGGGTCCCCTGGAGTTAAGAGTCAAGAATATTCTGTAGACCAAGATCCTTAGAAAACATCATTATAGCTATTAATGCAAACCATTATATGTTCAGATTAACATTCAACAATGGATAAAAGTATAACTAAGTACCTGAGCTTAGAAAACAATATGGGATACAGCCCTATTTCTTTTTGTTCTCTAAGTGAAATTCACTTATTTCTTGGAAGAATCATGCTGACAATGGAAACTTTCATTAGAACACTTGTAGTACTGTGTAAAAATACGTGCAGCAAAAATTGATAAATAAATCATGAAATAGAGTCTCTACATTTCCAATAACTGACATGCATAGGAAAAGAAACTTTGTTGCGTGAGAAATCTACATATTTTCAACATGATTCTCTTTCTTCTTATGATACCAGAACAAAAATTGGCAGAAGATTCTTTTAATCTGGCATACATTTCATTAGAAATTCTAACAGGCTTATACATGATTCACTGGAAATATTGAAAGTCAATGTGCAGAAGATTCTGACTTGGACTAATATGACCTCTGTTCCTTCTTCCAACAGAGATTTTCAAAAAATTCCATCCATACCTGTCATGAGGATACAACCGAAAATTGTCATTTGTTCGTATTTAGATGTCCTTGATTGGCTGCCAAAACACCTTTCTCAACACACACACAAAAATAATAATAAAAATAAAAATGAATAAATAAGACAACCACTGAATTTAATTCTCCTTTTCTTATTTGCTTTCCATAAAATGATAAACATGTATTCAAGAATTTTATCATGTGTACATCTTTACCAGTAAGCATAATCACACAATATCCTTCTTCAGAGAGACATTTCTAAGAACTCCCATCCCACTGATCATATTTCTGACCCCAGTTTATAAAAAATCACACTATGAAGCAAATTGATGTTTGTGTCCAAAAGGGGCTTACATTTAGAATAACAACAGAGGCATCATTTCATTTTCTGATGGAAAAATGTGTGGGTTATTCCATAATTTAATCATTCTGTTCATAAGACCTACTTTATAAATATAGTTTGATTAATCATTTAATCATCAGGCTAGAAAAACAAATTGGAAAATTTGGAAATTATCTACTTTTCTTGTGAAGTTCATTTATTTAAAAGTGCATACTAGGTAATAGAACACTGCAAAAGCTACAATCTGGTTATAGCAATGCATAAAACATGGTCCCATCTTTAAGTATCTCACACAGTAGAAGAGAAGATATACCAGTAACTTATGAGAGTACTGTTAAGAATAAATTTACAGGAGTGGAAAAGCAGACAGCAAGTCCTATTAAAACTTCTGGGTTTGCCTGAATGTCAGAACATTTCACAAGTCATTTTGTTCACTCTAACATGTTTGCTGAATTAACTCTTTAATTATAAAAGTAAGATACATGTTTAGACTATATATCCTCTTTGTTAACATTTCACATAAGCTTTAAAAATTTATGTGAATTTATTACATTTCCTGGTGGTTCAGATGGTAAAGAGTCTGCCTGGAATACAGGAGACTCAAGTTCCATCCATGAGTTGGGAAGATCCACTAGAGAAGGAAATGGCAACCCACTCCAGTAGTCTAGCCTGGAAAATCCCATAGACAGAGGAACCTGACAGGCTACAATCCATAGGGTCACAAGGAGTCAGACATGACTGAGCAACTTCACTTAAAAATTTATAAATTAAAAACAAAAGATGTTATACACTTTACTTATTGCCACTGTGATACTTATCTATATATTGAATCTTTATGTATGGGCATGTGTATGTGCTGTGAGTGGGCATATGTGAGTGTTCTATCCTTTCCTAGTTTTGAAGTTTAGATGGCATATAGAAATATAGTGAAATGAAAAATAAATGTTTTAGAAATAAATGTTTTAGAATATTGAATCAAGAGTAAAGACTGGTAGTGAAGTAAAGTAAGCTAAATGCAAATAAATGGATGTCATAAAAATCTTTATGGTACAAAGGTAGGGTAGACTTTAAATTCCCTAAGAGCCACATCAAAGTGTCATGTGATCATTTATAAGAACTGCTAGGCTCAAAAGGCAAATGAGACAGAAAAAAAAAATTCAGCTCAGAAAAATCATAAATGTACTTTTATAGTGCACATCAATTATTTGATATAAAAACCATATGATAAATCTTACAAACTTCTTACAAATTCATTGATATGACTATACTTGTGTATACTAATGAGAGCATTTCGTCTCTCATGGCTTCTCCCGTAAACAAGAAATATGTTTGCATGTATTCAACCATTCATTTAAGAAATATTTAATGAACGACTACCACGAGGTCAGATGCTCTCTAAGCACTGAAGTTATCACAGCTATTTTTCTCACATGTGCTTTCAGACTAGTGGTAAAAATTAGGCAATAAACAGTCAAATCATTGTATGTTAGGTGATAAGAGAACCATGGGACTTCCCTGGCGGCTCAAATGGTAAAGAATCTGACCACAGTTCAGGAGACCAAGGTTTGATCCATGTGTTGGAAAGATCCCCTGGAGAAGGGAATGACTAGCTGTTCCAGTATTCTTACCTGGAAAATTCCATGGACAGAGGAGCCTGGTGGGCTATGGTCCCTGGGTCACAACTGAGCGGCTTAACACAAGAGAACTATAAAGCAGAATAATGCAGGTTAAGTAGAAGGAGAATAAAGGAGGAGGAAGCATGGGACTGAGCACAAGTATTACACTGTGTGTTTAGTAATGGTCTCAATGATAAGAGAACATGTACCCCAACAGGACAATTGAGAGACAAAAATCAAGACTTGGTATGTAAAGGCTAAACAAGATTAATGGCAGTGTGTGTGCTGGAGTGGATTTCTGCGAGCTGGTGTTTGCTGCTAAGGGCTGAACACTTTGAGTGTATTTCTCTCTTCCCAGCTCTGTTGTGGTCACTTGAAACAGGCCATAACAGGAGTTTCTATACCACAAACCTTGAAAACGCTGTAAGCTGAGATATTTTCTTTTCCTGGAGAGCTGTCGTTAGACGTTTACCAGTGCACCACTGAATCTGGACTAACCCCTTGTGCAGATCAGCAAGGGGGAGAGGAGTGTATATTCACAGAGGCAGAGGGCAAGAGAAAGCAAGTGGTGATTCAAGCGCAGTGTGTTGTCTGGGAGTCCTCTCAGGGATTATGCTGGTGCCCCAACATGTGGGTGTGAAACACTCTGCATAGCCTGGAAGATGTGGTTGGTGGAACAGGTAGCACCAGGGAGGTCGGTAGGCAGGGAGCCAGGTCCAAGGTGAGGATTGAAGACTCAGTTCCAAAGAAGGTGAGTTTGGAGGGTTATTGGGAAAGAGAAGAAAGACCTTAAGTTCTGGGCTTTAAAGAGACCCTCAGATACAGGAAGTCATTTAGAGATGTTGTTACCAGAACAACAGCTCTGTCTCTGCACGACATCCTTTTAAGAAGTTGAGGTTTCCAATTAAAATAAATTAATTTAAACAAAATAAAAAAGAAATTGAGGTTTGGTTTTAAGTGCCTTGTGAACTTCTTTATGACTCACTTCTGCAAAGTCTGCTTCATGATCCCAAGGAACTGAAGCTTCTTCCTTTTGTTTAAACAAATCACCTTGATTTGTAAATACATTCCCCCGAAGGGAAAGACTACCCACTCCAGTATTCTGGCCTAGAGAATTCCATAGACTGTATAGTCCATGGGGTTGCAAAGAGTCAGACAGGACTGAGCAAATTTCACTTTCACTTTTCCCAGACCTGGAGTTCCTCTAGGGCACTGACACTCCCTTCTGTTTCCCCAAAGCCTAGCACAGAATCAATTGTTCAGCAAGTACCTGTAGAACAAAAGCTCATTGAAAATCACTTGGCCCCATGAGAGAGCCAGTGGTCAACATCCCTCGTTGCTTCCTGTTTGTTTTCTCTCTCTTGGAGTTCTGTGATTCACAGGAGCCACAACCTTGATTGCTTTCTTTACTGATCCAGCCTTAATGCCCAGAGTAGTGTCTGGCATGTGGTAGGCATTAATACAAGCCTCAAGCTTCTTTTTTTCTTTTTTTCATTTTTATTTTATAGTGGAGTATAGTTGATTTGCAACATCGTATTAGCTTCAGGTTGACAGGAAAGTATATAACTACAATTATCTGTATTGTTGTTAAGCTACTAAATTGTGCCCAACTCTTAGAGACCCCACGTACTGCAGCACACCAGGCTCCTCTGTCCTGCACTGTCTCCCAGAGTTTGCTCAAATTCATGTCCATTGAGTCAGTGAGGTCATCTAACCCTCTCATCCCCTGCTGCCCTCTTCTTCTGTTGCCTTCAATATTTCCCAGCATCAGGGTCTTTTCCAATAGGTCAGCTGTTCACAGCAGGTGACCAATGTATTAGAGCCTCAACTTTAGCCTCAGGCCTTCCAATGAATATTGCAAGAGTTGATTTCTTTAAGATTGACTGGTTTGATCTCCTTACAGTCCCAGGCACTTTCAAGAGTCATCTCTAGCACATTTCACAAGCATCAATTCTTAGGCACTCAGTCTTCTTTATTGTCCAGATCTCACATCTGAACATGACTACTGGAAAAACTTCAGCTTTGACTATTCAGACCTTCATCAGCAAAGTGATGTTTCTGCTTTTTAATATGGTGTCTAGGTTTGTCTTGGTTTTCCTTCAAAGGAGAAAGCATCTTCCCCGCTACCGCTCCCCGCCAAGGGCTAGAACAAGATTTTCTTTAATTTCCAGTTAAGCAAGGACTTGTAAGTATAAATTCTATACAAATATACAAGAATCTTACCAGTGTCTTTGAGCCGGAGTAACCCACTCAATGTCTTTCAACTGAGCAAAATCTCCCCAATATTTTTATTTAATTTATTCATTTTTAATTGGAGGATAATTTCTTTACACTGTTATATTGGTTTCTATGTTACAGCAACATGAATCAGACATAGGTATACATGTGTCCCCTTACTCTTAACCTCAACTCGTCCCATCCCTCTAGGCTGTCACAGAGTACCTCAAGCATCTTTTAATTTCACATTTGCAGTCAGTGTCCAAAGTGATTTTGGAGCTCAAAAAAAGTCTTGCAATATATATATTCTTTTTCAGATTCTTTTCCCATTTAGGTATTATTGCAGAATAATGGGTGGGCTCCCCTGGTGGCTTGGAGGTAAAGAGTCTGCCTACAATGTAGGAGATCTAAGTTCAATCCCTAAGGGTAGGAAGATTCCCCTGGAGAAGGGCATGGCAACCCACTCCAGTTTTCTTGCCTAGAGAATCCCATGGACAGAGGAGCCTGACAGGCTACAGTCCATGAGGTCACAAAGAGTCAGACACTACTGAGTGACTAAGCACATAGCACAGCTCAGAATACTGAGTAGAGTTCCATGTGCTATATAGTAGATTCTTGTTAATTACCTATTTTATATACAGCAGTGTCAATACAAACTTCTGAAGCAAACAAAACACAGTCATGGGCCACAAGGTCAGAGCTCTGATAGGTAGTCATGGGAATGCTACTAATTTTGACATGATGCACCTGAACTCCCTAAATTCCATTTGCTTGAAGGTGGAGGTAGTTTCAGACCCTTGGGAGACCCTGAACATGTGGACAGGAGCTAACAGCCCATTCCTACATGTAAAGAAAGTAGGCTTATTGGTCCAGTAACACGGTTGATCTTATTGTGCATAGTGCCCGTGCTAAATCACTTCAGTGGTGTCCAACTCTGTGTGACCCTAAGGATTGCAGCCTTCCAGACTCTTCAGGCAAGAATACTGGAGTGGGTTGCCATGCCCTCCTCCAGGGGATCTTTCTGAACCAGGGATCGAAAATTATGTCTCTTACCTGAATTGGCAGGCAGGATCTTTACCATTAGAGCAACCTGGAAAGCCCCTGGATCTTCAAGTGTTAGTTCACAAACTTGAGTGTACAATCAACTCTTCTGGGGGAGGATTTGAAACACAAATTTGTGGCTGATGGGTGTTTGCATAAGACAGCTTGGCTGAATTTATCAACAGAAAATGATATCCCCCCCCCATTTTTCCCCTTCATTGAGCTGTGTGTCATTCTGAAAGAAAATTTGCAGCATGCCTGGAAACAGGTGCCTACCCCCCTTGATAAGAAGACAAAAAACAATCAGTCCCAAATGAAATGATGCATTTGTTGCAATAAACTCGCCTCCAGGGATAATCAGGTGCCACCATTTCCACAAACCACCCGTCAGTTCTGACACTCCAGCCAAGAACTGTTCTACTTTCCTGACATTCTGAAGTTTAGCATTTTATGGTCTTCCTATAATAAGATCATCTTGTTTCAGAGTCATTTGTATTGTAATTGCTTTAAAATTTCAAAGAGCTCTGAATTTCTGTACCTCATTAAATTGGATTATATGAGAAATGCTAGGTATTAAAAACAACAACAAAAAAGTGACCTTTATTTGTTCCATTGCCCTGCCATATAGATTTCTGTGGTCCTGTTTTCACTACTAGACCCTGCTGGGCTCTCATCCGTAGACTTCAGAAATTTCAGAGGATGCTATGTAACTCTCCTCCTAGATCTGCCACATTCTTTCTTGTCATCAGATTAAACACACACACACACACACGCACACAAGTCACCTGTGGGCTTGGTTCTGAACTCTATTAAGGGATTTCCCAGGTCTAACTAATTTATCTCATAATCAATCTTGGAAACAGGAAACCAAATGTTCTTTAGCCTCCTCAGTGTCTAAAATATTAGACAAGGTGATAGGAAGAGGATGGAAAGAAAGAAGAGTTTCCCCTCACCTCACCTTCCATAGTTACATTTTCAATTATTTTTTTTCAGCAAGCTAATAACTTTTAATGCTCACCACGTGCCAGCCATCAAATTAGATTATTTATACACACTGTTTTAGACTACTGCACATTAGCACTATTACATGGAAATTGCCCAAAGAACTCAGAGCTGGTTACATGACTCCAAAGCCTGGAAATTTCCACTACATTATGATAAATGACTAGAAACAGCATTTTTTACAGGTACCATAGAGTTTTGTGTGTACAGCGTATATGGACAAACATGCAGCCATGCTCTCTGGACTTCCCAGGGGGTGCAGCAGTAAGAATCCCCCTGTCAGAGCAAGACACACAGGAGACATGGGCTCAGTCCCTGGGTCGGGAAGATCCCCTAGAGGAGGAAATCTCAACCCATTCCACTATTCTTGTCTGGGAAATTCCATGGACAAAGGACAAAGGACCCTAAAATCAAAAGGGCTGCAAAGAGTTGGACATGACTAAGCATGCACACATGCACACCCACATTCTCACGAAGTTCAGAGTCTAAGTAAAGAAAAAAATATCATATTTCATCAATTTTGATATGCATATGGATTCACAGTTTTAATATCTGAGATAATGATCTTATTAACACTGTTTTCAAATTGCAGGCATGATGTGGCCATCATGTCATGTCTATCAGTGCCTATGTGATCATGAATTTGGCTATGGTTCTTCATCTGGTCATCACTTCCGGTTCTAAATCATTCTAAAAGCCTTTTTTTTTTAAAAGACTGATTGCGCCACACATGCTCTTGGCACTCGAGATCTTTGTTGCCTCATGTGTGCTCTTAGTTGCAGCGTGCAGGATCTAGCTCCCTGTTGCTATTGTTTAGTCACTAAGTCATATCCAACTCTTGTGACCCTATGGACTGTATCCCACCGGGTTCCTCTCTTCATGGGATTTCTAGGCAAGAATACTGGAGTGGATTGTCATCTCATTCTTCAGGGAATCTTCTCGACCTAGGAACTGAACCCTCGTCTCCTGCATTGGCAGACGAATTCTTTACCACCAAGGCCCCAGGGAAGCCTAGCTCCCTGACTAGGAATCAAACCCAGGCTCCCTGCATTAGAAGCACAGAGTCTTAACCACTGGACCACCAGGGAGTTCCCTAAAGGTTTCTTTTGATAAGTATAAAATAAGACTTCTAAGTGACAAGAAAGCATGCCACCCTAGTTTAATTGTCAGAGTTTTTCTTTTGCAGAAATATATGAGATAAAGTGCAATTTACTAATGTCTCAGTTTCCATGGAATATGGCACTTAAAAATTAAAAATGGCTTCTATGTATGAAATTCTAAGTGTAATGGGACTGTAGAGAAGGAAGAAATTGTGGGGTGAAGAAAATCTGGAATTTTTTTGTTGAAAAGAACTGAAAAGTGGTTTCACTAGCTGTACACGAAGCTCTCCATAAATCATCCCTAATGTGACACCCCCCCCATATGCCATCATTATTTACATATTTGGGACAAAAGCTTTGAAGAAGTTAGCATGTTTTTCAGTGTCCACACACTGCATTAGCATAATCCAGTTAAAGCTGTTGAAATGTGGCAGAATCCATACTGCTTGTGTTGTTTTGGGTACACACTGAAAGATATTTCTCCCCCAAGAAGTGTTTTTTTAATAATTTTATTTATTTATCTATTTAGGCTATGCAGGGTCTTCATTGCACACAGTTTTTTTTTTCCCTCTAATTGCAGTGAGCAGGGGCTACTCTCTAGTTGCAGTCCACAGGCTTCTCTTTGAGGTAACTTCTCTCTGTTACTAAGCAGGGGCTCTAGGATCCACAGGCTTACCGCTCCCAGCCTCTAAAACACAGGGTCAGCAGTTGTGGAGCGCAGGCTTAATTGCTTTGTGACATGTTGGATCCCCCTGAATCAGGCATGGAACCTGCGTTTCCTGCATTGGCAGGTGGAGTCTTTACCACTGAGCTGCCAGGAAAGCCTGCCAAGAATGATTCGCCCAAAGATCTTTCTATCAGTGCCCACATGTTTCTGAATCCATGCTGGTGTGCTGCTCAAGATCTGCTTCATGAACACCAGTTCTTCCTAGATGTTTTGCTCTTGTTGTATTCATATATTTACTTTGTTTTTACTTTTCAGTGAAATCTTAACTGGAAAAGATGTCAGGCATATCACTAGGAGGCCTCCAGGTGAAAATGAGAGAACTGTGATCACATTTGGTGATTAAGAGTTACTGACCACATTGGAAAAGGCAGAAGTTTAAGGATATCAGCTGTATGTGCTGACTTGGTGAAAACTCAATCTCCAATCTATGTGTGATGATGCCATTTAGATTACCAGTTCACTTCAGTTCAGTTCAGTCACTCAGTCATGTCTGACTCTTTGCGATCCCATGAATCACAGCATGCCAGGCCTCCCTGTCCATCACCAACTCCCAGAGTTCACTAAAACTCATGTCCATCGAGTCGGTGATGCCATCCAACTATCTCATCCTCTGTCATCCCCTTTTCCTCCTACCCCCAAACCTCCCAGCATCAGGGTCTTTTGCAATGAGTCAATTCTTCACATGAGGTGGCCAAAGTATTGGAGTTTCAGCTTCAGCATCAGTCCTTCCAAAGAACACCCAGGACTGATCTCCCTTAGGATGGACTGGTTGGATCGCCTTGCAGTCCAAGGGACTCTCAAGAGTCTTCTCCAATACCACAGTTCAAAAGCATCAATTCTTCGATGCTCAGCTTTCTTCACAGTCTAACTATCACATCCATACATGACCACTGGAAAAACCATAACCTTGACTAGACAGACCTGTGTTGGCAAGGTAATATCTGCTTTTCAATATGTTATCTAGGTTGGTCATAACTTTCCTTCCAAGGAGTAAGCGTCTTTGGAATGTGCTAAATCCAGATCATTCACAATGAATATGTCTCATGTGTGGATCTAAGAAATGGAGAATTATTTTTCTAATGATTATACACTGAAATAATATTTAGATACATTAGATTAAATAAAATATGCTATTAAACTATTTTCAGTTGTTTTTTAATGCAGAAACTAGAAAATTTAAATTTCCTTTTGTGGCCTGAATTGTATTTTTATTAGATAACACTGTCCTAAACAATGTACAGGGCACTTCCCTCAAAATACCCTGTAAAGAGCATTACAATATCCATTTTAAAGGATGAGTCAACTGAGACAGAGAGGTTAGGCATTGCCACTCATCAGCTTCTATCCCTTGTGATTCAGACAGTAAAGTATCTGGTGTATATAATTCAGGAGCTACAAAAGATCCAAGTTTGATCCCTGGGTGGGTAAGATTACCTGGGAGAGAACATGGCAACCCACTCCAATATTGTTGCCTGGAGAATTCCATGGACTGAGGAGGCTGGCAGTCTACAGTTCATGGAGTTGCTAAAAGTCAGACACAACTGAGTGACTGACACACACACAGAGTCTCTGTGGTGTTTTGGCTCTAAATCTACTGAGGTCTTTTTCTAGCACAGCAGCTTCTCCTTTGTAGCAAATCCTTCCCTTCCAATCACAGACTATCCATCCGAGTCCAAGCAGCAATGGTGCAACCTCCTTAAATTGACAAGAACAAGAAGGTGGAAAGCTAGGGCAGAAGTTGTGAAACCCACACCGTAGTGAAACGGAAAGTTGCTCAGTCATGTCTGACTCTTTGAGATGCCATGGACTATACAGTTCATGGAATTCTCCAGGACAGAATACTGGAGTGGGTAGCCAGTCCCCTCTCCAGGGATATCTTCCCAAACCAGGAATCGAACCCAGGTTTCCCACATTGCAGGCAGATTCTTTACCAGCTGAGCCACCAGGGAAGCCCCACACTGTAGGGAAAGAAGCAAATTAGCCAAGATGGCATGGTCAGGCTCTCTCACCCCACACCCTCTCCCTCACCCCACATTTTGTAAATAATGAGTTTGTTTAATGGCTGAGCTCACTTATAGCACTCCGCATGCATGTCATGATGTACCCACTTGATCACGGCCCACCTTTGCTCTGTAAGCATATAAGTTCCACCTGAAAAAGCCTATCTGGCTACCTTATGGCTGCATTGTGGCGGTGAGTCTGCGTTAGGTCTGTGTCTGCTAGGTCAACCACGAGAGGCGAGAATACAGCGTGTGTGCTACTATGCCAGTCAGGAGAGAATGCACCTGTTTGCAGTTCCTACGACTCCTTCAGTTTTCTTCCAGCTTCCCTGCTCACGCCCTACCTACCCTGAGTGCATAGAGTGAGAAGTGAGACACACAGTAAGTCTCCTTGGTCCCACACTGGGCTGGGATGAACATGGTTCTGATGCGCCTCGGAGGCCTGGGCCAGCATGAGACCCCAAGAACTGACAGCAGTGAGGACTATTTGGGCTCCAGGCCACACCTCCTTAGGAGACATCACCTTAGAAGATGCACATGCTGGGGCCCTGGCCAATCTCCAAATAACTGTCTTCCTCCCAGCCCCACCTTCTGTAGAAGGATCTGAAGTGCTCAGGGAAGAACGTGGACTAAGAGGGCGCAATGAACCAGTGAAGTGTTCAGCTCTAACTGTCGTGTCCTAGAAAATAATGTGACAAAAAGGATCCCAGGGTTTTGCAAGTCTCTTCTGAAGCGTCCAAGCTGGTCTGCCTGTATTCACTGGGGAAGGAGTATGTGCATCATGGGAGCCTTGCTTTGTCAGTTACTGCTCCTCCAGGCAAGGACCATCTCCATTGCACATGCGCAAAGGAAAGCTGTCTAGGGAGCTGGGCTGAGTCCCGAGCAAAGGATAGCTGGGCTCAGGTGTGCAGAGGTCGCCCCAGCACCTCCATGTGATGAAAAGGGGCCATAGCAGCAACACTGGAAAACTGTCAGTGTCCTCAGGGCAAAGTGAGAAAGTGAGTTCTGAACACTGTCCCTGGAGGCAGAATGGAAAAAGGACAGAAGAACAGGTATCTAAAAGTTAAAAGAAGAGAGAACAAGTTGTGTTTGAGTCCTGGATTTTACTGTTTATTTTTCATAAAAGTGAGAGAGTCAATTCCTAGGCAGGTTGTTAAGAAGTCCAGAGTCCCCAAGGAGGAGAAGAAAGGGGTCTGAGGCTCTCGAAGTGGAGATAGGGGTCTGGAATTCTCAAGGAGGAGGAAAGGACAAACATCTTTTTTTTTTTCTTCCCCTCTACATTCCTTAGTCTTAGTCACATAAAACATTTTTTCCCCTTTAATCCCAGAACTGATGATTACACAACAAACAACTCAGTTTAAACTCTGTACTAAGGATTATATAACAATAATGTATCCTGTTTGACCAACCTAGACAGCCCTGGTGGCTCAGATGGCAAAGCGTCTGCCTGCAATGTCGGGAGACTCAGGTTCAATCCCCAGGTCAGGAAGATCCTCTGGAGAAGGAAATGGCAACCCACTCCAGTATTCTTGCCTAGAAAATCCCATGGATGGAGGAGCCTGGTGGGCTATAGTCCATGGGGTCGCAAAGAATCGGACAGGACC
>NW_011494879.1:9246100-9246919 GCF_000754665.1 Bison bison bison
GTCCTGAATATTCATTGGAAGGGCTGATGCTGAAGCTGAAACTCCAATATTTTGGCCACCTGATGCGAAGAGCTGACTTATTTGAAAAGCCTCTGATGCTGGGAAAGATTGAGGGCGAGAGAAGGGGATGACAGAGGATGAGATGGTTGGATGGCATCACCGACTCAATGGACATGAGTTTGAGTGAACTCCAGGAGTTGGTGATGGACAGGGAGGCCTGGTGTGCTGCAATCCAAGGGGTCACAAAGAGTTGGACACTACTGAGCGACTGAACTGAACTGAACTGATCCTGCTTGAGGGTAGTTTCTCCTTCCTGAAAATCTTCTGGCTAATCCTGTTATCTTAAAATGTAAATTATGGGAGTGGGTCTAGTCAGATCTTTACAACCTTGAGACATTCTTTTGACTTATTGTAATAACTAATTAAACTATATAACTCCCTTGCTAACACTAGTGAGGGGGACATTCTCCGCCCACCCCCCCTTCTGATGTCTATGTCAGAACCTTTCTCTGTCCCTTTTTCACTTTAATAAAACTCTGCTACACAAAAGCTCTTGAGTGATCAAGCCTGGTCCCTGGTCCTGAAGCTAAACCTTTTTCAGTGATCATGAATCGGTCATTGTTCACTGTAAGCAATCAAAGGGAATCATTTAAATTTTCTGTCTTTTTTACAAGGATACCACTGTTTCTAGTATCAAGTTGTTGTAATATACTTTATAAAAGGTCTGGCACTTAACATATTGCAAAGATGACTGTGGCTTGGAAAAGCTGCTGTGCGGAAGTTTCATTCCTAAGTGTAGTTAAAAAAAAAAAAAAAGCC
>NW_011494879.1:9247019-9247541 GCF_000754665.1 Bison bison bison
ATGGAAAAAGGACAGAAGAACAGGTATCTAAAAGTTAAAAGAAGAGAGAACAAGTTGTGTTTGAGTCCTGGATTTTACTGTTTATTTTTCATAAAAGTGAGAGAGTCAATTCCTAGGCAGGTTGTTAAGAAGTCCAGAGTCCCCAAGGAGGAGAAGAAAGGGGTCTGAGGCTCTCGAAGTGGAGATAGGGGTCTGGAATTCTCAAGGAGGAGGAAAGGACAAACATCTTTTTTTTTTTTTTTCCCCTCTATATTCCTTAGTCTTAGTCACATAAAACATTTTTTTCCCCTTTAATCCCAGAACTGATGATTACACAACAAACAACTCAGTTTAAACTCTGTACTAAGGATTATATAACAATAATGTATCCTGTTTGACCAACATAGACAGCCCTGGTGGCTCAGATGGCAAAGCATCTGCCTGCAATGTCGGGAGACCCAGGTTCAATCCCCAGGTCAGGAAGATCCCCTGGAGAAGGAAATGGCAACCCACTCCAGTATTCTTGCCTAGAAAATCCCATGG
>NW_011494879.1:9247641-9258353 GCF_000754665.1 Bison bison bison
TTTAGTTAAAAAAAAAAAAAAATCAAAGGGAGAGAGAAGATAAATATTTGGGGCGGGTGAAGGGCATCCATGTTGTTTTTTCCTTACTTCCATTGTTTTTATAAATGGAGACAATTTACAGGATCAACTTATTTACTTTAGAGCAGTTCCTCGGGAGTTATTGAGCTTAAAGTCCTTCTCTAATGGTTAAAGAGTCAATATTCTGTTCCATAATCTTGCTAGCTGAGCCCAGTGCAGGAGATGAGCCTGGATCAGGTAAGTCCATTATGAGACTGTAATCAGTATTTTGTTGTTGTTGTTGTTGTGTTCCTGAAAGAACATTGGGGGCGTTCATATGTGATGGATCTTTAAATGTTCTTGTGAGATTCTAGAACAGTGTGAGTAGTAACCACAGGTGCACTGTGAGACAGGAAAGAAAAATGAATACCTGAGTGTAGCAGTTGGTATCTGCTAGTGTAACTGACTGTCCCCAGGGCAACCCCCCACCTGACCCCCCAATGCCCAGTGTTCACTGTTGCCTGGTGAAGGCTGCTTATTGGGAACACTGGGAGGTTTTTCTTCACCAAAGCAGAGTGAACAGGAAGTTCCAGAAGGTGAATATCCCTGAAAGAAGTCCTCAGGCAATGATGGACATAGAATCTTTGCACTAAAATTCTTTAAAACTGCATTAAAACTGACTTGCATTTTATACTGTCTTATAGAATTCCCTAGAACAGCAGTCCCCAATCTTTTTGGTGCCAGGGACCAGGTTCATGGAAGACAATTTTTCCATGGATCAGAGGGTAGAGAGTTGGGGATGGTTTTAGGACGATTCAAACACATTCCATTTATTGTGTATTTTATTTCTATCATCATTACATCAGCTCTACCTCATCATCACCCATCAGATCCCAGGGGTTGGGGACTCCTGTTGTAGAAAATTCACATCTCAATTTCTTTTGGTGTTAATTCCCTCTTAAATCTTGTATGGGGTTTCTTCCTTTCCCAGTCTCATTTCCACATTCCTCACTCTGTGTTTCCTAATGTCATCTTCTGTTAAACCTAATTGCTCTTAAGGCTTGTCTCAGGAGCTGCCCCTAGAGGGACACACTCAGACACATTTTGGCTTCTTCCAGGTGATTGCAATGATGAGGTAGTGTGTGGCCTGGAACCTAGAGTTTTTACTGGGCTCCCCAGGTGGCTCAGTGGTGAAGAATCTGCCTACCAATGCAAAAGACATGAGTTTGATCCCTGGGTCAGGAAGATCCCCTGGAGCAAGAAATGGCAACCCGTTCTGCTATCCTTGCCTGGGAAATCCCATGGAGAGAGTGTGGTGGGCTACACATCAAGGGGTCACAAAGAGTCAGATATGGCTGAGCAACTGAGCACAGCACACACACAGCAAACGTACACCGGACGTGAAGTAATCCAAAGGGACAGAATCCAAATCCTCTAGCACGTCTAGGTAGTGGCCTTCATCACAGCTGGCACCTGGATACCTGGTCAAGAAGACAGAGCACAGCACTGGATATAAAGAGGGAGAGTCTAAAACATGGAACTGGAGGGAAGAGGCACTCCTTATCCGGATGACATATAAATGGTATGAGTGTCCAAGAATGCCAGGCTGGTAATCGGGGTTTATCAGAAGCACAGGGTGCCGTCTTGAGGTAGCAGATGAAGTCATTTGACGTAGAACTGATGTGGCCTGAACCTGCCTGACAGTAAGTTTCGGTACTCAAGCCTGACACTAAGCTTTTTGCTTAGTACTGCTTCTTTTAATTCTAACAAAGATAGTGACATATGGTGTTATCACCTCTATTCTATAGGCAAAAAAAAAAAAACTGAATTTTTTTGTTGTTAATTTATTTATTTTAATTGGAGGCTAATTACTTTGCAATGTTGTAGTGGGTTTTGCCATACACTGAAATGAATCAGCCATGGGTGTACATGCATTCCCCATCCTGGACCCCCCTCCCACATCCATCCCCTTACTTTTTCAAAGTCATCTTCCTGGAAAATGGTGGAGGGACCCATTTCTGACTAATTTCATAGTTCATGCACCTTTTGGTAAAAATACAAAGCAGAATCTCCTGGACTTCTGTGGGTACATTTCCTCAAGAGGATGGGCCATAAAGTGATGTAGGGACTCCAGGGATTTATACTCTCTTTATTATCAGATCTCATGTCTATACAGAAGATCCGTAGGAGGGGCTAAGGAATTAAAGTGCAGGTTCCCAGGTGGTGCTAGTGGTAAAGAATCTGCCTGCCAATGTAGGTAGACATAAGAGACCTGGGTTCAATGCCTGGGTCAGGAAGATGGCCTGGAGGAGGGCACAGCAACACACTCCAGTATTCTTGCCTGAAGAATTTCATGAGCAGAGGAGCCTGGCAGGCTATAGTCCATGGGGACACAGAGTTGAACAAGACTGAGCACACGTGTTGTTGATCACAAAAGAGGTGATCACAAAAGCCAGAGAAGTTGTAGAAAGATGATGTACAATTAGTTGTGCATACATCGCTTCTTGGTGCTCAGATATTAGGGCAGTCTCCAAATTAACCCAGGATCCCCTTGATTGGGAAGACAATAGTGTTATTTTGTTTAAAGAATTTACTTTTCATTGTGAGGCATACTATATAAAAAAGCACATACAATAAAAAATATTTTGCTTACTAAGGATTGTAAAGTGAGCATTCATGAAACCTCTATCCAGATCAAATCATTGAATTTTACCAATCCCTAGACACCCCACAGTTACCCTCAGATTTATAACTCCCTTCCTTCCCTACTGTCTTCTCAGTAGCTAAACTGCATCTGACTGTAGCCTGCCAGGATCCTCTGTCCATGGGATTCTCCAGGCAAGAATATTAGAGTGGGTTGCCATTTCCTTCTCCAGGGTATCTTCACAACCCAAGGATCAACCTCATGTCTCCTGCTTGGCAGATAAATTCTTTACTACTGAGCTACCAGGGAAGCCCTCCCATCTGCTAGCCACATCTTTATACAAAAATATGGTCCTATTTTTGTCCTCACTGCCTTTCTTTCTTTTTAATAATGTTTAATAGTTGTAATGACCACTTATTCATGTGAATATGATAGAGCTTAATTTCTGCTTTTGAGCTTTATATAAATGCTGTATGCAGACTTTCCAGCATTCTGTCTCACTGTGCCAGTATGAACTGACCATTAAAAAAAAATTTAACTACAGTGTTTTAGGGATGTTGAAGAAAGTGTGCCAATTTGTTCAGGTTTATCCCTTAGAGGACTTATGTTCAGAAAACATATTATATGTCATGGAGAATAAATAGAGACTTTAAAAGCCACTTGGCAGGTCATATAGTTGTCATGGTCACTGAAGAGGATTTACATGGTTCCCTATTAAGCACTTCTCCTTCATAGGTCAGGTCACATAATTAATGCCTGGATCAACAACAGATTCATGAACAGTGAGGTCATTCCATTGTCAGTCGTTTTCTCACAGGAGAAACTAGAGGATGTTCTTAAGTTTTCTTGCTCCAGGAATGAAGATATTGAATTGCAGCTTTGGTACTTTGATTCATACCTCCTTTCCTAGAGCACTTTGCTTTGGCCCCTGGAAAATTCTTACTTGGTCTTCAATGTTCAGCTCAAATATCACTTCTCAGATGAGACTTTCCACTGTCTTCCCTCCGAGGAGGAGATAATCTCCAGAAATTCACTGCCTTAGGGAGTGCTTGGGAGGAGAAAATGGCAACCCACTCCAGTATTCTTGCCTGGAGAATCCCAGGGACGGTGGAGCCTGGTGGGCTGCCATCTATGGGGTCACACAGAGACCGACACGACTGAAGGGACTTAGCAGCAGCAGCAGCAGCAGCAGCAGGGAGTGCTTGAATCTAATTCTGTTGCCAATAACACAGCAGCAGCATTACGTTTACATGCTGGTCTTCTCTGCTCCACATTAAGAGACTTGGGAAGAGGGACAGTACCCATTTATCTTCTCCCTTCTCAGTGATGAGCATATAGGCATCCACTCACTTTTGTTGGATCAATCAGTCAATCAATCAATGAAAGGATAGATAAAGTCCTGTAGAGGGAAATTAATTAATGGCAGAGACTCACTGAATCTTAAATCAGAAAGACACGGCAAGGTTATAAATTATAATAGTCAAGGGGAGCTGGAGAAACTTTCAAGAAGTGATGAATGGGGAAGATACCACAGGATGGGTGACATAGATGCTTAATCCAAGAACACAGAGCATGTCAGAGATGTGGTGAGATGGTTATCATTTTAGCCAGAGCACTATTCATCTGGCCTAAAAGGAGGCATGCCAGACCATGATGATCTCTTTCATAACCTGATGACATTTGAGTAATACTGGAGTGGGTTGCCATTTCCTTCTCCAATGCAGGAAAGTGAAAAGTGAAGTCACTCAGTCGTGTCCGACTTTTAGCGACCCCATGGACTGCAGCCTATCAGGCTCCTCCATCCATAGGATTTTCCATGCAAGAGTACTGGAATGGGGTGCCATTGCCTTCTCCATATTAATCTTAAAGAAAGCGTTATTTCCATAAAAACATAAATGTCACACACACACACACACACGCAGCATGTGTGCATGCTCAGTCACGTCTGGAGCTGGAGTGAGTTGCCATTTCCTACTCCAGGGGATCTTCCCAACCTGGGGATCAAGCCTGCCTCTCTTGCATCTCCTGCACTGGCAGGTGGATTCTTCACCATATATGAGTAAAGAGAGCTCTTTGTGGATATGGCGAATATACATGACTGATTGGTTGGGGAAACTTGGAAACTTCTACAGATTATTTACTTTTAAATACTTGGACAAAACACGCTTTTGTAATGGAAGCTATTTTAAGTTCAAAAATTTCAGTTCATCTTCCTGAAGGTTTCAGGAGCCTACCTGTTTAATCCATGCAACACAGAGTGGTGAAATGATCATTTAACATTATGGTGTACTTGGAGGTGCCTTAAAAGTCAAAACGCAGAGCTTCTGATTAACAACATTCTTGCTCATGAACCTGAGTGTTTCTGGGATCAGATGCCCTTGCTGTCAAAAATCAGTGCTGAAATCCCTATTCAAGTGTTTGTTTCCTTCTTTGTTCCATTACTAATAACATTCCCCTGCCCACCTCATAATTCTAAGTGATACAATATAGTGTGTAACAACCACGAGCTACTGGGTCTTCCCTGGGAGCTCAAACTATAAAGACTCTGCTTGCATTGCAGGAGGCCTAGGCTCAATCACTGGGTCAGGAAGATCCCCTGAAGGAGGAAATGGCAACCCACTCCAGTATTCTTACCTGGAGAATTCCATGGACAGAGGAGCCTGTCGGGCTACAGTCCATGGGATCACAAAGAGATAAACACAACTAAATGACTAACATTTCCCTTTCCACTTTCATAGTGATAATAACTATGGTAACATTCATAAATGCATTTGTTTCTATCCAAACAAAGGTGCTATACAAATATAGAAAATGGTTATGACTACTAGTTATGGAACTTGACACACCAAAATGTTGCAGTTGCATGGTCAGGAAGCTTTGAAATGAAAAAGGAGAATGTCTGATTTTTTTTTGAGTGAGGATCGAGATGGTAGCTTTTATTTTATATTAGAATATAGTTGATGTATGGCAAAACCAATACAATATTGTAAAGTATTTAGCCTCGGATTAAAATAAATACATTTAAATTTAAAAAAAAGAATATAGTTGATTGACGGACTTCCCTAGTGGCTCAGAGAGTAAAGCGTCTGTCTACAATGTGGGAGACCTGGGTTCAATCCCTGGGTCGGGAAGATTCCCTGGAGAAGGAAATGGCAACCCACTCCAGTACTCTTGCCTAGAAAATCCCATTGATGGAGGAGCTTGGTGCAGGCTACTATCCATGCAGTCACAAAGAGTCAGGCACGACTGAGCGACTTCACTTCATTTCACTTGTCGTTGATTGACCATGTTATGTTAGTTTCAGGTGTACAGCAAAATGATTCAGTTATACATGTATATATCCTTTTTCAGATTCTTTCCCCGTATAGGTTATTTCAGAGTCCTGAATAGAGTTCCCTGTGCTACAGCAGGTCCTTGTTGATTATTTTATACAAAGTAGTGTGTATATGTTAATCCCAGCCTCCTGAGACAGCAGATGTTCTAACCTAAGTCTTAGGTTTGGCATTGCTCTTCCTGGCAGATATTTTTATTTTCTGTATCCCAAATCCTCTCAAATATGCATTTCACTCTTTCACACTAATACATATTTGGGTGTTCATTCTGAATCATGGTCAACTCTCTCATGCAAACCCAAGTTTGCATCTAAGAGGTCCTAGTCGACCCAGTGACTTGAGGATGGAGAGATGGATCTCACTGTTTCCTTCTCTGTGCTCTTCATATTGATAAAATGAAGAAGTTGAATGAGATGATCTCTTAAGTTTCTTTCAGCTCAGAAGTTTTTAAGTAACATGAAATGTCTCTTGTCTAAAGGCAGAAGAAGATTGTTAAGTTACATGCAGCTTATCAAAACTTATCCCCCCCCTATATATTCTTATACATTTAAATAAAAATGGCCATGTAAGGTGTGGTTTGTGGAGAAGGCAATGGCAACCCACTCCAGTACTCTTGCCTGGAAAATCCCATGGACAGAGGAGCCTGGTAGGCTGCAATCCATGGGGTCGCTAAGAGTCGGGCACGACTAAGCGACTTCACTTTCACTTTTCACTTTCATGCATTGGAGAAGGAAATGGTAACCCACTCCAGTGTTCTTGCCTGGAGAATCCCAGGGATGGTGGAGCCTGGTGGGCTGCCGTCTATGGGGTCGCACAGAGTCGGACATGACTGAAGCGACTCAGCAGCAGCAGCAAGGTGTGATTTGAGGGTTAATTTTTAATGACTTTATTTTAGGCATTTGCAAATGTTCTCCTTCAGGTGAAGATAAAGGATGCATCTATCTGAATCCTATTCAGAACTTCTTTCATCATCTTCCTTCATAGCTTTGACCTCTCTTTTAAGTTTTGAGCCTCCTCTGTGCATCACACTTTTAGCATCCTTATCAGTTCTATATCAGATTGTTTTTCTTCCTGTCAAAACCTTTGGATAAATTAGAGCATGTTTCAGTCACTTTCCCTCTAGTAGCAGCACTAAGTACATACACATTTTGGGTGGTCTTCGGGCATATTTCTTGGTTTAATTTGATCTATATCACATATCCCAGGAAGGAGAATGGACCAGGCTGCTGTATATTTTTCCCACTGCTCTCAGCAAGCCATTCATCAGTAGTTATTATGCACCTACTTTGTAGGGCGTAATTCTATGTAGCTCTAGGCTGGAGCTGAGATCCAGTTGTGAGGTTTTAAGGGATTTCTACATCTGGTTGTTAAACACAGCCATTGCTAAACAGTAGATGATAGAAACCAACAGTTAAATAATGCAGGTAAAAAGGAAAATTAATAGATACTACAAATCATGATTTGAGTATTTTACCAACCTTACTATTGTATATGCTCAAGAGGTGGCTGAAGTCACTGCATTGTGTGCTGTGATGCAAATGCAATATATGGATATTGCTCATCATCCCTTTACAACTCTGCATGCGTTGATACCATGTTGGTTGCTTGAAACTGGCCAAAAGACTTCCCAGGTGCTCTAGTGGTTAAAAATTTGCCTTCCAATGTAGACGATGCAGGTTCCATCCCTGGTTGGGAAGCTAAGATCTCACATGACTCCTGACCAAAAAACCAAAACATAAAACAGAAGCAATAGTGTAACAAATTCAATAGAGACTTTAAAAATGATCGACATCAAAGAAATTGCTCAAAGTGGGAATATTTCCACGACAAAATTTGGCAAATGCTACAAGTGGGCCCTCCTGCACCCCTACCCAGCCGACTGAAAACACTTAGCACATCACTGCTTCTAGGTGATGTATAAAGTCTGAGTTGAAAAGTAACCATAGTGTTTGGGGAAGTGCAGCGTCCAAGGGTAAGCTGGGGCAAAGGTGTCAGAATAGCACATTGAATGCTAGTGCTGATTCATAATTAAAAGATAAGTCCAAGATAATTAAAAGGTAACCAAGAGAAACATCCTGTGCTTTGGGCCGAGTACTATAATTAAGCTCAACATACACTTTACCCGCTGGAATAGAGTAGGAAGCAGGTGCTGCGTCTTCTGAATGCAGTGAAAAATGCAGTTGGGGAGGTTTCTGATGGACTTTGTTACAAAGCGGATAGCTACTCTCTCTCTTTGTCAATAAAAATTAGAGGGATAGAAACAGTTTTACAAATCCAGAACGCCTGAGGTTTAGCTATAAAATATGTCTCCCAACTTTTATTTGAGGTTGATACAAATGTTTGAGCCAGTTTACTTTTAATACTCTTGAATTAAAGACTTACAAGTTATTCAGCAATTCTCTGGTGTTATGAATCACCCCTCATTTATAAGGAAGGCAACTGGCATTAACTAAGCATCAACCATGTGCCAGACAACTTCTTAGATACTTAATATAGGCAATTGTCTTGTCTCCTGTGCTCTGTAAGGGAGGGATGAACAGGGAAGAGAGAAAATGAATACGTAGTGGACACATGCGTATTCTGCGCGTACATTGTCTGGAATCATTGCACCAAGTTGAAAAGATATTATTTATGCTCATTTTACAGTAACATTGAGCTTGGAAAAAATTTTAAAGAAACCTTTCTAAATTGACATTGCAAGAAAGTGACAGAGCTAAGATTTTTTGAACATATATATATAGACTTTCTATTAAACATTTTTTTTCTTTTTCATTAGGGTTTATTTCAGAATACTGAATATAGCTTTCTGCGCTATAAAGTGGGCCCTTGTTGTTTATCCACTCTATATATAATAGTTTGCATCTGCTAATCCCAAACTCCCAATCCATCCTTCCTTCACCTTGTCTCCTTTATGGCAACCACAAAGCTGTTCTTTATTTCTGTGACTCTGCTGAATGGATAAAGAAGATGTGTACATACATGTATATGTATATACACATATATAGAACTGGATACTCAGTTCAGTTTAGTCGCTCAGTCGTGTCCGACTCTTTGCGACCCCATGAATTGCAGCACGCCAGGCCTCCCTGTCCATCACCAACTCCCGGAGTTCACTCAGACTCACGTCCATCGAGTCAGTGATGCCATCCAGCCATCTCATCCTCTGTCGTCCCCTTCTCCTCCTGCCCCTAATACCTCCAAGCATCAGAGTCTTTTCCAACGAGTCAACTCTTTGCATGAGGTGGCCAAAGTACCAGAGTTTCAGCTTTAGCATCATTCCTTCCAAAGAAAGCCCAGGGCTGATCTCCTTCAGAGTGGACTGGTTGGATCTCCTTGCAGTCCAAGGGACTCTCAAGAGTCTTCTCCAACACCACAGTTCAAAAGCATCAATTCTTCGGCACTCAGCCTTCTTCACAGTCCAACTCTCACATCCATACATGACCACTGGAAAAACCATAGCCTTGACTAGTTGGACTTTACTGCTCAACCATTAAAAAGAATAATGCCATTTTCAGCAACAGGGATGGACCTAGAGATTATCATACTAAGTGAAGTAAGTCAGAAAGAGAAAGACAAATACCATATAATATCATTTAGGTGTAGAATCTAAAATATAGCACAAACAAAATTACGGATCAACCAACATTTTTAAAAATGTGTATTACATGCTAGGGGATGACCTGGATGAAGGAAAATGTTTAATGTTGTGTCATCTCTCTATTTATAAAGTTTATACATCTTAGGAGGGGAACATACATAATTATCGTCACTTGAGTGAATATTATTATGAGCCCAGCACACTAAGTTCATCAGAAGCCTATTCAGCATGGTCCTCAGAGCTCAGTGCAGGCATCTGGGAGCACTCTAGATTAAGCTTAAAGGACATACAGGAATTTGGCAGATGGGATGGAATGGAGTGGGTTAACAGCATTCTAGACAGAGGGGAGAGCGTCTGCAAAGGACTGGATTCAGAACGACCAAGGCAAGTCAATCATACTAAGAGCTAAAATACTTTCAATCCTTGTAATACATCTCAGAGGAGACTTAGCTATCATAAATGAGGTTGTTCAAGGTGATGAAGTGACTAGATCATGCATTTCTATATAATTACATAAAGTTTGGCTTTTTATCTTGAGGATAGTGCTCCAAACAAGGACACAATATTATCAGGCTCTTTTTTTTATATGTGTAACAAATAGAAATCTGACTAGTAACTCTATTGTTTAAAGTCTATTGTTCTGTTTTTTCTTTTTTTTTTTTTTGTAAGAACTGAATGGTTCATGGTCAAAATCTAAGTATAGTGCCTGAGGTGAAGTAAGTCTCAGTTGACGCTATCTTTCTGTTTGTGTAATATTTCATGGGCTGTCTCTGGCTCTCCCCCAGTCTCATCTTTAGCTACTCTCATTTTGGGATTCAACATACCACCTGCTCGGAGAAGGCAATGGCAACCTACTCCAGTACTCTTGCCTGGAAAATCCCAAGCTGCATGGGGTCGCTAAGAGTCAGATACGACTGAGCATCTTCACTTTCACTTTTCACTTTCATGCATTGGAGAAGGAAATGGCAACCCACTCCAGTGTTCTTGCCTGGAGAATCCTAGGGATGGGGGAGCCCGGTGGGCTGCCATCTCTGGGGTTGCACAGAGTCTGACACGACTGAAGCTAATTAGCAGCAGCATACCACCTGCTTGGGGTATTTTCCCACATGAAGCATCACTTTCCTGAAGTTCACCAAGTGAG
>NW_011494879.1:9258453-9278453 GCF_000754665.1 Bison bison bison
GAGGGGGAAGGGGGACTTAGTGTTTAATGGGGACAGAGTTTCAGTTTAAGAAAGTGAAAAAATTTGGAAGATAGATGATGATGAGAGTTGGACAACAATGTGAATGTATTCAGTGCCACTGAACTGTACAGTTGAATATGGTTTAAAGAATATTGGAAAAGACTCTGATGCTGGGAAAGATTAAAGGCAAAAGGAGAAGAGGGTGGCAGAGGTTGAGATGGTTAGATAGCATCACCAACTCAAGGGACACGAACCTGGGAAAACTCCAGGAGATAGTGGAGGACAGAGAAGTCTGGTGTGCTGCAATCTATGGGGTTGCTGAGTTGGACACAACTTAGCAACAGAACAACAACAACAAAATAGTATATTTTATGACTTTTACTACAGTAAATAAAAACATTAAAAAAAGACAAAGTCAGCATGAAAAAATTTAATTCTAAAAAAAAAAAAAAAAAATCACATGGCCTGGAGATCATGAGATCTTATGATAATGTGAAAAACTTTACGACCTCTTCTGCTCTGTTTGCTGTCCACTTTTAAGCCATAGAGGAATAGCAAGAGCAGTGTGAGTAGGGGAATAGAAAAGAGAGGAAAGAAAAAATTAGATTCTTTCCACTTTTCTAATTAAGGAGAAAAGAGGCTTTAAACTAGTAATAATGTATTCAAACTATATTTAATATCTGGAAGAATATTTTTAATAGAATTGAGAATGTGATGACAATTAAAAATGACCATGGAACTTATCTATTTTCTATGAGTAATTATAAAATTTGCAGAACTGCTTGAGTTTTTATTAAATGGCGGTTGGAAAAAAATGTCCTTACTGAATATATTTTTTATGAGAAAGTAAGAAACAAAATAAAGTTATGTATTTATTATGTTATATTAATTGTATTCTTAAATTAGTCCTAAAATAGCCCTAAAATAGAATATTTGAATATCAAATTCAATGGGCTTAGTTTGAAGTGGGAAAAAAATGAAAAAAGATGATAAATTCTGAGACACATAGCAGTCAGGTGAGACCTGAATTTTCTTCAAATGATTATGTTGGAATGAAAAAAAAAAGGGAAATGCATAATTCATGCATGACTCACCATGACTGTATTAAAGATTAATCATAGAGGTCACAAACCAAAGACGCAGTGATTGGAATTCTGATAAAGATGGAGAGTTAGAAGCTGTTTACCTTTTTACACATCTTGCTTCATATACTCAGGACAATCCACCTTTGCAGGTCCTTCTTTTCATAACTGGATTTCAAATGATTTTTGGAGTAGGTCAAGCCTCAGTAGCTCCTGTAACTTTGCAGTGTTATCTTTGGAAAATTTAATCACCTTCCTAATCCTGCCTCCAAGCCCACATGCTGCCCCATTTCAAAATAACCCAAACAAGATCTTCATATCAGTTCCCCTGGCAACTCACTGCTCTTAGCCTTGCCTGACACACTGTTCCCTCACACTGTTCCCTTCACCGGATGTATTTTCTCTCTCACTGCTGCGATTTCATTTCTTAAGACTCCTCTTTCTATTCTTGTAACACTGTTCTCATTTACAATGAGATAGCTTGCTACTTTGTGTTATAACAGGGTCTTTCTGCTTATGCTCCTAGACTGTAGGTTTCTTTGTGTAATTAAATGTAGGGAACAGGGCTAGACTTCTATTTATAAACACTTCCTATATGGCTTCCCTGATAGCTCAGTTGGTAAAGAATCCACCTGCAATGCAGAAGACCCCGGTTCAACTACCCACTCCAGTATTCTTGGGCTTCCTTTGTGGCTCAGCTGGTAAAGAATCCGCCTGCAATGTGAGAGACCTGGGTTCCATCCCTGTGTTGGGAAGATACTGTGGAGAAGGGAAAGGCTACCCACTCCAGTATTCTGGTCTGAAAAATTCCATGGTGTGTATAGTCCTTGGGGTCACAAAGAGTTGGACATGACTGAGTGACTTTCAGTTTCATGTGTCAGGGACTAGGTTAGATGCCTTGCAAAATATCTTACTTCATCTTCAAAGTTACCCTATCATCTCCATTTTTTAGATGAGTTAACCAACTCAACAAGTTAATTAACTCCTCCAAAGGGTTACTGCTAGGAAGGACATAAACTGGGCCATTTCTGACTCAGTTACTGTGATGCCATTGCATACCGAGATCAGGAGTCAGAGTTTCTTCATTTTTCTGCCCAAACTTTGTGCTTTCTGAGTGCTGCCCATGGATTGTTGGCTCCATCTATCTCTGTGTGTGCTTTCCTGTCTATCTCTTCCGGTTATTTATGTCTCCTTAAGAATTTTCTTAAGATTTCACCCTACGTATGAGTGTATAAGAGGTATTCACCATGAAGAATGGTGGGGGAGGCACCAGGGGCAGACATGATGGTATGAACAGACATGGATAGGGACTTGCTGCATTAATGACCAGCCAGTAAAACAACTTGCCAGTGTGGTGCCAGCGAGCTAATTCAAAGGGAGGACTATGCATTCCAGCCCCAAGTGAAGTGTTAGTCCCCTGGTTGTGTCTGACTCTGTGATCCCATGGACTGTAGCCTACCAAGCTTCTCTGTCCATAGGATTTCCCAGGCAAGAATACTGGAGTGGATAGCAATTCCCTTCTCTGGGGGATCTTCCTGACCCAGGAATCGAATCTGGGTCTTCATGTTTCTTCAATTCAGTTCAGTCTCTTAGTCATGTCCAAGTCTTTGTGACCCCATGAATTGCAACATGCCAGGCCTCCCTGTCCATCACCAACTCCTGAAGTTCACCCAAACTCATGTCCATCGAGTCGGTGATGCCATCCAGCCATCTCATCCTCTGTCGTCCCCTTCTCCTCCTGCCTCCAATCCTTCCCAGCATCAGAGTCTTGGGACCTTTATACCTGTAAGTATGTAGCAATGGCATTTTTGTCCATATTTGTAGTTGAGGGAACTAAAGCCTTGAGAGAGAAGATGGTGCTAAAGTCATGGAACAAGGCAATGGCAGAGTTCACATATGATCCCAAGTCTCTTGACATTCAGTTTAATCTGGCAGTCAGATTCTTTACCGTCTGAATCACCATACATCTAAACAACAGGAGGCACTGGGAAGGTAAGGCAGCCTCTGTAGCTGTGTCACAGGTCAAGCCCATCATCCAGGATGCTCCTGGAGAACGAAGCTCTGTTAAGATGGTCTGTGTTCTACTAGTCCCTGAAGCCTACAGCCCTGTTAGCTGACCCTACTAAACCATTCCTCAACTACCTTCATGTGGGGAGAGAGAATGGTAACTATTCAGCTTATAAGCTTATGCAGACTCTCTGCAAATCACTTTTCTCTCTTGCATAATGAAATTATGCAAGATTAGCCTTGGATTTGTTTTCTTGCCCCTCCTTCACCCCCAGTGAAGGAGGTCCTCTTCAGTAAATGGCTAGGTTATTTTTTTTTTTTTCAAGTGGACCATTTTTAAAGTCTTTCTGTTTTCTTGGCCCCAAGGCATGTAGGATCTTAGCTCCCCAACCAGGGATCAAACCCACACATCTAGCATTGAAAGGTAGAGTCTTAACCACTAGAATGCCAGGGAAGTCCCTGGCTAGTTTAATTTTAAATTCTATTTTACTGGAAGGAAAATAGTAGAATCTCCCATCTCTATAACACCATGTTTCTTAAAGGGCCTTTATACCTGTAATTTTGTGACAATGGCATTTTTGTCCATATTTTTAGTTGAGGGAACTAAAGCCTTGAGAGAAAGGATGATTCTGAAGTCATGGAACAAGGTAATGGCAGAGTTGATGTATGATCCCTGGTCTCCTGACATTCAGTTTAATATTCTTTGTGTTGCATCTTTGTTGATTAAAAGGAAAAAAAAAAAAAAGAAATGGTACAATCATCCTGCTCGAGTGTTTGACAGGCTGATACCCTGTGGATTTATTAGCTAGAAGCTCAACACCTGGACTATTTTTGATCACTTGATGGCCCTGGTGACAAGAGTTTGAACCGTTCAGAATGAGACTGGTTAGGGGAACAGCATCTCTTTTTACATAAATTACAGCCTTGAACACTTTCAGCATTTGCCTGTATCAGGCACACACACCAGAGAATCATATGAAAGCTGGTGTTTTGTAAGCCCTCTCTGAATATATGCAAAAACTGATGACTCTAAAAGGACATGGCTTTTCAAGTTAAAAGCTCTGAAAAGAAGTTGGAAGGGCATTTTACTCACGTAGAAAGAATCCATTAAAAGTCTGTTTCCTTATTTTCTCAGCATATTTGACGATAGTGTTCACATACTTAGTTTCAAATGAAGTACAGAAAGTTGCCACTTTACAGATCCACACACTGGAAGCTTTAGACTTCGGCTGACATTCAGACCAACAATAGAACTGTCTCTGAGCTGTAGCTCTGTTATTTGTGACTGTGCATGTCCTCAAGTTCCCTGATCCTCAGCAGTCACCTTTCTACTGAATATCTAACTGCACAATCAGAGCTTCTATGCTGTGGACCTGTAACGGGTCCCATCTTTGCTTCCACATCACCAGTCAGGTTTGTGGCATGGTTATAAGGTGATATTTCTGCTCGACCATGAAACAGTCAAATAAAGACATAAAACAGGTGCTTTGTGTCCCTGGGCCCCATGATTTATCTGCTTATGTTTCCCCATTCCTGGTTTAGTTTGGATCTTCTCTATCATTAATGATTTCTATTTCTAACTTTTCTTCATATTATAGTCCAGAACAATTAATTTTATTTTTCATGCTAGAGAGGTTTTGCAATTGTCTTATGCTATTTGTGCCTGTCTTTGGCAAATATAGGAAATCTTATTATTGCGAGTGGAGAAGAGTTGATAATTGGGAACACATCTTTAACTTGCCAAGATTATCTACATCAATTTCAACTCTCCCAGGCTTGATTAAGGGCTTATCTTGCTCACTATACAATCTTGCAAAGAAATAGAGGATCAATGCAAAGAAATAGAGGAAAACAATAGAATAGGAAGGAAAAAAGATCTCTTCAAGAAAATTAGAGATATCAAGGGAACATTTCATGCTAAGATGGGCTCGATAAAGGACAGAAATGGTATGGACCTAATAGAAGCAGAAGATATTAAGAAGAGGTGGCAAGAATACACAGAAGAACTGTACAAAAAAGATCTTCACGACCCAGATAATCACAATGGTGTGATCACTCACCTAAAGCCAGACATCCTGGTATGTGAAGTCAAGTGGGCCTTAGGAAGCATCACTAGGAACAAAGCTAGTGGAGGTGATGGAATTCCAGTTGAGCTTTTTCAAATCCTAAAAGATGATGCTGTGACTGTGTGGCACTCAATATGCCAGCAAATTTGGAAAACTCAGCAGTGGCCACAGGACTGGAAAAGGTCAGTTTTCATCTCAGTCCCAAAGAAAGGCAATGCCAAAGAATGCTCAAACTACCGCACAATTGCAGTCATCTAACACGCTAGTAAAGTAATGGTAAAAATTCTCCAAACCAGGCTCCAGCAATATGTGAACTGTGAACTTCCAGATGTTCAAGCTGGTTTTAGAAAAGGCAGAGGAACCAGAGATCAAATTGCCAACATCTGCTGGATCATGGAAAAAGCAAGAGAGTTCCAGGAAAACATCTATTTCTACTTTATTGACTATGCCAAAGCCTTTGACTGTGTGTATCACAATGAACTGTGGAAAATTCTGAAAGAGATGGGAATACCAGACCACCTGACCTGCCTCTTGAGAAATGTGTATGCAGGTCAGGAAGCAACAGTTAGAACTGGACCTGGAACAACAGACTGGTTCCAAATAGGAAAAGGAGTACATCAAGGCTGTATATTGTCACCCTGCTTATTTAATTATATGCAGAGTACATCATGAGAAATGCTGGGCTGGAAGAAGCATAAGTTGGAATCTAGATTACCGGGAGAAATAGCAATAACCTCAGATATGCAAATGATACCTCCCTTATGGCAGAAAGTGAAGAAGAACTAAAGAACCTCTTGATGAAAGTGAAAGAGGAGAGTGAAAAAGTTGGCTTAAAGCTCAACATTCAGAAAACGAAGATCATGGCATCTGGTCCCATCACTTCTTGGCAAATAGATGGGGAAACAGTGGAAACAGTGTCAGACTTTATTTTTCTGGGCTCCAAAATCACTGCAGATGGTGATTGCAGCCATGAAATTAAAAGACGCTTACTCCGTGGAAGGAAAGTTATTACCAACCTAGACAGCATATTCAAAAGCAGAGACATTACTTTGCCAACAAAGGTCCGTCTAGTCAAGGCTACGGTTTTTCCAGTGGGCATGAATGGATGTGAGAGATGGACTTTAAAGAAAGCTAAGCACCAAAGAATTGATGCTTTTGAACTGTGGTTTTGCGGGAGACTCTTGAGAGTCCCTTGGGCTATAAGGAGATCCAACCAGTCCATCCTAAAGGAGATCAGTCCTGGGTGTTCATTAGAAGGACTGATGTTGAAGCTGAAATGCCAATATATTGGCCACCTGATGCGAAGAGCTGACTCATTTGAAAAGACCCTGATGTTGGGAAAGATTGAAGGCAGGAGGAAACAGGAGGAGAAGGGGACAACAGGAGATGAGATGGTTGGATGCCATCACCAACTCAATGGACATGGGTTTGGGTGGGCTCTGGGAGTTGGTGATGTACAGGGAGGCCTGGCATGCTGCGGTTCATGGGGTCACAAAGAGTCAGACACGACTGAGCAACTGTACTGAACTGAACTGAACTGAACTACAATGTTGGATTGTATCTCAATTTTACCTACTTTTTTCCCCCTCTGGAATTAATTTTATACTCTGATTTTTGTTTTCCCTATAACTTTTTTCTGTAAATAGCTTGATGGTCACTAGCTTTAATTGAGACAAGTTTGCTAATTTCAGTTCTCTGGCTCTGTGTCAGTCAAGATTCAGTCAAGAGAAAATAACTGCATAGTATTTGGTACTAATAAATTTAATATAAAGAATTGGTATTGCTCATTAGATAGAGGAAACCATAAAGAGGCAAGAGTTAAAGGAATATTAAAACATGGAGATAATAGACGTGGGAGGGGGTGAAGAGTTACTTTCTAAGACTAGGATTCACAACCCACAGGAGAAGGCATAGTTGTTGGGAATACACTTTTTTGCATATGCAAGCATTCTCTATGTTTCTCTGGGCCATCACTGCTCAACAGTCACTGGACAAGCAGAAAACACTTCTCCTGGGTGCAGGAAAGCTGAGGCTTGGGAACCAACTGCTGGGTTGCTTGCAAGGGTCCCTAGAAATTTATCTACAGGGAGCCACGGAGACCCACAGAGAAAACTTTCATCTTGCTAGTTCAGCCCCCAAGTAAATTTTGCTTATCTTAACATCCCTGTTCCTTTATTAATACTTGCCACAGGTGCTAGAAGGAGTCTCTCTATTCATTATCCATAGTCTCTCTCTGTTTCATCATGAACCATTTAAAGAAATGTTCATCATTTTTTTTTAACACAAGGCAAAGAAATAGACAATAAACATGCTGTGGAAAATGTCTGCTTCACTCATTCAAAGTAGCTGGGAATGGTTAAAGAAAAGATTTGATCTTCTGAGAGCAATAAAAGCTCTATCTTTAGTCATTCCACTTTGGCCCATGAGAATCCGCTGTAGTCAACTAACCAAGAAGCATTTACTTTTTGTAGAATCATAAAGTTACTGTTTAGGACAAGGGGGAAATAAAGATATCAGCCAAGTAATTTAACCAAATCTGTCATCCTTCAGAGACTGCATTCTTCCCTAAATGCACAGCTAGAATTTAATTTTTAAATAAAGAATTTCACATTAGGAGGATAATGATTTCCCCTTCCCCTTCCCTCTCCATGTCAGGATATCTCTAGGTCTTTATTTATACTTTATTTCCTGTTATCACAGAAGTGATACTGCCTATGGAATCTTATCAGGCTTATTGGATTGGGTTTAGGGTCATTATTGGCAAGGGTCTAGCTGTTTTGTCTTGAACAAATCAATTTATGTCTCTAAATCTATTAAATGGGGAACTTATATATAATTCTTTGGCAACAGTTATTGTCACATATTGTTAAGAGATAGTCTTTATTTCCCATGCTAATGTCTACCGGGAAGCTCAGAATCTTCAACTACAACATAAAGGAAAGAGGTTGGGTTGAAAGATTTCTATTTTATCATGAAGTAGTAGAAAATTAACTCTAAGCAAACTGAAAATTATAAATATTCCTAATCCTAAAGCAACTACCAAAAATGCAAAAAAAAGTATAGTTAACAGTCAAATAGATAAATTAGAATGGACTTATGAAAATATTCAAATACATATGAAGGCGGAAGGGAAGAACAGAGAAACAAAATCAAGATGACTAATAATAAAATTAAAACATGATTTCAGCCTTATCAGTGATACAAATAGATTAAATAGCCCAGAAAGAAAACATTTACATGAAAAAAAAAAAAAAAACCTCAAGGCCCAGATTGTTTATCTGATGAATTCCTTCAGTTCATCCTCCTCTTAAAAAGTGGAAAATGAGGGAACACTTCTGGACTCATTTTAAGAGGCCAATTAAGTCTGACGATAGCACATACATTATAAACAAAACACAAGAAAGAAAATAAAGAAAAACAAAAGCAAACGTCTTTCACAAACACACTTTACAAAAATCCTACAAAATAGCAAATAAAAAACATCAGGTTTACTATCTGTATATAAAACAGATAGTAAATCAAGACCAGAAGAGTTTCTCATAAGAATGTTGTTTTAACTTTTGAACAATTAGTTTAATTAATCATCTTAACAAACTAAAAGATCTGTTGGAAGAGCAACATCAAGATTAAAAAAAGAACTAAAAAAAATGCAAAAAAAAAAACAAACAGTAAAAACAAAATCTCAGCAAAGTAGGAATAAGAGGGAAGTTTCTCAGTCTAATAAAAGATATCTACAAAAAAGCTACAGCTAACATCACACTCAATGGATATTCTGTTTTTTCCTAAAGATAGCATCCCTTTTTAATCTTCCTTTCCCTCAATTCTATGCCCTTTCAATTAATCTCTCCTTTTTTATTAAAGAAGTCTCTCAAAATGTTAGTTTATATATTTTGTATCTGTTTTCATTATTTTCCCTCTGCTCCTTGAAGTCTAGCATCTTTACCCATCAGTTCATGCTGGAGAGCTCAAACTTGTCTAATGCTCCATGGCATTTATTTTGACAATCCCTAGGTACTGGCTGCTCCTTCTCACTTGCCCTTGGCTCTGGAATTATCTAGGCAGGTTCTGGGGTTTTACTTTTCTGAGCTCTAGCCATACCTCCACATCTTTGTCCTGAAACTTTTTCTAACCAAAAGGAAGGGAGAGCTCAGTAAGATCAAACTGACTCATCTAGTTGAAGCTGTGGTTGTGTGATGTCAAGCAATTGGACAAACAGGGTTTCTTTCTATTGATTTGAACTCTCCCCATTCTTTGCTCCTACCTAGTCGACATTCCTTCTAGATTTTTACATAGATCTGTTGTCGTTGTTTAGTTTCTAAGCCCTGTCCAGTCGCTTTGCAACCCCATGGACTGCAGCCCGCAGGGCTCCTCTTGAGTATAGGATTTCCCAGGCAAGAATACTGGAGTGGGTTGCCATTTGCTACTCCAGGGGATTTTCCTGACTCAGTGATCAAACCATAGTCTCTTGCATCTCCTGAACTGATGGGCAAATTCTTTACCACCTGTGAAGTCCATTCAGTGGCTATGATATGTTTATCATTATACTTGATAAACTAGTTGTTATTCAGAAAGGGACTATCTATCTACCTGTCTTTCTGTCAGCATTTCTGCCTTTCCTTGTCTTGATGGCTTCTTAAGGACTGCTGGCTTACCTGATTCTCTTACCTGAATTACTTGGATTCCCTGCTTCTCACTTGCTTACTCCTCTGTTGGTGAACACCAGCTCTGCCTGTTTGTTCCCACAGCCTGCCTTGATCTTCTGACCCACATTCTTTGGAATAGTTCTTATCAACTCAAAGGCTCTTTCTCACCTTCAAGGTCATGTTTTTTTTGGAGGCACTTGTTTAAAATCTTCAGGAGAAGGAGCTGGCACCTGAGACACACTCAGAGCCTCTTTCCCAGACCTCCGGTTTCCCCACTTGCAGTTGCAGCAGTATGGCACGTACACCCTTTAAAGCACTATCTCAGCCCAAATGAGGAATCCAATCCCATATGTCGAAATCTCACTAGCTCAGCACGTAGACCTTGCATATCTAATTAAGATGAAGCTCTTGGGACTGGTATGAGCATCTCAGAGTTTCAGGAGCTCAGCCAGTGAGTGGGAAGTGAGCCGTAGAAAGTTGATATTAATGATAAAGGACAGAGCCTTTAAGAGCATCTGAGGAGCTCAGTCTTAAAAGGCCTTCTTTTCTAATATTTTGTTTTATAAGAGAGGTTTTAATTATAATAAAGTTAATTGTTAAACATTTAAATCTTCATTTGTTATACTTACTGAATGTGGAAACACTCTGGGAGTTTTCTTTTTCTCTACTCTCTCAGAAGGCTATCCACGGCATCAGAAAAATAAATAAAAACCACAACAAGCAAACCTGAGGATTTGTGATCATCTGAAGTACAGAAGCCCTACAAACAACATATTAGAGTTGTGCTTATATTTATATTTCTAGTAATAAAAATAACTAAAATCTACAAGACTCTATCAGTAACATAAGCTTGAGCAAGTGCTGAATTTTTTTTTTTTGTCTTCAGTTTCCTCATCTATAAAATGACACTATAACATCACTGCCATATAGAAATGCTATGAGAAGTAAAGTAGTTCACATATGTAAGTACTTAGAATACTGTCTGCTATTTTCCTGCTTTCTTTTATTTACAAGTCTGGCATTTCTCATCAGGGTGTCGGACTCATCAAATATGTTCATTTTGGCTTGCCTCTGACCCTGGCAGGAGGCCTTTATACCGACAACAAATCGTCCTTCAGGAAAATGTGCACAAATCGTCAATTAGAATTTGCAGTGGCTCTTCCCTGCTGTGGACCTGAGCCTGTGTTCTATCTTTAGTTGGAGCATATGTTGTGCTTCTCACAGGCTTTCAAACCCCCAGATGCCCAAGGAACATTCAAACAATTAGTTCCCTTTCTTTTCTTGGGTGGTTGTGTAATAAATATACTGTAGCTAATAAGCACTAAGTAGAGATCCACCAGATAAGGCTCTGCCAATAAGTCTTTATTTTGACTCTTTCAGAACTTCATTTCCTCTAATGTGAAACTGAGAGTCCATGTCATGCACTCACACAAAGGCTTTGAGTATCAAATGCAATCATTACACAGATGCAATTTAAAAATAGTAATATTTTGTATAAAACTGAAAGCTGATAACAATGACTGGTAACACTGTAAACTGTTATTATTACAAATAAAGGCCTTTCTTGGTGACTTAGATGGTAAAGACTCCACCTAAAATGCAGAAGGCCTGGGTTCAATCCCTGGGTTGGAAAGATCCCCTGGTGAAGGGAATGGCTACCCATTCCAGTATACTTGCCTGGAGAATTCCATGGAAAGAGGAGCCTGGCAGGCTACAGTCCATGGGGTTGCACAGAGTTAGATACGACTGAGTGACTAACACATCCATATATACATACATTACTTTAAAAGCAGAACACACATTACCCAATCTATACTGAGGGTGCCTATAAGTTGGATTTTTTCCAAGTCTGGAGACAGAGTGTGATGGAAGGATGTTAGTTTCTGAATCAAACTCTGCCACAGTGACAGTAGAGCTAAGACCACAAAGAAAACATATGGATCATGGTGTTCTGATCCTTCCAGGAGAGGTAGAAGCTAGAAGTATGCATTATGCACTTCTCTGGAGGGAATTCTGATCAACCATTCCCCTATAGCAATTAAAGGTAAAGTTGGGTCCTGAGAGGAACACCAGAGTTTGTGGAAGCTGAGCTTTTTTAGTGTGATGCTAAGGACAGAAACAATCTGCTACCATGTGGGGTCAAGACTGGATGACAGAGCCCTTTCAAACTGTTACATTTTTGGATGCAGGAAGTTTATACTGTGAAACGCCAGTGACAACAACTAGTACTTGGGCACCACTTTTGTACTGAGAGCTATTTTGAGAGCTTTGCACATTACTCCTTCAACCCACACAACAACCCTATGAGTCAGGTACTACTAGGATCTCATTTATAAATGAGGAAGTGGATGTACAGAGAAGTTAAGAAACTTGCCCAAGGAACACAGTCATCAGCAATAGGGCCAGAATTTGAATCCAGGTAGATTGGCTCAGAGTCACAGTTTTCACCACATTTTCCAGTCTTGAGGTCAAAACAAAATCTTTCCATCCAAAGTAACTTCACCTCTCCTTTTTCTACTTCTTTGCTCAAAGCAAAGGTAGATCAGATCATCGTCAAAGAAGTCCATTTCCCTAAGAACATGCTGCTTCCAGGTCTGATGTTATCACAATGCTCCAGAAGTACATCCTTCTAAATAAGCAGCTTCAACCATTAATCCAACAGATAGTGAGCCCTGGTTTTCTCAGTTACTGGATTAGGAAGAGAGGAATAAACAGGAAATGCGAATGCTTCTCATGACACACATATCCATAACGGTAGAAAGAAAAAGTACAATTACAGTAGAGAATTAGTGGTACTTATCACACACACAAAAAATCATGTTTTTACTGTCATAAAGACCTCAAGTCCATAGCACTCTGCCACTCATGGAAATGTGCCAAGACGGGAGTGAATTTACCCACAAGCGTTCTCCCCTTGGCAAGTCTGTCTAGTGTGAATGACCACACTTTTGTAGTGATGAACTGGTCCTGGAGAGCTCATCCTTGAGATTCAAGGAAGCCCCAGGTGAAATTATTGTTCAAAAATTGAAGAGAGCATTCTCTAAATGAGGCTTATCCCAAGCAAAACTCATCAAAGTGTTATGTTGCCTTTGTAATTTAAGACAAATTTGAGAAACTTCAAGCCATTGACTGTGTGGATCACAACAAATTGTGGAAAATTCTGAAAGAGATGGAAATATCAGACCACCTGACCTGCCTCTTGAGAAATCTGTATGCAGGTCAAGAAGCAACTCTTAGAACTGGACGTGGAACAACAGACTGGTTCCAAATTGGGAAAGGAGTGCATCAAGGCTGTATATAGTCACCCTGCTTATTTAACTTTCATGCAGAGTACATCATGCAAAATGCGAGGCTTGATGAAGCACAAGCTGGAATGAAGATTTCCAGGAGAAATATCAATAACCTCAGATATGTAGATGACATCACCCTTATGGCAGAAAGCTAAGAGGAACTAAAGAGCCTCTTGATGAAAGTGAAAGAAGAGAGTGAAAAAGCTGGCTTAAAACTCAACATTCAAAAATCCCAGATCATGGCATCTGGTCCCATCACTTCATGGTAAATAGATGGGGAAACAGTGGAAAGAGTATCTGACTTTTTTTTTTGGCAGCGGGGGGGAGGCTCCAAAATCACTGCAGATGGTGACTGCAGCCATGAAACTAAAAGGCACTTGCTCCTTAGTAGAAAAGCTATGACCAACCTAGACAGCATATTAAAAAGCAGAGACATTACTTTGCCAACAAAAGTCCATCTAGTCAAAGCTATGGTTTTTCCAGTAGTCATGTATGGATGTGAGAGTTGACCATAAAGAAGGCTGAATGCTGAAGATTTGATGCTTTTGAAGTGTGGTTTTGGAGAAGACTCTTGAGAGTCCCTTGGACTGCAAGGAGATCCAACCAGTCAATCCTAAAGGAAATCAGTCCTGAATATTCATTGGAAGGACTGATGCTGAAGCTGAAGCTCTAATACTTTGGCCACCTGATGCGAAGAACTGCTCATTGGAAGAGACCCTGATGCTGGGAAAGATTGAAGGGGAGAGGAGAAGGGGATGACAGAGGATGAGGTGGTTGGATGACATCACTGATGCAATGGACATGAGTTTGAGCAAGCTCAGGGAGTTAGTGATGGACAGGGAAGCCTAGCGTGCTGCAGTCCATGGGGTTGCAAGAGTTTGACACGGCTGAGAGACTGAACTGAACTGAGATACTCCAGATCCAACAATCTACATTAGGAATAGTCAGAGAATCACAGAACTTTTATCTCTGCTTGATTTCCAAGTTGACCTCATTTAGTATCAATGAAAGCATGCTGGCAATTTATATATTCTCTGTTTGAGGTGGTTTAATATCTAAAAGATGACTTTTTTGTAAACTGTTCCTGGATATACTTAAGTTTTAGAAATTAGTATATTACGATGAGGCAATATATTTCTCTCTCTAACCTAACTCTCAGACTCTGAGTCTTCTTCGGTTGAAATAAATATCTTTCCATTTTCCTTCCTTCTCATTTTTATACTCCCCACCTTCCAAATCAACATTTGACTTATTAAGATACTAATTTATACATTCATTTAACACACAGGTATACATGTGTTAAAAGTCTATATAGTTAGTATGGATGGAAGTGGAAGATGGGCAGAGTCTTGCTTCCCCCAGGGAATTTAACAGCTTTGTATCTGATTCTGATTTTTTTTTTTTTTTTTGAGGCAAGGAAAGTATTGAAAGGGTGGAAAATGTCACAAGTGTCAGACAAAATAGAGAAGTCTGAGTGACATGCCATGGGTGAAAGTGGATGGGGAGGGACTCTGGGAATTTAGAAGGATAGTGAATGTGCCCCCCGACCCCCGAGTTCTGTACCATTGTCATAGACCTTTTTGGAGGCTGAGGGATAGTCCTTTTGTTCTCATCACAAAAATGTGTAAGCATTTTAGCCTTTGTCTGACTATAGCTCTCACAATCTGGTCCAAATGCCATGACCTTAATCACAGAAGGTTCTACCTCAATATTTTATCTCCTGACTGTATGATTTGGTTATAATGCACTTGGGCCTAGGGTACCTTAGGTGGCACTTAAGGCCACCTTCAATATGGAGGATAGAAGTTTCTTTATTCACAGTGAAGTCACATACCCAAAATGGGACAACTGAAATGACTCTTGAAATTCATTGCTTCACTTGAATCTCAGTTTTTCACTCCTGGCTTCTTTGTTTTTGGCCAGAAACCTCCAACTTCATTCTGGATTTTGCTCAGCTCAAGTACTGAATCTAGGAACAAACACACACACTCCCACCCCGACCCCCAAGGAGTGTAAGTATACTTCAGATTTTCAATTTTATTTAAAACAAAAAGCAACGTTATTTCAGTATTGGCTCTCAGTATTTGATAGTTTTCTTAAGTAATGACTATTTCTAGAATTAGTACCCAGTATGATATGGTGACGGAGAAGGCAATGGCATCCCACTCCAGTACTGTTGCCTGGAAAATCCCATGGATGGCGGAGCCTGGTAGGCTGCAGTCCATGGGGTTGCTAAGAGTTAGACACGACTGAGCAACTTCACTTTCACTTCTCACTTTCCTGCAATGGAGAAGGAAATGGCAACCCACTCCAGTATTCTTGCCTGGAGAATCCCAGGGATGGGGGAGCCTGGTGGCTGCTGTCTATGGAGTCCCACAGAGTCAGACACGACTGAAGCGACTCAGCAGCAGCAGCAGCATGATATGGTGAATGCATGACTCTGGTATTTAATGCGTGATTCTTTTTTTTTTTTTAATTTTGAAAAGTTATAATTGATTCTATTGTTCCTTGGTGGAATTATATAACACAAAGCTTTTGACCCCTTCAGTTGGTTCTGCCTTTTTAATTGAGGGATTTCTGCTCCTCATCCCCTTCATCCCTTTCTCAATTTGGCAATTTTACAACTGAAGATAGGAATTACTGTTTTGAAATACTGCATCTACAACTTGTTCATAACACAATTCATCAGGCAGAAGGAAAGGTCAGATGATTTAAGGCTTGCAATTTGGGTACCTAAGTGCTCTAAGTTGAATCCCCTAAATTGTACTGGTCCTTATTTATTACCTATTAAGGCTTGACATGAATGAGCCATCAAATGACATCTTTTAAAGCTTAGGATCTCCTGTAGTGAAAGGTCAGGGGATTCACAAATGAAGTGAGTAAAATGAAAATACACCTGGATATTCCACATCAGCAGCAGCATAGGTCCAGTGACTAAATGGCCGTGTCTCCAGGAAGGTTTTGCTGAATTTGCTCTCTTTATCTCATCCTCACTGTCTGTCTTCATTCAAGACTTTTCATTTCTTAGATTGGTAAGAAATGCCAATACTCCCTTTCTTCTGTGTCACTCTCCATTTAATTTTCATATTGCTACCAAATATTTTGAAATTCCAATTCTAATGACTTGCTTACCTTCTTAAAGCTATTGAATGGTTGTTTCCTTCACAGTAGAGTTAAAACCCTTAGTAGAACACAATATAGGGTTATTTTATTTCCTAATAGGCACTTGACTCTAATCTCTTCGTGTCCCTTTAAGCATCTTGAATTCTAGCCATGCTGAAGTAGTCCTCAAACATCCCAGTCTCCTTGTGTCTCTGTGCTTTATGTGTGCTGTAGCTCAGCTACTTGAAAATACCTAATCCCCCTTTTCCTTACCTAAATTCTGTGGATCTTTTTGATGAAATTTAAAATGTATTGTTTTCTTGTTTTCTCCTTCTGAAAGTTCATTATTAGTGTATAGAAAAGTAATGGATTTCTGTATATAAATCTTGTATCCTACGGCTTTAATGAATTAATATATTAGTTCTAATAGTTCTTCCATGGAGACCTTAGGGTTTTCTATATATATTGTCATATAACCTACAAATAATGATAGTTTTACTTCCTTCTCTTCCAATTTGGATGCTGTTTATTTCTTCTTCTCCAACTGCTGTGGTTAAGTCTTCCAATACTGTTACGTAGAATTAGCAAGAGTGGGAATTTTTGTTTTGTTCCTGATTCTAAAGGAAAGACTTTCAGTTTTTCATCCCTGAGAATGACGTTAGCTGTATCTTTGTCATCAGTTCAGTTCAGTCACTCAGTCGTGTCAAACTCTTTGCGACTCCATGGACTGCAGCACGCCAGGCTTCCCTTTCCATCACCAACTCCTGGAGCTTACTCAAACTCATGTCCAACAAGTTGGTGATGCCATCCAATTCATATCTGAGGTTATTGATATTTCTCCCGGCATTCTTGATTCCAGCTTATGCTTCATCCAACCTGGAATTTGACATGATGTACCCTGCATATAAGTTATATAAGCAGGGTGACAATATACAGCCTTGACATACTCTTTTCCCAATTTTTAACCAGTCTACTGTTCCATGTCCAGCTCTAACTGTTACTTCTTGACCTGCATACAGATTTCTCAGGATGCAGGTCAGGTGATCTGGTATTCCCATCTCTTCAAGAATTTTCCACAGCTTTTTGTGATCCACACAAAGGTTTTGGTGTAGTCAATAAAGCAGAAATAGATGTTTTCTGGACCTCTCTTGCTTTTTTGATGATCCAACATATGTTGGCAATTTGATCTCTGGTTCCTGTGCCTTTTCTAAGTCCAGCTTGAACATTTGGAAGTTCATGGTTCATGTACTATTGAAGCCTGGCTTGGAGAATTTTGAGCGCTGTTTTGCTAGCATGTGAGATGAGTGCAATTGTGTAGTAGTTTGAACATTCTTTGGCATTGCCTTTATTTGGGATTGGGATGAAAACTGACTTTTTCCAGTCCTGTGGCCACTGCTGAGTTGTCCAAATTTGCTATTTAGAAATAGCAAATTTGGAGTGCAGCACTTTCATAGCATCGTCTTTCAGGATTTGAAATGGCTCAACTGGAATTCCATCACCTCCACTAGCTTTGTTCATAATGATGCTTCCTAAGGCCCACTTGACTTGGCATTCCAGGATGTCTGGCTTTAGGTGAGTGATCACACAATTGTGGTTATCTGGTTCATGAAGATCTTCTTTGTATAGTTCTTCTGTATATTCTTGCCACCTCTTCTTAATATCTTCTGCTTCTGTTAGGTCCATACCATTTCTGTCATAAATGTCAAAAGGTCCATCTTTTTCATAAATGCCTTTTTGAGATATTTTCTTTATATATCAAATTTGGTGTGAGTTTCTGTCATGATGAGTGTTGAATTTTTTTCAAATGCTGTTTCTATGTCTATTGTTATGATCATGTGAGGAAATACATCTTTTATTTATAATTGCTACTGGCAGATTTTGGACTGGCTAAACAGTTCATTTGGTCTTTTCCATTACCTCTTATAGGAAAATCCAAATGAACTTTCTGGCCCACCCAATAAATATGTTGATCATAATGTAGTGATGTTAACCAGAACTGAGCTAAATGTAGTCTTTAATCTGTAGACATATATCATTTATGAAATGTTTTCATTTAAATTTTCTCATTTGATACCAGCAATGTCCTATGGTAAATAATATCCTTTTCTAGGCTTTAATTATGCTCTCCTTTTCATCTGGGGATCAAGAACTCAGAAACAATAAGGAATTGTACAGTGTTTATTGTTTTACCATGATCTTTTGATACCTAATACACACTTCCATTTTCAAAGATGTTGTAATATAGCATTAACTGTACTCATAGGAAGTAAATAATAGTAAGAAAATAGTATATATTTTATTGTTACACCAAAAAAATATTATTGTTATACATGCCGTCTTTTTGCTTTTGTGCATTGTACACATATATATATATATATATATACACACACACATATATACACATCATATTTATGGCAAAGACAAATATTAGTGAGACTTTTTCGGTTTGTTTTCCTTTGTTCATGTTATCGTCACTTTGTAGCATTATTTCAGTGATCTTTTCACACAATAGAGTTGTAGCTCCAGAAGTCAGTCATAATATGAGTTGTTTGTACAATAGAGGTTCTATTTAATAAATATTTGATTTGGAGCATTCCAAAACTTGTATAACAAAAGTATGAATTCATAAACAAGAGAACAATACTCCGAAAGCTTGTATAACTTCAATATATAAAAGGAGGCTTCATTCAGAAATTATTGATTCTTTGTTGGCACAAATTCTAGAAACTTGGCTTCCAGATTTCCTAAACCATGTCTCACTTTTTTTTATTTTTTAAATTTATTTATTTTAATTGGAAGCTAATTATGTTACAATATTGTAGTGGTTTTTGCCATACATTGACATGAATCAGCCATGGGTGTACATGTGTCCCCCATCCTGAACCTGCCTCCCACCTCCCTCTCCATCCCATCCCATTCAGGGTCATCCCAGTGCACCAGCGCTGAGCACCCTGTCTCATGCATCAAACCTTGACTGGTGATCTGTTTCACATATGATAATATACATGTTTCAATGGTATTCTCTCAAATCGTCCCACCCTTGCCTTCTCCCACAGAGTCCAAAAGGCTGATCTTTACATCTGTGTCTCTTTTGCTGTCTCGCATATAGGGTCATCGTTACCATCTTTCTAAATTCCATATATATGTGTTAGTATACTGTATTGGTGTTTTTCTTTCTGACTTAGTTCACTCTGTATAATAGGCTCAGGTTTCATCCAGCTCATTAGAGCTGATTCAAATGCATTATTTTTAATGGTTGAGTAATATTCCATTGTGTATATGTACCACAGCTTTCTTATCCAGTCATCTGCTGATAGACATCTAGGTTGCTTCCATGTCCTGCTGTTATAAACAGTGCTGTGATGAACATTGGGGTATACATGTCTTTTTCAATTCTGGTTTCCTAGGTGTTTATGCCCAGCAGTGGGATTGCTGGGTTGTATAGCAGTTTTATTTCCAGTTTTTTAAGGAATCTCCACACTGTTCTTGATAGTAACTGTACTAGTTTGCATTCCCACCAACAATGTAAGAGGGTTACCTTTGCTCCACATCCTCTCCAGCATTTATTGTTTGTAGACTTTTTGATAGCAGCCATTCTGACTGGGGTGAGATGGTAAACCATGTCTCATTTAAAGCACAACATGTGTCAATGATAACTGTGTCATTTTCACTGAGTATTTGTTGATTAGTTGACATAGATGAAGCCCTATAGTATACTCTGAAGCTACAAAAGTGTAGAACACATGGTCCTATTTTCAGATATCTCAATGAAAAGTTAGAGAAACTTGGCATACATAAAAAAAGTAGTAA
>NW_011494879.1:9279614-9350294 GCF_000754665.1 Bison bison bison
AGCTGTAGCATCATTCCTTCCAAAGAAATCCCAGGGCTGATCTCTTTCAGAATGGACTGGTTGGATCTCCTTGCAGTCCAAGGGACTCTCAAGAGTCTTCTCCAACACTACAGTTCAAAAGCATCAATTCTTCGGCGCTCAGCCTTCTTCACAGTCCAACTCTCACATCCATACATGACCACAGGCAAAACCATAGCCTTGACTAGACGAACCTTTGTTGGCAAACTAATGTCTCTGCTTTTGAATATGCTGTCTAGGCTGGTCATAACTTTCCTTCCAAGGAGTAAGCATCTTTTAATTTCATGGCTGTTTGAAATATAATGGTTTTACAATGTTATGTTAGTTTCTGCTGTATAACAGTGTGAATCAGTCAATATATACACATATATCCCCTCTCTTTTGAGCCTCCCTCCCACCCTCCTCATTCAACCCCCATAGGTCATCACAGAGCACTGAGCTGAGTTCCCTGTGCTATACAGAAGCTTCCTGCTAGCTATCTTTTAATTCACTCAGTCCTTACATCAGCCATAGGAGGCAGTTACTGTTTTTATTCCCATTTTCCACTTGAGAAAACCAAATCTCAAAGCTGTAAATAACTTGATCAAGGATATACCTATTTAAGTAGAAGAGCTACGATTTTCACCAAGTGATTTGTCCCTCAAAACCTCTTTAATGTTGCCAACACAATACTGTTCATAATGAAAATGTAAATATTAGAGTGACCAGAAAATACATTAAGCCATAATGTACTGTAGTGCAGTGATCATCTTGTCATCGAAGGATTAAACAGAAAGCATACCATTAAGAGGCTGGACTATATAGACTGTGTAGTTGCTAATTATTTATTTAAGTTAATGTTGGGTCAGTTAATCAGTTTAGTCACTTAGTCATGTCCAACTCTTTGCAACCCCATGAACTAACTGCAGAACGCCAGGCTTCCTTGTCCATCATCACTCCCGGAGTTTGCTCAAACTCATGTCCATTGAGTCAGTGATACCATCCAACCATCTCATCCTGTCATCCCCTTCTCCTCTCGCCTTCAATCTTTTCCATCATCAGGGTCTTTTCCTAAGAGTCAGTTCTTCTCATCAGGTGGCCAAAGTATTGTAGCTTCAGTTTTAGCATCAGGCCTTCCAATGAACATTCAAGACTGATCTCCTCTAGGATTGGCTGGTTTGATCTCCTTGCAATCCAAGGGACTCTAGAGTCTTCTCCAGCACCACAGTTCAAAAGCATCAATTCTTTGGTGCTCAGCTTTCTTTATGGTCCAACTTTCACACCCATACATGACTACTGGAAAAAACCATAGCTTTGATTAGATGAAATTTTGTCAGCAAAGTAATGTCTCTTTTTTTTTAATATGCTGTCTTGGTTGGTCACAGCTTTTCTTCCAAGGAACAAGAGTCTTTTAAGTTCATGGCTGCAATCACCATCTGCAGTGATTTTGAAGCCCCCCAAAATAGTCTCTCACTTTACTGAGTTGAGTCATGGTCAATCAAAAGTAAAAGAATGTTCTATTTTTATTCTTTAAGGAGGTAGATATATTTATACCCACTGAAGAATGTATGCTCTCAGAAATTGCTTAAATGTGGTATGTAAAGCTCCAATTATCCTTCAGAAATATTTCTATCAGTTCAGTTCAGTTCAGTTCAGTCACTCAGTCGTGTCCGACTCTTTGTCACCCCATGAATCGCGGCACGCCAGGCCTCCCTGTCCATCACCATCTCCCGGAGTTCACTCGGACTCACATCCATCGAGTCAGTGATGCCATCCAGCCATCTCATCCTCTGTCATCCCCTTTTCCTCCTGCCCCCAATCCTGCCCAGCTTCAGTCTTTTCCAATGAGTCAACTCTTCGCATGAGGTGGCCAAAGTACTGGAGTTTCAGCTGTAGCATCATTCCTTCCAAAGAAATCCCAGGGCTGATCTCCTTCAGAATGGACTGGTTGGATCTCCTTGCAGTCCAAGGGACTCTCAAGAGTCTTCTCCAACACCACAGTTCAAAAGCATCAATTCTTTGGCGCTCAGCCTTCTTCACAGTCCAACTCTCACATCCATACCTGACCACTGGAAAAACTATAGCCTTGACTAAATGGACCTTTGTTGGCAAAGTAATGTCTCTGCTTTTCAATATGCTATCTAGGTTGGTCATTTTCTATATGATTTATATAAATGCTATACATTCAATTATATGTAAATATTCATTCTCCGTGTATACAGAAAAAGTTTCTTCACCAATCCAGAAGGTACTTTAGTATATTGATTTAACACATAGGCTCTAACATTAGATTAATCTGGGTTTCTTATCTAGCTGCATCAACTATTTTTGCAAAATTATCATGTGAAATGGGGGAAATCACAGTATACACATGATAAAATTATTTCTAGGAGTCATTGAGAAAACAGCACATGGTAAGTGGTAAATACTCACTAAGCATTATTATTCTATTTGTAATGAAATATTAATTTGTTAGTAGGTGCAAAGGCAAACACACATTGGATATTTGTCATTAAACATCAATTTAAAAATGAGCATTATTCTTATTTTTATTTTTTATAACACAATATCAAACCCATGCAAAAAAGTAGACAAATCATGAATGTACAATTCAATGATTTATTGAAGAATAACTGTGGCCAAGAAACAGAATTTTCCAGCTCAAAAGACTTTTTATGTGTACAAATTTATGGAAAGCTGAATTACTTTTCTGGCTACTTTCAGGAAATACAAATGGTCAAGTCTGATATAGAAATCCAAAGTTTGCACTTGTGCTAAATGTTGTCTTATCCAACGGTTCTGACAGGGAAGTGATGACGGAAGGAAAGAAAGAGAATGCTGCATGGTTCCATCGTGATTGGCAGTGCTGTGAGCGAGTTTCAGTCTCCCTGAGCTTGGCAGGTGTTTATTAATCTTTCTCACACAGGAGCATGTTTGTTGATCTTCTGAAACCTGTTTCCCTTCTCACTAGGAATCACACATGCAGTTCCCTTAATGCTGGCAGACACATTTCCTTCTGTCTGCTCTCTTACAACTTGTGTGTCTTCTGAACATTCAGCAGTACACATTCTTCACACTGAGGTGTCCTCAGCCCTTAGGGTGCCCTGTTTGGACAGGAGCTTCTGCAGAATACAACAACAAATACAATTATGTCAGATATTCTCACTTTCTTTGATTTGACAAACCCAGAGCGGCAAGCCACTTGGTCTGTCATAAGCCTGGCTAGCCAACCAGAGGCCGTTATCACCTTTGGATTTCTCTGCCTCTGTCCATGGTCAAAATCCAACTCATTCTGCTTCTCAAGTCAGAGGGAACAAACAGGTCATCCAGTTGGTGCCTTCAGAATTCCTCCCCTAGGCTTGAGGTGGGGCAGGCACTCCTGCCCTTCCCTGCAAAGCTAATCTTTCTATAAGAGTATTTTTCCTATTCTCAGCTTCTCCAATCATCTTTAAAGGCTGGACATGAGAGAAGGAACTGTCATTTCCCCAAAAAAATTACATTTGCACATCTCATATGTTGGTCTTACATCATACTTTGGTACAGGGCGTCTATTACCTTTTAGAAAGAACAAGTCCTGACACCACCAGTTTTTCATTTTACCTTCATGAAAAACCCTGATATAGTCATTGCTTGTCCATTTTATAGAAAAATGCAAAGTATAATATTCAGTAAATTTCACAAGGAAACAAATTAAGCCAGTCCACAAAATATTTAAAGGTGTGGGCTCTCAAAGGCTCTCATTCTTTATTCACCTTCAAGACAACTCAGTAGGCTAGAGACGCAGCAGTGGGACTTTGATGACTGGAGTTTCCTAAAGCTGTCAAAATTCAGAACCAGATGTTACACACATGCTATGTGCTTGGGAACACATGGCTTTAAATTTAGGGAAAGTTAATCCGTTATGATCAAGGGAAGTGAGTTAGATGTGAGGGGGAAAAAAAAACACACAACAGAGATTCTTTTTCCATTGGAATCCTGAAATAAGGCAAAGTGTAGGAACAAAATCAAATCAGGGGAAATCCAGAAGATCCAAGAAAATGACTTGAAGGGACCAGACTGGACAAAACGTACTTGGCCAGAAGCCACTGGAGAATATGGAAAAATCAACTCAGTTGCTTTAAAGTGTTAGGTGACACCAGGGACAATTTTCTCATATTCATCTCATGTCTCTTACAAAAGTAGGTTTTAAAATAAATTGAATTTCAGAAATAGAGTTTTAATGATGAGATGGTATCTTGGCTATGGTCTGCAGTGAAATTTCACAGATCTGATCAAGGTGTGATTTAAAATAAGTTGTGATCACACTAAGAGCAATCTTGAGACTATAATCACCTTGGATATCTCAGCTCAGTTAAATCTATAAAGGGGATGTACCAGAGCTTTTCAGTACTTTACATTTATTTCCTCCTTACCATGGGCCAATACCTGAATTCTGATACCAGGCATGGCCGTTGTCATTCACACACAGAGAAGGAAACTGCAAAGTATTGTATTGGGATGGCAAGAATTTTAACAATTCTCCAAAGAGGCTTGTTCTTCTCCAAACTTCCATATATCTTATCTTAGAAGAATTATTTGTATACTGAAAAGAAAAGAGTGAGGGGGTGAGAATTCTCTCTTGAATTAAATCGCTGGGTAGAAAATAATCATATTGTTTTCAGATCAACATTTCTATACCTTGAAAATGTCAGTGTGTGTGTGTGTGTGTGTGTATGGCAGGGGTTGGACATGGAAAGAGATCCAGTGGTGTGAGAAAAGCTTTAGTCTGAGAATCAGGAGGTCTGAATCCAGATATTAATCTGTCCCTAATTCACCATGGGACCTGGAAGCAATCACTCTCCCTCTCTGAATAGTTATCGTATCTCTAAAATGAGAGACCTGGGCAGGTTGATTCCTATGACCCCATTCCTCTTTCAAAGTTCTGGAACTATACTTAGTGGTCATGAGACAAGAGAAAAAATAAGTTTAATGTGTATACAAAGGCTAAAACTAGTTTAGACAGCACAGTGGATTCTTGAATTTTAAGTTAAATGAAAGGATGTTTTTTGGCCATTGCTCTTCTCATTTGAGAACTTAGTCCAGTTAAGTTTCACTTGGAAAGTAGTCTTGGCATTTAGGTCAGGTCTGAAATTATTATGAAATCATATTTTCATGCCAAAGGGTAAAGAGCTTGCCAAGATAGAGCATTGCCAATGATATCCTAATAAATATATGCAACCCAATCAGTGAGTTTTAACCCCGTCAAATCCTTTTTAAAACTTGACTTTGCTTTCAGTGTATTGTAAAATTAGTTGTTTATTCCCCTTGATAATGAATTCTTTTCATTGCTGTTTTATAGCTAATCTAATGGAAGTTAGAGGTCAGTCACAGAAATATGTTTGTAATATTAAGGCAAGATGATATATCATTTTGCAAGCTAATAAATCACTTTCCTTAAAATATTTTTTAAAATGTGTATTCGTTGGCCTAAAAAGAACATTTATTTTGATGGAGGGGTAATTAGGATTGTCAAGGGATGCTCTGTTGCATTCCACTATTTACCCCTGAAGTGCATCTTTCTGTTTCTTTCAATTTCTCTGTTGGAATTTCAAAAACAAATATAAACATAATTATATGCATAATTGACACACAACAAATTTTACATACTAGAGTATGTAATTTGATCAGTTTTGACAAATGTATAAACCTGTGAAGTCATCACTACAACCACCGTGGTGAAGATATAGGTAGATCCCTTTTGAAGTCGCCCCTCACCACTCATTCCCTGCTCTTCCAACCAGGTAAGGATGATCTGCTTTCTGACAGTACAGACTGGTTTGCGTTTTCTAGCATTTCCTGAAATGGTGTCATATTGCATATACTTTTCTTGTCTAATTTCCTTCACTCAGCCTAATTATTTTGAGGTTCATCCATGTTTTGTGTGCATAAATAGTTCATTCATTTTTATTGCTGAGTAGTATTACATTGTATGGATACACCTGTGATTTGTTTAACCGTTCATCTCTTGTTGGCTATTTGAGGCTTTTTCAGCTTTCATTACAAATAAAACCTACTATGAACTTTTATGTATAAGTATTTGTGTAGTTACACACTTTCATTTGTCTTGGCTAAATGCCTAATAGTGGGATGGCTGTATTGTATGATAGCTATATGTTCCCTCCAAAAAAATTATTGTGGGACTTCTTGGTGGACCAGTGGCTAAGACTTTGTTCTCCCAATGCAGAGGCCTGGGATTTGACCCCTAGTCAGGAAACTAGATTCCACATGCTGCAACTGAGAGTTCATATGCTGCAACTAAGATCCAGTGTGCCATAACTAAGACCTGGCACAACCAGATACATAATTCTTTTTAAGAACTAACTCATTTCCTAATTCATTAAAAACATTGCGAGTAAAGGTAATTTTTTTGTTTATTTTCAATCTGAGTGTTTTAACTTGATTATTATATTTTTTCTTTATTTGACTGATTTAAAACTTCCAGTGCAATGCTAAATGGAAATGGTGAGAGAAGACATCTTTGCCTGTTACTGCCCTTGGAAAAGCATTCAGTCATTCTCCATGAAATTTGAGTTTGCAGGCATGAGTATGCTAAGTCGCATCAGAAGTATCTGGACTGTAACCCTCCAGGCTCCTCCATCCATGGGATTCTCTAGGCAAGAATACCAGAGTGGGTTGCTATGCCCTCCTCCAGGGGATCTTCCCCATCCAGGGATCAAACCCGCATCTCTCAGGTCTCCTGCATTGGCAGGCGGGTTCTTTACCACTAAAGCCACCTGATAGGTTGTCCATAGATGCTCTATGTCACTTTGAGGAAAGTTGTTTCCATTTCTAGTTTTATGAGAGTCAGTATCAGAAAGATAATACCTTTTTGATAAACATTTTTCCCGCATTTATTTGAGGATCATATGGGTTTCCTCTTCTCTCTCTTTCTCTTTTGGAGAGGTTGTTAATATGGTGAATACATTGATTTTCGTATGCTATACCAACCTTGTATTCCTAGGGTAAACCTCCAATGATTATGGTGTATTGTGCTTTTAATACACTTGTTAAAACTTTGTTAAGAATTTTTACATCTCTAATCATGAAAGATATTGCTCTGTAGTTTGCTTTTCTTGTAATATCTTTGTCCACTTCTGTTATCAGGCTTATACTGGTCTCATATAATGAGTGTGAAGTATTCCTTTATTTTCAGTTTCTGGCATTTTGTGCAGAATTGGCATTGTTTTTTCCTGTTAGATAGAATTCACCACTGAGGCCTTCCGTGTCTACAGTTATTTTTACTGATAGGTTTTAAACTACAAATTCAACTCCTTTAGTATGTTTAGAGCTAATCAGGTTATCTAATTTTTCTTGAATTAGCTTTCATGGTTTGTGTTCTTCAAGGACATTTTTCATTTCATCTCAGTTATCAGAGTTATTGGCATTCATTTCTTCACAATATTACATAATTCTCTTCTTAATATATGTAGCATCTGCAATGGTATCTCTTGTTTCAAATCTTGGCAATTTGTGTCTTTCTTCCTTATCTTTTCTGATCGATCTGGTTATATGTTTATCAATTTTATTAATTTCAGAAATTCATCTCAGTTTAATTTATATATCTCCTATATATGCCTGATTTCCTATCTTAGTTATTTCTGTTTTGATCTTTATTACTTCCTTTCTTTTCTTACTTTGTGTTTAGTTTGATTTTTAAATTCAATTCCTTAAGGTGGAAATTGTAGTCATTAATTAGAGGTATCACTTCTTTTTTAGTACAGGTGTTTGTTACTATAAATTACCCCTTATGTTTTTTGCTATATGATAAGAAATAAAAATGAGGTTATAAAAAAATGAATGGTAAAGAATTAAAATATATAATTATTCTGGGAGAATGATCATAGAATTAGTTTATTTGGGGAAACTCCTTGACTTAAATTTCTGAGGTTACTTATAGTAGATCTGATTACAAAATGAAGTTTAAAATGTGTTCAAAACTATTACACTTCTTTAAGGTGGAGGAATCCCCAGAAGTAAATGAAACAGGATTAAATACCAATAAAGGAAGCACATCTCAGTAAAATTAGGTCTTTTAAAAAGACCTTTTACGATTTTTGCTAAAACTCATTTTTATCTGTGTATGTTTCAATAATTGTATATATTTTATGAATATTAAAGGCAAGCTGTTATTTCCATCTAATTCATCTATACAAGAGTAATTGTCTAAAAATTCCTAAACAGAGTCCAACCTAACACACTTGTCTTAAATATGTCATTCTCTAAAATAATTGATTAATAACTTAAGATATATGATTCTTATCAAAGTTGCCCATTTAAATTTGCTAGTTAAATGCAGTAGTGTTAGGGAACCATTCCCTTTTCCCCCCAGAATTATGAGAACACACAAAGTAACTTAGAGGCCAACTCATGCTGTGATGAATTAAGACAAACTCATGGTGTGATGAATTAGGACATCACACATATGATTCTCAAACCAATTTTCAACCTGCTGCTGTAACATTAGACCAATTAATTACCAGTCTGATCACTGGGAAGAGTCTTCACTCTTCACCTGGATCATCATTTACATTCCTTCAGTGATAAGATGTTCACCATCCCCACCTTTGGTCAACTCTGAAGGTCAAGAGTTTCTCTCTTTAGTTTTAATCTCCACTTTTCCTCCATGAAATAAAAATATTAATCTTGACTACTGATTTATTTTGAGACAATAACTAAGTTCAGCCTCAGATTCCAGAGTCCACTGAAATTTGTGTGAAAGGACAGAACTATGAGGAAGGATTTGAATGTTGCAAATTATTACCATGGGAGTGTCTTACTGCTCAAAGTCCAGAGGTATTTGATTACTAACCTGAGTGTGTTAGGCTACAGAAACATAGCTTAGTATTTCTAACTCCTCATTTGATACTGAACAAGGAAAGAAATGTCACACAGGAAGAGATGTGATTACAAGAACAGAAAAAATTGGGGCAACTTTTTCTCTTGTTTGTGTCACTGGCCTCATTTGTTTCAGAGCTGTGGTATAAGATATTTAAAGCACTTGAACAATTTTTTTCCTTGATCAATTTTTAAATGTTTTGAGGTGTAAACAGAGTAGCTCTGAGCGACAGTCTATGAGGATGTTTGCCTAGTCACTAACTCCAGTTGGTTCCTCTCTAGAGTAAGTTCCTGCTCAGGTATAGACTAAATTTCCCTTATTTTTCACCTGAAATGTGCCTTGGAAACACTTAGTCCACTTTTTGTATTACTTCTTTCTATCAGTCTTCTTTTTAGGAAGGTAATCCCACAGCAGGGGGCATCGCCTTACAACCTGGCTCTGTGTATGTTTTGGGGGTGAGGAGGTGAGACTTTAGGACAGGATTTGGACCATTTATGTCCAAGAAATCTTGGTTGTCATTTTTACAAGCTATTATTTTTACTGTTATGGAGAGGGCATTATATAAAATTTGCAGACTTGTTGAGCAAGGTTATATAAAGCATGTCATGCAGAATACATTGAACCGTCTTGGAAAAAGGACTTCCTTTTTGTAATTGAAGTGTTCTTAATTGTTTGGTGTAGTAGTACAGAGCTTAAAACAGCCTCTTCTTTTCTCTTTTATCTCCATCTATTGATTCTGGTGCCTTCTGGGGTGAAAAGATATATCTAATTCCCCTTTGTTGTATGAATCTTTAGAAGCTTTGTGGAGAGCCATTTGTCAGTTTCCTCTGTTTCTGATTAGCCGTGGACAAAGGAAAAAGAAGGAAAGTGAGAGCAGAGGGATCAGGTCACCCTCTATTGGAAAATGGCCCCTGTTTCTCAACTGAGTTTCTTTTGATTGAGATTCTTACAATGTATTTAGGATTGGACTCCCAGGATACAGAGTGATGATCCTTTGTCGTTGATAATTAAGTAATTACCATTTTGCCTGAGCAGAGAAGAGCCCAAACATTTGCTGGGCACCTCAGGAGGAGTTAGTGGGTGGGTTGGCCATTCTTCTTGAAGGCCACTTCTCCACAGCTGGGTTATAAGAGTAGCTCATGTGTGGGTTCTCATGGGCACTTGAAAAATTCTCCAAAGTCTTTGAAAATGTGTGTGTGTGTTAATCACTCAGTTGTATCTGACTCTTTGTGACTCCATGGACTGTAGCTTGCCAGCCACCTCTGTCTACGGGATTCTCCAGGCAAGAATATCGGTTGCCATTCGCTTCTCCAGGGGATCTTCCTGACCCAGGGACCGAATCTGCATTTCTTATGTCTCCTGCATTGGCAGGTGGGTTCTTTACCACTGAGACACCAGGGAAGCCCATTTGAAAAATGTATTTTCCCCCATTTTAAAGGACAAACTCCATATTTTTATTTCTGAGTCACATGGGCACACTGAATATTTTTTCTCCAATATGAGGCAGCAAAATTATTCTCTAAGCATTAAGATTATTATTCTATTTGTTCATATTCATCATGTTGGAATTCCTTTCTTGCTTTCAGTGTAATTATTTTGGTCTGGTTTGTGGATGCTGAGAAAATATCTAATAAATATGGACTCTAGCAAGCATTTTAGAAATGCTGATTTCTCTAAAATTCTTACATTCAAGGAAGCCTGCCTCATTCTCCCTTCCTTCTATCATTTAAGAATAAGGGCGATGCTTCCACTCACTACAGTTTTAGCAGGAGATCTGCTAGCAGCAACTGCTTCTCAAGTTATTTATAGCCTCACCAAAAAATGTGCTATGGCTGTGGTAGGTACATATCAATTTGTATAAGGGTAGAGACACAAATAAGTTTTCACAGACACAAATTAAAAAAAAGCAGTTCAGGATGCAGGGACTTACAGTAGAACAGACTCACCAGCATCCAGTGATGTGGAAAGATCAATGAGCTGGAAGTCTCGATGAGCTGGGTTGGGCAATCAAGTCTGCTATTAATATGTGATGTGAGTTTGGACAAGCAACTTGACCTCTTAGCCTCAGTCTTGGCATTTATATACTAAGGAGATACTATTGTTGCCCTGCTCAAATCCTCTCATATGCATTTTACCATTCTGGACAACAGTTTCCTAACCTTCTGCTTGCTTTGCTTTGCTTCTTCTAAGCTACCTGCCACTTACTATAGAGGACAACCTTTGGCTCGTGGCATCTCTTGCTTCATCCTTACTCACAGAAGTGCCAGGAGTTTACATGTCCCCCACTAGGCACCCCAAGCCTTTACTCAGTGATAGGCTGATCTATTGGTATGGAGACCAGGCTACCTTGCCTTCAGAGTGACTGCATTCTGAAGGTGTAATGTCCTCCAGGACTTCCTATGTTATTGCTTGGACTGTAATTGAAATCTCAACTTTGTCTCTCTGTCTCCCTTTCCTGTTCTTCTCTCACTTCCTTACTTGCTTCTCCAGGGAATATTTAAAAACCACTTGCACCTAAACCCACCTTTCAGGATCTGCTTCTTTAGAACCCTACCAACCGACTGTTCAAAGTTAAATATTCAATCATCATAGTCTTCTTGCTGTTTATTATTTGTATAGTGCTTTAACAGTTGCATAAGGTCTTATAATGAGATTATGTAGTTCTTCAGAATACATGCCTGTGTTAGTGAGGGTAGATATATTTGAACCCTTGAGGTCCAGATTGAAGTGAAAAGAATGTTACTCTTCCAGTTAATGTTTACTCATTTAATCATAGCAATCACTTGTAGTAGAAAGGAATTCCTGTTGCATTTTCTAGAAGACAAAGCTAAAACTCAGAAAGGGCTCATGTATAAGTGACATCATACAGTATTTGTGCTTCTGTGATTAGCTTATTTCACTTAGCATACTGTTCCCAAGGTTCATCTATGTTGTTGCAAATGACAGGATTTCCTTCTTTTTTATGGTTAAATAATATTCCATTCTATCTACCTATCTATAGATTTATTATATATATATATATATATATATGTATGTATCTATTTTAGATACTTCTTTCTTGAAGTATCTAAAATAGTCCGATTTACAGAAGCAGAAAACAGAATGGTGGTAGCCACATTTGGGGTGGGGGGAGAGAGAGATGGGAATTGACATCATTTGATTGGTATAAAGTTTCAGCCATACAAAACGAATAAATTCTAGGTCTACTGTATCACATTTACTGTATCATATATCACATCATATTTCAGCTAACAATACTGTGCTGTACACATACAAACTTATGAGAGAGTAGATCTCTTACCACAATTAAGAAAAAAAAAAAAGGAATACATCATTTGTCTACATGTCCACAGAACTTGGCTGCAGTATTGGAGCTCAAGTATCCCAGCTCTGAACTAGAAGTCTTCCCCAAAGGAGACAAAGCTGTAGGTAATTTTTTTTCCTTGAAACTTCTTGATTTCCTCATCCCACTTCCATCTGCTCAGCACCAATTCCACTAAAACCTCAGTGTTACATGTAATTCTGAGAAACTTTAAAATAGTAACTAAGATATTAGCTGTTAGGGACTCAAGGAGCATCAATAATTTAAGGGGGTGCTTTAAGATACCCAAAGCTTTATTGTTCAAATGTATCAAATCTGGAAAGATGCTGGACAAGGTTTTTACTCAAGTTCTAAAATCATACCATAGATGTAACAGAAAGAGCATGGGAACCATATTTTTGCCCATGTTCATGTTTGAATTGAGGTTCATTCATCTTTAGAAGGAAACAGTTTGGCCTTTTCTTTTATGACAAAACCATGATGATTTTGTTTCTTCTCCAATGTCAACTTTTCTGAAGCAAAACTGTCTGTCACTTTGAAGAAGCCAATTTGCAAAATAAAGATATTTTCATAAAAAAGAGTGGAGAGAGTCGGTTAAGGTTCAAGGAAACCTTTATTTTAACTAGAGTCTCACAGCAGGAATAAAACACTCAAGGGGTTTAGGTTCCAAGAAGGGAATCATGCAGGCTTCTCAGACAGAAAAGAAGAAAAATTAAACTTAGAGTTGCTTAGAGGTTTTGAATGGGTAATTAGCATCTTTCTTCTCTGTAACTGACAACCAGCTGACTTCCTAATCAACCCAGATATCAGAAAAAAAGATAAAGGCTTTAAAGCATTGGCTCTACTCTTAGAGTATGAAGATTTCCTGGGGAAGTTGGTTTCTAAGGCAGATGCTGGGCCAAGTGTCTGCAAGTTCTGTTTTCTCTTGTTAGGTGTATAGTCCAGGAATCAGCATATGTGACAATCTTGGGGATTGTTTCCATGTTCCTCACATCTGGAAACAAAGTAGATGACATATTACTCATGCATGCTCAATCATATCAGGACTCTGCAGCCCCATGAACTGTAGCCCTCCATGCATCTCTGTTAATAGAAGTTTGGGGGAAAAAATGCTGGAGTGGGTTGCCATTTTCTTTTCTAGAGTATCTTCCCAACACAGGGATCGAACCCACATCTCTTGCATCTCCTACCTTAGCAAGCAGATTCTTTGCCACTTAGCACCACCTGGGAAGCCCTTGAAGTGAAGCTGACATTTCTAGTGAAGTGACAGTTGCTCAGTTGTGTCCAGCTCTTTGCAACATGGACAGTATAGTCCATGGTATTCTCCAGGCCAGAATACTGGAGTGGGTAGCCTTTCCCTCCTCCAGGGGATCTTCCCAACCCAGAGAGTGAACCTAGGTCTCCTGCATCACAGGTGGATTCTTTACCAGCTGAACCACAGGAAAGCCCAAGAATACAGGAGTGGGTAGCCTATCCCTTCTCCAGCACATCCTTTCAACCCAGGAATTGAACTGGGGTCTCCTGCATTACAGGTAGATTCTTTACCAACTGAGCTATCAGGAAAGCCCAGGAAACCCTTAATACAGGCCAGTATTCCGATAAGGACTCTTTACAATAGAGTCATATTGTTACTAAGGCTGAGGTCTCAGAATCATACATTTGCCCCTCCCTGGAATAGAAACTAGTTACTCTTGTCTGAGTTTCAGGAAGAAAGAAAGTCGCTCAGTAGTGTCCAACTCTGTGACCTCGTGTACTGTAGCCCACCAGGCTCCTCTGACCATGGGATTTCCCAGGCAAGAATACTGGAGTGGGTTGTCATTTCCTTCTCCAGGGGATCTTTGTGACCCAGATATTGAACCCATGTCTCTCACATTTGCAGGCGCGTTCTTTACTTCTGAGTTTCAGGAGCAAGCTACAAAGAGGAAAAAACAAGAACTGTTTAGAACCAACTGGGCCAAAGATGGCAGAAGATTTGACTTCCAGTGGACCTTGAGCCTCATTATGTGCTCATTGTAATATATTAGGTAAATGACACACCAACCGGCCCCAGGAGGGTTGACAGTTGCCATGACAGCTACCAGAAAAGCCATACAATGACTGAAAATAAGAGTTGCATCAGTTCTGAGTCCAAACCACACCCCTGTTCTCAGATGACTCATGAATATCACTCCCACTCTTTCCAAATCCCTCCCTTTTACCTTAAACCTCTGATAGATTTGGGGTCTCCACCTGAATTGGGTTGAGAAGTTGATTTGTGAATTAGGATCAGGCTTCTCCTTTCTCTGGCCATTGACTAAAATTTGTGGTTTTGGCTCCAGTTTCAGCATCAGTTATGTTTTTGGCTGCAGGAATGTATAATTGAGTCACTTTGATGTACAGCAACATACTTGTAAATCAACTATACTTCAGCTAAAAAAAAACCTCCCTGAGACAGGAGGTCTTGCCCAGTTAGGACTAGGATGTTGGTGTAGGTCCTGTGGATCAATTCAGTAATAATATGATGTTTTACTGTTATTTTCCCTCTTAATGTCTTATGATAACTTAAATATTTTCCCAAGGAAGACAGATGTGATGGAAAACTAAAGTGCTTATGGTGCGAAGACTTGAGTGTTATCTGAAAAGCAGTTGAAATAAATGAAGATGCACAGAGAAGAAAATAATTCTGAGCAAAAGCTAACTGCCATCAAATAATACATTTAAATGAGCTACTATTGAAGAGGGAATTACTTTTATTTTTCTGGGTCGCTTCAAGAGAAAAATTAAAGATCAGTGAGTAGAAGTAATGACTCTTCAGAGATACGGATTTCTAATAGAGTTGTCCCAGCTGAACTGCCTCAAATAAAGTGAGTTCCAGATTCCTGGGGGATTTACAAACGTTGAATAACCAACGTTTATTGGAAAGGTGAAATGATAAAAGGCCCACTGGTAATTCTCGCTCTGTCACTGCATATGTGTCCTTCAAGGCACCAAGACAGTGGGCATATCCCCAACAGAAGAATGGCGCCCATTCACATCCTACTGCATGGGATTTACTTCTCTTTTGCTCTCTGTGATTGTGTCTTTTTCTAAATTTATTGAGAAATCATAATTTCCAGAAATGCAACAAGATCATATATAAAAAGTATTTACATGGCAATACAGTAAAAATTAACTTATAATGAAGTACCACTTACATCCATCAGAATGGAAATATTTACAGCTACTACAATATTTATTTTTGTCGTGAGTGTAGAGAAAATGTACTTTAACACATGCTGGTATAAATATATATTGCCGCATCTTTTCTTATTAAGCAATGTTAACCACATTCCTTGAAATGTATCTTATAGAAACCAAAGGATCAGGAAGTAAATATCTATGTACAAACGACTTTCCTGCATTTTTATCCATGTAGAAATGTATAAGGAAAAATGCCCATCAGTGAAGAAATTGTTATACGAATCGAGGTATATTAACACCAGGAAATAAAGCCAATAGAAATGGCTTAGAATTATTTCTCTTTACTGTGAGGAGTATTTATTAGATACTGAGTAAAGTAAGATGAAGAAAAATGTGTATAATATACATTCAGGTTTATGCATTTTTGTGTATATACATGTAGATATATAATATACATTAGGACTTCTGTGGTGGCTCAGTGGTAAAGAATCCTCCTGCCAAGCAGGAGAAGCAAAATTCAACCGTGTGTCAGGAAGATTCCCTGGAAAAGGAAATGGCAACCCAACCCAGGATTCTTGCCTGGGCAAAAGCCATGTGCAGAGGAGCCTGGCGGGCTACAGTGCATGGGGTTGCAAAGGATCGGACATGACTTAGTGACTAAACAACAGGATAGTGTAATGGGCTTGCCTGGTGGCTCAGATGGTAAAGAATCTGCTTGCAATGTGGGAGACCTGGGTTTGATCCCTGGGTCAGGAAGATCCCCTGGAGAAGGGTATGGCAAGCCACTCCATTATTCTTGCCTGGAGAATTCCATGGACAGAGGAACCTGGTGGGCTACAGTCCATTAGATTGCAAAGAGCCAGACAGGATTGAGCACACACACATATAGTATAATATATGTGTATAGTATAGTATAGTATAATAGTATAGTATAGTATAATATGTGTGTGTGCGTGTGTGTATGTGTGTGTATCACAATCTGGAAAATAATTGAGGAAATTACAGGATGGGGGATTTAGATGCATTTTTGCAATTATGTTTATAAGCAATAACAAAAACCTCATTTTGGGTATTTGACAAGGCACTCATGACTGAAGGGCTTATGTATCCAAGCAGAATGTTATCAATATTTTTGGGTTGGGTCTCTTGATGAATTGACCTCATTTATCTCTATGATAGAGCAAAGAGATTTCTTTCACTTGGACAAACATTAAGGCATTGTTGGGTATTGTCAAACTCAATAAGTCAATGGTAATTTCAGGGGAAAAAACATTTATTTTCATTGAATCCTAGCATAGGACTTAAAGGAAAAAAGGACTACAGCATAAGAAATTAATTGCCTCAACCTTTCCATCTTCAGTTTTTTTTTTAATTTAACACTTCAGTGAACTTCCCAGTGGTAACATTCTGCTTCGTGACCCTTCTAGGTCATTTACAGTTTTCACTAAATACCACAAATTAAGGAGTTCACTGTGGGTCACGATATATTATTTCTACAACCTTAGAGATGGATCTGATACTCACTTATCACGAAATCTATCAAGTAAAAAGTATTTCCCCAGAGTTACTAAACACAAGGGCATTTTCAAAGCGGCTCTGCATGCACTGATGTCTTTTAGCCAAAAAGTTTCAGACAGAAATGAATGATCTCCTACGGCAGTGAGGGTGTGTACCCTCGCCTGTCAATTCCACCTACTTTCCAATTATTCTAGCAGGCCTGCAAGCTCTCCCTCGGGAAAGGACCTGTCTGTCTTTCACCCTAACCCCTTCTCAACAGAAGTTCTTCACACAACTGCAGAAATCCTCCCAAGGTGAAACGTGTCATGAAGTCTTCCAGTCCCAGATGTAGATTTCAGAAGCATACTTCCTCAGATTTGGATAGAGGACATTTAACTAAAGGAAAAAAAAATTTTTTTTAATCTTCAATTGGAGCCAGAAATGCGTTGCCAGTTGAGGAAAATAGGTCAAATATTGATGAAAACTCCAAATGTTGGTTTTCCTTGTAACTTTGATCTTTCCTTCCATCCTGCTTTCCTTCTTTCTTTCCTTCTTCCCCTCCATCCTTCCTTCCTTCCTTCATCCCACCTGCCTCCTTCCTTCCCTTCTGACATTTAACAAGCATGGATGCCAGATTCTAAACTGCTGCTGCTGCTGCTGCTAAGTCGCTTCAGTCATGTCTGACTCTGTGCGACCCCATAGACGGCAGCCCACCAGGCTCCGCCATCCCTGGGATTCTCCAGGCAAGAACACTGGAGTGGGATGACATTGCCTTCTCCAGATTCTAAACTAGTTACTGAATATACTATTTATTTTACTGCTATAACAAATTGCCACAAGCTTAGTGGCTTAAAACAACATTTTTTTTCCTTTACAGTGGTAGAATTCAGGTGTCCAGACTGAGGCATAAATAGCTAAGTGAAGGTGTCAGCAGGACCGTGCTCCCTTGGGTGGCTCCAGGGGAGAATGGGTTCCCTGTTGCCCCTTTCGGCCTCTGATGATGGCTGACATTCCTGGGCTTGTCGTCGTGTCCCTCCAGATCCTGCTTCTCTTGTCACGTTGCTTTTTGTTCTTCTGTGTCAATTTTCCCTCTGCCTCTCTCTCACAAGGACATTTGAGATTGTGTTTAGAGTCCACCCTAATAATTCTGAATAATATTCCAATCTCAAGGTCCTTAATTTAATAGCATCCACCAAGTCATTTTTGCCATAGAAGGCAATTTTTTGTAGATTTTAGGAATTAGGATCTGGTTGTGTTTGAGGGCCAATATTCAGCTTATCATACTAGATATACGTGAAACACAAACCATGCACCTGTCCTCCGGAAAAGCCAGGTGAGAACTGTGTAAACAGATTACCGATATCTTAGAATGCATAAAGTTAGACATAGACTCTGAAATCATACTATTTTCCTGCTAGAAAACAATTAGAGTTAACTGCTTTCCAATTACTAAATTCAATATCAGTCTGAATAGGGATCAATGCTGGCTTAGTACATGAATCCAAAATTAAAATTCACTGCAGACAGAGAAGTTTTCATGCCTATGGTAGGCTAGATAATGAACCCCACAGATATCCAGGTCCCAGTTCCTGCAGCCCGTGTCTGTTGCTTTATATGGTAATGGGGACATTGCAGCTGTGATTAAACAAAGGATTCTGAAGTGGGGATATTGTCCTGGATTATCCAAGTGGACCCTGTATATAATCATAAGTGTCCTTATAAGAGAGAGGCAGAGGGAGATCTGAAAACAGATGAGAAGGTGAAATGATGCTGAAACAAAGAAATATTTGAAGACGCAAAGCTGCTGGCTCTGAATGTGGAGTGAAAAGGGGGTGGCTGTGAACCAAGGAGCACTAGGAAGCCAGCTCTAGAAGCTGGACAAGCACGGAAAGGGGTTCTTCCCTGAAGCTTGTGGAGGGTGTATGGTCCTGTGGATACCTTTACTTGAGCCCAGAGAAACTGACTTTGGTCTCCCAACTTCTAGAACTGGAAGTGAATACGTGTCTGGTGTTTTAAGCTGCCAAATTTCTGTTAATTTATTAAAACTACCATAGGAAATGAATACGGCTTCCTTGGTGGCTCAGCAGTAAAGAATCCACCTGCAATGCAAGAGATGCAAGAGACTCGGTTCTGATTCCTGGGTCAAGAAGATTCCCTAGAGAAGGAAATGGCACCCACTCCAGTATTCTTACCTGGAAAATCCCATGGATAGAGGAGCCAGGAGGGCTATGATCTGTGGGGTTACAAAGAGTTGGACAGAATTTAGTGACTAAACAATAGGAAACTAATGTCTCGTTTATAGGCTCTGAATGTTTTCTGCAACAGAGCTTGGTCTGAGAGATTGGAGACAGAATACCAGAGTGGCCACTTACTAACTAGGGACCACAGGCAACTGCCTGCACTGTGACCCATGACCCCTCTCATGTTCTAACATTATCTACCTACCTAAAAGTAATCTATATTTAAGCTCCTACACATAATAAATATCTAAATATCCACTCCTATATTGCAGGCCAATTCTTCACCAACTGAGCTATCAAGGAAGCTGCAAATATCCACTCAGGAAATGTCAAATTATGACAATAACATTGATATGATGCACATAATCCTGGATCAGATTCTGGACTAGAAAGAGGACAAGGGAGAGTCTGTCTAGAGTAGAGTACCTCACCTCATCATTGCCCTTTTTCTAGATCATAATCCAGTTTAGGACACATTTTGCATTAGCTTGTCATGTCTTGTTAGACTCTTTTAATCCAGAACAGGTCCTCTGACTTTGTTTTTGTTTTTTTTAATTGTTTGGCATCTTTAAAGAGTACCGCCCAGTTGTTTTGTGCTATATCCCTCAGATCAGGTTGGTCTAATGTTTCCTTACGATGGCTCTTAGGTTATGCGATTTTTGGCAGGAATCTCACAGAAACAACACTTTGTCCTTCTCAGCTCACCCTATCAGAATGCACATGTTGTCAATTTATCCTATTTAGGGAACTGTGTGAATGGTGTATGGGAATTCTTTGCAATTTCTCGTGTCTAGGCTTCCCAGATGGTGCAGTGGTAAAGAATCCACCTGTCAATGCAGGAGTCATAGGAGATATGGGTTCGGTTGCTGGGTGGGGGAAGGTCCCCTGGAGGAGGAAATAACAACCCTCTCCAGGATTTGTGCCTGGAAGATCCCATGGGCAGACGAACCTGGCAGTCTACAGGTCAAGGAGTTGCAAAGAGTCAGACACCCCTGACTCTTCCAGCACACAATGGAAATGCATGCTTAGATGAAAAAAATTCAGCCTCTAATTAAAATAAATAAATTCAAAAAATTAAAAAAATAATAATTTTTTTAAAAAAATCCCTACACTTCAGCATTAGGATATCAATTTAAAAAATTGGATAGCTTTAAATGTCTAATATATTATGATAAAAGTTGAAGCAGTTAATGCCCCTCTAAAATGGCCTACATATTAGCATTGTAAAACCTTGGATATAGAAACAGTGGAGATGTTTCAGGAGCACAGCATGATGGGTAAGAATCAGGAATCCATCAGATCAGACATGCCGATTTGATCTCTGCCATTTAGTTGCACTCTGATCCCGGCCAATACATAATAATAATGATAATGATAATGGCAATGATGATTAGTCAATTTACTGAGAATTACCATACTCTAGGTGTTGTTTTGACAGATTTTTCTTAATTCTTGCAACAACAAGTGAATTTTATATTATTATTATTTCTACTTTTAGATTAGAAACTGTAGCCTAGAGAAGCCATGTCTGAAGCTAAGTCTTTTCCTCAGTATCCAACAGGTAGGAAGTATTAAAGCCAAATTCAAACTTATTCTGCATCAAGACCTGTGCTTATTACCACTTTATTACACGTCTTCCCTAAAATTGCTAATCACAGTTTTCTTGTCTGGAAAATATAGATGATAATCATATCTGTGTTATAATTATCTGTGATTTAGTAAAAGGAAAGATTTAAATTTATGCCTCATGGTAAGTATATATAGAAATCAGTCTTATTGTCTCATACTGATTATTGTACCTTGACTTTACTGATGGGACAAAAATAGGTTCAGAGAATTTAAGTAATTGCCCACACTAATGTCGTGAGCAGAAGTGGGTTAAAACCTTAAACCACTGACTCATCCATGCTTCATCATACATGACCTCTCTTGAAAAATGATTATTATACTAAAATCAGAGGGCAGATGCTATCATACTGATGTATATACATTCAGTTCAGTTCAGTTGCTCAGTCATGTCTGACTCTTTGCAGTCACATGGACTGCAGCATGCCAGGCTTTCCTGTCCATCACCACCTCCTGGAGCTTACTCAAAGTCATGTCCCTTGAGTCAGTGGTGCTATCCAACCATCTCACCGTCTGTTGTCCCCTTCTCCTCCCGCTTTCAATCTTTCCTAGCATCAGGGTTGGTATAAATTAAAGACATAATTACCTGTAAGCTCATTAGAGATCACTCAGCAGCCAGTTACTGAAGAGGCACTAGTAGGAATTTGATTCCAGGCGCAGCTTCAGAGCAATTACTATCAGTCTTGCTGCTGGGAGAGAAACGTGCCTTGTTGATCACTCACCAACCACCCATTCTCCAGGGAGCTCTGACTTGGCACCCTGTCTTAAGAAAGTGGCAACAGTCAGCGTCCTATATTCTGGTGAGACGCTAGTCACGATCCCAGATCTAGAAGCAGTCAGTGCCCTAACACAAGCCATTTCCATTCTTGGGCCTCACCTGCCTTAATGACAAAATGAGGAAGTCTGATGAACTTTTTGGAGAAATTCTAATACCCTCACAGCTTAATTTTAGATATTCTGGAATGCTTGATTATTAATTTTCCCATTAGTTTGACTTTTTAGAGAAGGCATTTTAGATATCAATCAACTAATAATTAATCTTGTGCTTGCTACAGTGTTAAATATTCATGTATTTCATAAATGAGCGTTTTGGATGGAAAGTCTAGGATTTTTAAATACGCTTTCCCTGTGCTCACTTGTCATGTGGCTGATTTATTGCATTGTGCACACTCGGTCTCTGTCTGTCTGCTTGCTAAAAAATCCATGTCATCTGCAGATTCTCAAGTGACCTTGTATTGACCTTGTTTACCATTAAGTGAAAGTTATGTTCATAGAAAGTCTCCGTGTTCTTAAAGTACTTGTTAGCTTTCCAGAAGGGCATAAGAAGTTCACATCAGTGTTCAGTAAAGTGCTGTTGTTTTTTTTATTTTTGATTGTTTTTATATGTCTAGGTATTCTAAAGACCGCAGGAAGAAAGCATTTGCTGTGAATTTCCACCATATGCCACACATTTTAACAAGATGAAAAAAAGAAGCCCGCATAGGACTGGGTAACAAGAATATATGGCTTGCTCTTATCCTGACTAGTATGTTTCCAGTCTTATTAGCTTGAAATGTAACACTACCAAGATCCCAAATACACTGAACTATTGATGACATTTCAATGCAATTGTTCTTCTGCTGCTAAGTTGCTTCAGTCGTGTCTGACTCTGTGCGACCCCATAGACGGCAGCCCACCAGGCTCCCCTGTCCCTGGGATTCTCCAGGCAAGAACACTGGAGTGGGTTGCCATTTCCTCCTCCAATGCATGAAAGTGAAAAGTGAAAGTGAAGTCGCTCAGTCGTGTCCGACTCTTAGCTACCCCATGGACTGCAGCCTACCAAGCTCCTCCGTCCATGGGATTTTCCAGGCAAGAGTACTATTATTCTTCAACAAATAGCTCAGTAAACAGTTCAAACAACTCCTCTTTAGTATGTATTTAAACCTGAGTTTTATTCTAAGAAATTTTCTTGTTGAAAAGCTCAACTGAGATATTTTCTTCTATACATTAAACTCTTGCTTTATTTTTATTTTTTAATTTAATATTGTTCCCATACTAATACTATATTAGTTGCAGGTACATAGTATAGTGATTCAACACATGGACATTATGAATTGATCACCATGACAAGTCTAACAACAATCTGATACCATGCAAAATTATTGCAATATTATTGACTCTATCCCTAATCTGTATTTACATCCCTGTGACTGTTATACTTCTTAATGAAAAGTAAAAGTTAGTCATTCAGTCATGTCTGACTCTTTGCGACCCCATGGACTGTAGCCTACCAGACTCCTCTAGCCATGGAATTCTCCAGGCGAGAATACTGCAGTGGGTTGCCATTCCCTTCTACAGGGGATCTTCCCAACCCAGGGATAGACCCAGGCCAGGTCTCCTGCATTGCAAGCAGATTCTCTACCGTCTGAGCCACCAGGAAACTCTCTGTACATCTTAATATTCTTTATCTATTTTGCTTATTCTTACACCACACTGTCCTCTAGCAACCATCAGCTCTTTATATGTGGATAAGTCTGTTCCTGTTTTTTTTGTTCATTTGTATTGTTTTTTAGATTCTACATACAAATGAAATAATATGGTATTTGTCTTCCTATGTTTGACTTCATTTAGTATAATACCCTAGAGATGCCACCATGTTGCTCCAGAATGGCAAGATTTTGTTATTTTTATGACTAAAATTCCATCATATAAATTGTATACAATTCCATCGTATTGTCATACGAGTGTATGTTCCTTGGCTCTTTGTCTCGTCATAACAAAGATTTGGAGTGACGGACATTAAAGCCCCCTCGGCGTGTCACAGCTCTCGGGTCTTGGATGGACCGTGATATAGCTCTCAGTTATCACATGGACCGTGTTATAGCTCTTAGACAAATCAGTGTTACAGCTCTATTTTATTTAAAAGATAGCAGGAAAATCCATCTTCGAGGCGTGAGGGCACGTTGATCCAAAGACAGGAGGAGAAGAGCACCCCAGCGTGCGGGGGAGAGAGAGAGCAAGCTAGCTTTGGCTCCTCTATTTATATGTTTATCTCTCCCTGGGCCTGTCCTATGTAAATTGGGCCAGCCAGGAGTGTTGTTTGTTTTACCTGAGGTCCTCACTCAGGTCCTCGGACCTTCTTTTGTTCTATTTTCACGGGCTTTTCCCTTCCTTGTCTTTTAGCCACCGCGATTTTGGACTTCTTTTCCCTATTTTACCTACCTAACAATATCACAGTGTATGATGCTTTGATAATAATTTGTTGAGCACTTTTGCATCTCTGTTTATCAGTGACATTGTCGTGTGGTTTTATTTTCAGGATATCTTTGGTTTTGTAATCAGTGATGCTGGCCTCAGAGTTCGTTCAAAAATATTCCTTCTTCTGCAATTTTTGGGAATAATTTGAGAAGGATATGTGTTAATTCTTTAAATATTTACAGAGTTCACCTATGAAGCCATTCAGTCTTGGACTTTTGTTTGTTGGGAAGTTTTTATTACTGATTCAATTTTTTTTATTGGTAGTTGGTCTGTTCATATTTTTGTTTCTTCTTGATTCAGTCTTGAGAGATTGTGCATGTCTAGGAATTTGTTCATTTCTTCCATGTTGTCCATTTTATTAGTATATTGTTCATAATAATCTCTTATGATCCTTAGTGTTTCTATGGTGTCAGCTGTAACTTCTCTTTCATTTCTGACTTTATTTGGACCCTCTTTTTTTTTTAATGCATCTGACTAAAGGTTTATCAGTTTTGTTTATCTTTTTAGAGACTCAGCTCTATGTCTCATTGATCTTTACAAATATTTTAGTCTCTATTTATTTCTGTCCTGATGTTTATTTCCTTTTTTCTTTATAAACTTTTGGTTTTGTTTGTTCTTTTTCTAGTTCCTTTGGATGTAAAAGTTATGCTGTTTATTTGAGATATTTCTTATTTCCTGAGGTAGGTTGTTTCCCCTATAAACTTTACTTTTTAAAAAGAGCTTTTGCTATATTTCATAGATTTAGGATCATTGTTTCTGTTTTCCATTGTGTCCAGGTGTTTTGTTTAATTCTCTTTTCTTTTTTCTGTTCAATGTTTTCTTGCTTTACTACTATGTCTTCCAGGTCACTGATCAATCTTTCTGCATCCTCTAATATGCTATGATTCCCTCTAGTGTATTTTCATTTCAATTATTGTAGTCTTCAGTTATGATTGGTTCTTTTTTATATTTGTATTTCCTTATTGATGTTCTCAGTGACTTTCATTTATTTTCTCTTGATTTCAGTCATTCCCCCCCCCCTTATGACTATTTCTTTGAACTCTTTATATGGTAAATTGCCTATTTCTATTTATTTATTTTTTTGTTCTTTTCTGAGTTTCTGTCATATTTTCATTTGGAAGGTATTCCTTTGTCTCTTCATTTTGCCTAACTTTCCACTTGTTTCTACCTGTTGTGTGTATCAGCCACATCTTCCAGTCTTCAAAGACCTATAGAGAAAGTATCCTGTGGGGCCCAGTGGTACAACCCTTTCTGGTCACTCCAGATACTTAAACTGAGGGTCACCCAGGCACTCCAGGAATAGTCCTTGTGTGGACTGAGTGCACTCTCCTGTTGTAATTGAGCTGCAATTTCTGCAGGTTTATTGGTGGGTGGTGTTGGCCGCCAGTGTGATCCTCTTGCTTTCTTTAATGAAAATATTTATTGATGTTTCAATTTAATGCAATTTATGAATTGGGCCCTAGTCAGTATTAAGATTTCCAACTCTCATGTATTTATTTGGCGAACAATGTAAATACTCATTTTTATACAAAGAATTGCCTATATTATGTTCCATGCATAGAACATTCTATTAGATCTAGGCATTGGGGAGAACAAGGGATGGGCTCAGAACAAGCAGCAATTTTGTGGCAAATTTGCTGTCATCCAGTAAGAGAGAAAAGCTGCGTGTAAATTATTTTAATGCTAGGTAGTGTAACTTGAGAGGTTCATGGAGTATTTAGAGAGTTTAAATGGAGATCAAACTGTTGTTTCTTCTTGGCAGACAGGAAAAGCTTTGCATGTGAACAACAATTGAGTAGGGCTTTGGAAAATACAGCAGAAGTCAACTTAGAAAAAGTCAAGGTAAGGACAGAAATGATAGATGGCTTAAGAAGAGGCACAAAGGGATTCAAACACAGGGATTGTTTTGAAATTGGGGTTTACAGTTGTCCCCCTCCACCCTGATCCACAGTTTCACTTTTCAGTTTCAGTTACCCACAGTCAACTGGGGTCCAGAAATGTAACAGAAATTTTCAGAAATAAACAACTTGTAGTTTGAAATTGTAAGCCATTCAGAATAGCATTATTAAGTTCAGTGCTTTCCTACTCTGTCCTGCCTGGGGTGTGAATCACCTCTTTGTCCAGTGCATCCTGACTGTTAGTTACTTGGTAACCTTCTCAGTTATCAGACTGACTCTCATGATATCACAATACTTGTGTGTGGGTAACCCTTATTTTACTAAATAATGGCCCCAGTGTGCAAATGTACTTAATGCTGATAATTCAGACATGCCAGAGACAACCCATAACACGTTTCCTTTAAGGGAAAAGGTGGAAGGTTTTGACTTTATAAGAAAAGAGTTAAATTGTATGATTAAGTTGATTCAATATAAAAAAAAAAATCTTCTTTCCATGAACTTGTGAAGAAGCATAAAGAACTCCTTGTTACTTTTGCTGTTGCATCTCAAACTGCAAAGCACTGGTGAAAGAAATCAAAGGGGACACTAACAGATGGAGAAATATACCATGTTCATGGATTGGAAGAATCAATATAGTGAAAATGAGTATACTACCCAAAGCAATTTATAGATTCAATGCAATCCCTATCAAGCTACCAACGGTATTCTTCACAGAGCTAGAACAAATAATTTCACAATCTGTATGGAAATACAAAAAAACTTGAATAGCCAAAGCAATCTTGAGAAAGAAGAATGGAACTGGAGGAATCAACCTACCTGACTTCAGGCTCTACTACAAGCCACAGTCATCAAGACAGTATGGTACTGGCACAAAGACAGAAATATAGATCAATGGAACAAAATAGAAAGCCCAGAGATAAATTCACGCACCTATGGACACCTTATCTTTGACAAAGGAGGTAAGAATATACAATGGATTAAAGACAATCTCTTTAACAAGTGGTGCTGGGAAAACTGGTCAACCACTTGTAAAAGAATGAAACTAGAACACTTTCTAACACCATACACAAAAATAAACTAAAAACGGATTAAAGATCTAAACGTAAGACCAGAAACTATAAAACTCCTAGAGGAGAACATAGGCAAAACACTCTATGACATACATCACAGCAGGATCCTCTATGACCCACCTCCCAGAATATTGGAAATAAAAGCAAAAATAAACAAATGGGACCTAATTAAACTTAAAAGCTTCTGCACAACAAAGGAAACTATAAGCAAGGTGAAAAGACAGCCTTCAGAATGGAAGAAAATAATAGCAAATGAAGCAACTGACAAACAACTAATCTCAAAAATATACAAGCAACTCCTACAGCTCAACTCCAGAAAAATAAATGACCCAATCAAAAAATGGGCCAAAGAACTAAATAGACATTTCTCCAAAGAAGACATACAGATGGCTAACAAACACATGAAAAGATGCTCAACATCACTCATTATCAGAGAAATGCAAATCAAAACCACTATGAGGTACCATTTCACGCCAGTCAGAATGGCTGCGATCCAAAAGTCTACAAGCAATAAATGCTGGAGAGGGTGTGGAGAAAAGGGAACCCTCTTACACTGTTGGTGGGAATGCAAACTAGTACAGCCACTATGGAGAACAGTGTGGAGATTCCTTAAAAAACTGGAAATAGAACTGCCTTATGATCCAGCCATCCCACTGCTGGGCATACACACTGAGGAAACCAGAATTGAAAGAGACACGTGTACCCCAGTGTTCATCACAGCACTGTTTATAATTGCCAGGACATGGAAGCAACCTAGATGTCCGTCAGCAGAAGAATGGATAAGAAAGCTGTGGTACATATACACAATGGAGTATTAGTCAGCCATTAAAAAGAATACATTTGAATCAGTTCTAATGAGGTGGATGAAACTGGAGCCTATTATACAGAGCGAAGTAAGCCAGAAAGAAAAACACCAATACAGTATACTAATGCATATATATGGAATTTAGAAAGATGGTAACAATAATCCTGTATACGAGACAGCAAAAGAGACACTGATGTATAAAACAGTCTTTTGGACTCTGTGGGAGAGGGAGAGGGTGGGATGATTTGGGAGAATGGCATTGAAACATGTATAATATCATATATGAAATGAGTCGCCAGTCCAGGTTCGATGCATGATACTGGATGCTTGGGGCTGGTGCACTGGGACGACCCAGAGGGATGGTACAGGGAGGAAGGAGGGAGAAAAGTTCAGGATGGGGAACACGTGTATACCTGTGGCAGATTCATGTTGATATATGGCAAAACCAACACAATATTGTAAAGTTAAAAAAAAAGTTATAGCTACAGTGTATGATATGCACTTCATTAAGATTTAAAAGGCATTACATTGATATAATAGGGTATTTTGAGAACAAGAAATAGACCAAATTTACCTTTATTATTACATTGTTATAGTTGTTCTATTATCAGTTATTGTTGTTAATCTCTTGTGAAAGTGAAAGTGAAGTCACTCAGTCAGGTCCAACTCTTTGTGACCCCATAGACTTTAGCCTACCAGGCTTCTCTGTCCATGGGATTTTCCAGACAAGAATACTGGAGTGGGTTGCCATTTCCTTCTCCAGGAGATCTTCCCGACCCAGGGTTTGAACCCGGGTCTCCCTCATTGTAGGCAGAAGCTTTACCATTTGAGCCACCAGGGAAGTCTTGTTACTCTCTTAGTGCCTAATCTATAAATTAAACTTCATCCTAACTATCTATGTATGGGAAAATACACAGAAAATACAGGATTCATTACTATCCATGGTTTCAGGCATCTGCTGTTGGTCATGAAACATATTCCCTGCACATGTAGGGACTATAGTCCTTTAATGTTATTAAAACATAAATGGGTGGGATAACCACTATGAAGAACAGTATGAAACTTCCTTTAAAAAACTAAAAACAGAGCTACCATATGATCCAGATCTCAATATCTTACTCCTGAGCATATATCTGGAAAAAACTTTACTTCAAAAAGATCCATGTACCCTAATGCAGCACCATATAGCAACACAATTTACAATAGACAAGACGTGAAAGTAATCCATCAACAGAAGTATGAATAAAGAAGATGTGGTGCATATATATAATGGAATATTACTCTGACATAGAACTAATAAAATAATGCCATTTGCAGCAAATGGGTGGACCTAGAGATTATCACACTAAGTGACGTAACTCAGAAAGAGAAAGACAAAAAGACAAACATCATATGACTTATGATTGCCAAATGGGAAAGGTATGCAGGAAGGGATTAATTGTGGGTTTAGGATTAATATGTATACACTACTATGTATAAAACAGATAATCAAAAAGGACCTCCCATGTAGTATAAGGAACTATACGCAATATTCTATAATAACCTATATGGGAAAAGTATCTGAAAAAGACTGGATACACACACATATATAATATATGTGTGTGTGTATGTTTAACTGAAACACTTTGCTGTACACTTGAAACTAATACAACATTGTAAAATCAACTATCCCCTATATAAAATAAATTAAATATAGAAAATAGGTCTAAAGATAGATCCTAGGCAGTGGATGGGGAAGGTTAAATACATACATGAGAGGCAGTACTCAGGAACCAAATGATTAGAAAGAATATAAACTAACCCCAAATTTTATCCTCAGCCCTGAAACTGTGCTTGGTATTATCCAATTGGAAATATGTATTTGACAGAAAAGGGAGAGCAGTATACGTAAAAGCAGATAGGATGGGCATGATGCATGATTTGGGCTACCCTAAATTTTCATGTAGAGAAAACTTCTTTATAAAACACAGGAAAGCAGGAATGCCTTTTTAATACTCTTGTAGGTGGAAAGAGTATAGAAAAGAAAAAAGCAAATTCTGGAATGATGATTATTTGCAAACCAATGTCAGTGAAATCGCTCAGAAAGTGGAGTGTTTATTTTTGAAAGATGCTCAATGAAAGGAAAAGTCAGAATGCAATTTCAAAAGGAGAATAGGTTTTGTGAACTCTGTCATCACTTCATTTTGCCTCTATGCAAAGAAAATTGTATCTTATGTTCCGAGTCACAGTACATTTGTCCTCAGATAGTTTTATGCCATAGTCACCACCACCAATTTTCTGTCAAAATGTTTGCATTATCTGTGGGTCTGTTTCAGAAAGTGACAAAACTGTTAGGCTGAAGGAAAGAAATTTCATTGAGTTTAGTGCATACTTTGGCTTCCTTATCAAGTCCAAATGTTGTTTGCAAATTATATCACATTGCAGTATTATGCCGGTTACATGACTTGCAAGATATATTTGAGAATATAAAATTTAATTATTTTGTTCTTCAAATATTTGCAGACATTGATGTTGGAGAAGGCTCTGACTGGAGACTTCATTAAACTCAGGAAGTTCCCAGGTAAGACAAAACGCTTCCATTTTTCTCACTTTTTTTTCTGACTTTTATTGTAGATCCATCTTTGTTTATGTTGATTTTACTATGAGGAATGGTTTATTTCAGGCTAACTTGTGACAAATAAGCTTTTCATGATTAAAATGAGTACTTTTTAACCTTAGGCTATGGCAGATGGGTGCATAAATATGAAACAAAACTAAGCCAAAGACTGACTTGTTTGCTTCTTAATCCGTTTTACCTCTTTAAAAATAAAAACTCAGTAATTCTTAAGAACTCTAGCTTAGGCTTTGGAACAAAAATTTGAATTATCAGAAGTTTTACATTGGTGATGACATGAACTGTTGAATTTACTCAAGAGGATTGCTTCTCTGAGTATATATGTAATCCTGACTGTGCTTGTGTGCTATTCACATGCTAATTGTTATAACCCTGGGCATCAGTTCAGTTATGTTCAGTCTCTCAGTTGTGTTCACTCTCTGCGACCCCATGAACTGCAACACACCAGGCTTCCCTGTCCATCAACAATTCCTGGAGTTTACTCAAACTCATGTCCATCGAGCCAGTGATGTCATCCAACCATCTCATCCTCTGTCGTCCCCTTCTCCTCCCACCTTCAATCTTTTCCAGCATCAGGGTCTTTTCAAATGAGTCAGTTCTTCACATCAGGTGGCCAAAGTACTGGAGTTTCAGTTTCAGCATCAGTCCTTCCAATGAATATTCAGGACTGATTTCCTTTAGGTTGGACTGGTTGGATCTGCTTGCTGTCCAAGGGACTCTTAAGAGTCTTCTCAAACAACACAGTTCAAAAGCATCAATTCTTTGGTGATCAGCTTTCTTTATAGTCCAACTCTCACATCCATACATGACTATTGGAAAAACCATAGCTTTGACTAGACACACAGTTGTTGGCAAAGTAATATCTCTGCTTTTTAATATGCTAAGTTGATCATAACTTTTCTTCCAAGGAGCAAGCATCTTTTAATTTCATGGCTGCAGTCACCATCTGCAGTGATTTTGGAGCCCAGAAAATTAAAGTCTGTCACTGTTTCCATTGTTTCCCCATCTATTTGCCATGAAGTGATGGGACTGGATGCCATGATCTTAGTTTTTGAAATGCTGAGTTTTAAGCCAAACTTTCACTCTCCTCTTTCTTATATATCTTATAACCCTGGGCATATATCTCTTCTTATCAGTACAAGGAAGGACTCTTCCAATTTGAAAATTATGGGACAACCAGAAATAATTAAAAATACCCTTTTAATATCTGTATAAGATTGGCCTATGTTGTATTTTGTGTAGAATATCTTTAAATATCTTTAATGGTTTTTGTAATCATGATTATTTCTTATAGAAGGAGCCATGTGACATTATTTGGATAATCGAAAAGCAAATTCCGTAAAATGGGAAATCTTTGTTCATTAAAAAAAAGTATTAAGTGAGAAGAGTTAGGCTCATATCACAGAACAGTAGCATATATATTCTGAAGCACTAATTTATGTAAAGATGCATACAAAAAACTTGAACATATGTGAGAATCAACAGGAATGTAATTCCAGTTTCTGTTGATGGGTGGAGCTGTGTTCCCTTCCTGCTATTTACCTGAAGCCAATCTATGGTGAAGGTAATGAAGATAATGGTGACCTCCCTCAAAAGATCCCAGGCATGTACTATTACAGTCCGTGCCCCCAACCCTGCAGCAGGCCACTACCGACCCACACCTTCACCGGAGACCCCCAGACCCCCCCAGGCAAGTCTCCTGTGGGGTCACTGTTCCTTTCTCCTGGGTCCTGGTGCACAAGGTTCTGTTGTGCCCTCCAAGAGTCTTTCCCCCAGTCCTAGGTAAGTTCTGGCAACTTATGGTGGGGTTAATTGTGACCTCCTCCAAGAGGATTTACGCCATCCTCTGTCCAACCAGAACCCCTGTCCCGGTGGCAGACCCATACCTCAACAGGAGGCTCTCAAACACAGTTCTGCCTCAGTCTCTGTGGGGTTCCTGGGTCCTAGTGTGCACGAAGTTTGTTTGAGCCCTCTGAGCTTCTCTGGTGGGAACGGGGTTTGATTCTAACCATGAATTCGACCCTCCTACTGTCTTGCTGGGGCTTCTTTGCCATTGGACGTAGGGTATCTCCTCACAGCCGCTCCAGTGCCTACTGTCTTACTGGGGTTTTTCTGACCTTGGATATGGAGTATCTTCACATGGACAGTCCAGTGAAGTGCAACCGCCACTCCTGACCTTGGATGTGGGGTGTCTCCTCTTGGCCACTCACCTCTCCAGCGCTGCACAACCGCTGCTCCAGCACTGCCCTGAAGACATTAGGGACTTGGATTCTTTCTGTTTCTTCCATCTGTGTCACTGTCAGAGCGAAGCTTACCCACCTGCTTTAAGAGGTAGCAGGCATGGGGCCACCCAAGCTGGCTCCCCTGGCCTGAAGACAGCTCCCTCAGGCTTCATCTAAAGCTCAAATGTTCAAGCTGGTTTTAGAAAAGGCAAAGGAACCAGAGATCAAATTGCCAACATCTGGTGGATCATCAAAAAAGCAAGAGAGTTCCAGGAAAACATCTATTTCTGCTTTATTGACTATGCCAAAGCCTTTGACTGTGTGGATCACAATAAACTGTGGAAAATTCTGAAAGAGATGGGAATACCAGAGCTTCTGACCTGCCTCTTAAGAAATCTGTATGCAGGTCAGGAAGCAACAGTTAGAACTGGACATGGAACAACAGACTGACTCCAAATAGGAAAAGGAGTACATCAAGGCTGTATATTGTCACCCTGCTTATTTAACTTGTATGCAGAGTACAGCTTGAGAAGAGCTAGGCTGGATGGATTGCTGGGAGAAATATCAATAACCTCAGATAAGCAGATGACACACCCTTAAGGCAGAAAGTGAAGAAGAACTAAAGAGCCTCGTGATGAAAGTGAAAGAGGAGAGTGAAAAAGTTGGCGTAAAGCTCAACATTCAGAAAACGAAGATCATGGCGTCCAGTCCCATCATTTCATTGAAAACAGATGGAAAAAAACTGGAAACAGTGGCTGACTTTATTTTTCTGGGCTCCAAAATCACTGCAGATGGTGATTTCAGCCATGAAATTAAAAGACACTTACTCCTTGAAGGAAAAGTTACGACCAACCTAGACAGCATATTAAAAAGCAGAGACATTACTTTGCCAACAAAGGTCCATCTAGTCAAAGCTATGGTTTTTCCAGTGATCATGTTTGGATGTGGGAGTTGGACTATAAAGAAAGCTGAGCACCAAAGAATTGATGCTTTTGAACTGTGGTGCTGGAGAAGACTCTTGAGAGTCCCTTGGACTGCAAGGAGATTCAACCAGTCCATCCTAAAGGAGAACAGTCCTGAATGTTCATTGGAAGGATTGGTGTTGAAGCTGAAACTCCAGTACTTTGGCCGCCTGCTGTGAAAAGCTGACTCATTTGAAAAGACCCTGATGCTGGGAAAGATTGAAGGTGAGAGGAGAAGGGGAGGACAGAGGATGAGACAGTTGGATGGCATCATCGACTCAATGGACATGAGTTTGAGTAAACTTCGGGAATTGGTGATGGACCAGGAGGCCATGTTGTGCTGCAGAACATGGGGTCACAAAGAGCCAGACATGACTGAGCGACTGAACTGAATTCCAGTTTAAAATTTTATTCCTCTTTCCTAGGTTAATTAACAGTGAATAAAGCCATATTTCTTGAATGGGTTTAGTCTAGAACTAAACTTTTGCCACATTGCTTGAATTATCTTTGGTTCTGGGCCACATTATCTATTCTGTTGTCCCATTCTGGGGAATGCCAGATGACTACAACTGGTATTAGGAACTCATTGCTGTGATTTCTCTGACTCTTTGATTGTTTAGGGTTCAGTAATTAGTGGTGATGGACAGGGAGGTCTGGCGTGCTGCAATTCACGGGGTCACAAAGAGTCGGACACGACTGAGTGACTGAACTGAACTGAACTGAATTAGTATATGGAGATATTCTACCACTGATGCATTTCTATTGCCCTGGATCTCTTTAATTCAGTTCTGGATTTCTGTTGTAATTAGTCTTGGTATGGTGGTGGTGGTTTAGTTGCTAAGTCATGTCCAGCTCTTGCAACCCCATGGACTACAGCCTGCCAGGCTCCTCTGTCCATGGGATTCTCCAGGAATACTGGAGTGGGTTGCCATTTCCTTCTCCAGGGGATCTTCCCAACCCAGGAATCGAACCGTGGTCTCCTGCATTGCAGGCAGATTCTTTACCGACTGGGCTATGAGGGAAGCCCAGTCTTGATATAGATCTCTTCAAATACATTCAGATGACTGTAAAGCTTCTCTGCTGTTTGGAGGTTAGAATATAACATTCCCATGGGACCAAAGGCAGAAAAAGACTACCCTCTTACTGAGTATTCCATGTATGACCCGTCTTTGTCTTTTAAAAACCCTCTTGTGTCTGCTTACTTACATTAGTACCACCTGGACTGTGGACGGCTGCACGGAAGAAGGCTGGAGTTGCCAGTTTTAGCAAAGCAAACAAGAACACCTCAGAGCAGCAGAGACTGGGTTGTTTTGTGGCATGTCTGAGCTATCCATTAGATTAGCGTTCCTCAACCATTTTGGCATCAGGCACTGATTTCATGACAGACACTTCTTCCACTGGCCTGGGGTGGGGGTGGTCTGGGGGTGATCCAAGGACATTACATTCCTTGTGCACTTTGTTTCTAATCTAATGCCACTGCTGATCTGACAGGAGGTACCGGTTCACAGCCCAGAGGCTGGGGACCCCTGCATTAGATATCCAACTGAAGATGTTGAATAAAAATTGGATATCTGAATATGGACATTGGGCAATGATTCTGCTCACATTGCTAGTCACTGGAATATAGATATTTGAAGCTTAAAGCCATGAAGCTGGATTAGCGCTCCAAGAGATGGAGTTTAGATAAGAGAACTGAACTTTAGCTCAGAACAGCAACTTAGAAGGCTTTGAATGTGTGTGACTGTTAGTTTGTTATGTGTTATAAACTTGTAAAAGTTTGTATATTCACATTGGCCCAAAACCTTATTTTCCTTTTTTTTTTGATCTTGCCTGGAGAATCCCAGGGACTGGGGAGCCTGGTGGGCTGCCATCTATGGGGTCGCACAGAGTCATACACGACTGAAGCGATTTAGCAGCAGTATTGGGAAAATAGAGGATCAACTTATTTGGACTTGCTTTCTATACTGAGACATGTGGTAATGCTTACCTTATCAGGATGGTTTGTGTGAGAGGTGGGGCACTGCAATGAGTTCTTAGCAACCTGAACCTGTGTGATAAAGGGCTGGATTATAGCAGGTTTCTGTTGTGTACCTGGTGCTTAGTCATATTCTGTAGGAAAGGGAAGGCTGGTTTTACTAACGGGGACTTTTAAGTAATTTTTCTGTTTTTGAAGCACCAAAACCACCTCACTTATATTATTCATTCAGTAGCTTTTTCCCTTTCTGAAGGGAAATGTCTTGGCAAGTGTAAATGTGCTTCCATTTTCTTTCTTGCTAATTCTTTTCACATGATAAATTGCAGGGAACCGTACTGAAATCCCTTGAAATTGAAAAGTCAGCCTACATGAATGCTGAGGAGTGGTTTTGAACAAAATAAGTCCGTAGACAGTCCGTGGAGAAAATTTTCAGGAAAGAGTTGCAGTCGAATGCTGCCTTTTACGATTCATTTGCATACTTTTCAATACTTGCTCAGGTGACTTGTTTAGGTGGTCAGTCTGAACCATCTAAAATGATTGCAGAGCCTTCCAGAATGATTTCAAATATGTGAAATTGTCTGAAGTTAAAGTCATTCACGAGGTAATCCTTTCTTTAATATTCAGTAAGTGAAAACAAAGATATATTTTTGGATTTCTCCGTATTTCCAGCTATAAAAGAATGAACTATATCTGTTTCCAACCTAATCTGTATGCCCCTGTGTGGCCCTGGTCATGACAGAGGTCCTCAAGTCATTATTTTCTTTCATTTAAAGATGAATGTATGTTCATAAAACATATAAAGCACTTTCAAACTATTTCAGCATTTTGGACCTTTCATTAATTCACAAAAAATTTTCATGGATAATTTAAAAATATCAAATTATTTTGACTTCACAGTTATCAGAAATCCAAGTAGTAAAAGTGTAGTATGCACTTTTGTATGTGCATATTACAAATTAAAAACAGAAGCAAAAATAACTTACACTGCTGAATGCATGTTGGGAAAAGAATATTCACATAATTTCAAGTAATTGCCCCCCAAATTATTAACTATGAGGAAAAGCATGTTGGAAATGAAGAGATCTGGTAGATACTAGCTTAACTGAGGATAAAGCTACATATTACTAAAAATGGGCAAACTGGAACTGTGCTCTTTCTGATGAAATAGTCTGGAAAGCATCACTGCTGAAAATGTATAAAATCTAAGCATAATGAAACATCAGATAAGTCCATGTGTGGATACAGCATACATGGCTTATCTCTCTAAACACTAGAGATGATGTTAAAGACAAAAAAAGAGAAAGAGAGGGGTACTTTAGATTAAAAAAAAACAAAGAAACACTGAAAGGTCACATACAACCATTCATTAGACTCTAGATAGAAGCATTTGAATACAAATTGTCTGTTGAGTATTATTGTATCAACATTGGATTTCTGGTTGTGATAATAGTGTCATGGTTACATAAGAAAATATATTTGTTCTTTAGAGATATATTTAGGGATGAAATAGAATAATATCTGCAGCTTATTTTCACAAATTTATAAATGCATACAAACTCCCATGCATATAGAGAGGGACAGATGAAGAATATGTGGTAAAAATCTTAATAATTGATTAATATTAACAATATTGGTGAAGGATACAAGAGTACTTATTCTATCATTCTTTCAGATTTATTGTAAGTTTGAGGTCATTCAAAAACTTCAGAAATTAAATTATATGAATTTGAAAGGAAAACAGAATTGGAAAACATATGTCTCAACATCAGTTCAGTTCAGTTCAGTCTCTCAGTTGTGTCCGAATCTTTGCAACCCCATGAATTGCAGCACACCAGGCCTCCCTGTCCATCACCAACTCCCGAAGTTCACTCAGACTCAGGTCCATCGAGTCAGTGATGCCATCCAGCCATCTCATCCTCTGTCCTCCCCTTCTCCTCCTGCCCCCAATCCCTCCCAGCATCAGAGTCTTTTCCAATGAGTCAGCTCTTCGCATGAGGTGACCAAAGTACTGGAGTTTCAGCCTTAGCATCATTCCTTCCAAAGAAGTCCCAGGGCTGATCTCCTTCAGAATGAACTGGTTGGATCTCCTTGCAGTCCAAGGGACTCTCAAGAGTCTTCTCCAACACCACAGTTCAAAAGCACCGATTCTTTGTCACTCAGCCTTCTTCACAGTCCAACTCTCACATCCATACATGACCACAGGAAAAACCATAGTCTTGACTAGACGGACCTTTGTTAGCAAAGTAATGTCCCTGCTTTTGAATTGTTATCTAAGTTGGTCATAACTTTCCTTCCAAGGAGTAAGCATCTTTTAATTTCATGGCTGCAGTCACCATCTACAGTGATTTTGGAGCCCAAAAAAATAAAGTCTGACACTGTTTCCACTCTTTCCCCATCTATTTCCCATGAAGTGATGGAACCAGATGCCATGATCTTTGTTTTCTGAATGTTGAGCTTTAAGCCAACTTTTTCACTCTCCACTTTCACTTTCATCAAGAGGCTTTTTAGTTCCTCTTCATTTTCTGCCATAAGGGTGGTGTCATCTCCATATCTGAGGTTATTGATATTTCTCCCAGCAATTTTGATTCCAGCTTGTGTTTCTTCCAGCCCAGCGTTTCTCATGATGTACTCTGCATACAAGTTAAATAAGCAGGGTGACAATATACAGCCTTGATGTACCCCTTTTCCTATTTGGAACCAGTCTGTTGTTCCATGTCCAGTTCTAACTGTTGCTTCCTGACCTGCATCCAGATTTCTCAAGAGGTAGGTCAGGTGGTCTGGTATTCCCATCTCTTTCAGAATTTTCCACAGTTTACTGTGATCCACACAGTCAAAGGCTTTGGCATAGTCAATAAAGCAGAAATAGATGTTCTTCTGGAACTCTCTCGCTTTTTTGATGATCCAGCAGATGTTCACAATTGATCTCTGGTTCCTCTGCCTTTTATAAAACCAGCTTGAACATGTGGAAGTTCACGGTTCATGTACTGCTGAAACCTGGCTTGGAGAATTTTGAGCATTACTTTACTAGCATGTGAGATGACTGCAACTGTGCGGTCGTTTGAGCATTCTTTGGCATTGCCTTTCTTTGGGATCGGAATGAAAACTGACCTTTTCCAGTCCTGTGGCCACTGCTGAGTTTTCCAAATTTGCTGGCATATTGAGTGCAGCACTTTCACAGCACCATCCTTCAGGATTTGAAATACCTCAACTGGAATTCCATCACCACCACTAGCTTTGTTCATAGTGATACTTTCTTAGGCCCACTTGACTTCACCTTCCAGGATATCTGGCTCTAGATGAGTGATCACACCATCGTGATTATCTGGGTCATGAAGATCTTTTTGTACAGTTTTTCTGTGTATTCTTGCCACCTCTTCTTAATATCTTCTGCTTCTGTTAGGTCCATACCATTTCTGTCCTTTATCGAGCCCATCTTTGCATGAAATGTTCCCTTGGTATATCTAATTTTCTTGAAGAGATCTCCAGTCTTTCTCATTCTGTTGTTTTCGTCTATTTCTTTGCATTGATCACTGAGGAAGGCTTTCTTATCTCTCCTTGCTTTTCTTTGGAACTCTGCATTCAGATGCTTATATCTTTCCTTTTCTCCTTTGCTTTTCACTTCTCTTCTCTTCACAGCTATTTGTAAGTTCTCCTCAGACATCCATTTTGCTTTTTTGCATTTCTTTTCCATGGGGTTGATCTTGATCCCTGTCTCCTCTACAATGTCACGAACCTCCATCCGTAGTTCATCAGGCACTCTATCAGATCTAGTCCCTTAAATCTATTTCTCACTTACACTGTATAATCATAAGGGATTTGATTTAGGTCATACCTGAATGGTCTAGTGGTTTTCCCTACTTTCTTCCATTTTAGTTGAATTTGGAAACAAGGAGTTCATGATCCGAGCCACAGTCAGCTCCCAGTCTTGTTTTTGCTGACCGTATAGCACTTCTCCATCTTTGCCTGCAAAGAATATAATCAGTCAGATTCTTGTGTTGACCATCTGGTGATGTCCATGTGTAGAGTCTTCTCTTGTGTTGTTGGAAGAGGGTGTAGCTATGACCAGTGTGTTCTCTTGGCAAAACTCTATTAGCCTTTGCCATGCTTCATTCCATACTCCAAGGCCAAATTTGCCTGTTACCCCAGGTGTTTCTTGACTTCCTACTTTTGCATTCCAGTCCCCTATAATAAAAAGAACATCTTTTTGGGGTGTTAGTTCTAAAAGGTCTTGTAGGTCTTCATAGAACCGTTCAACTTCAGCTTCTTCAGCGTTACTGGTTGGGGCATAGTCTTGGATCACAGTGATAATGAATGGTTTGCCTTGGAAACGAACAGAGATCATTCTGTCGTTTTTGAGATTGCATCCAAGTACTGCATTTCAGACTCTTTTGTTGACCGTAATGGCTACTCCATTTCTTCTAAGGGATTCCTGTCCACAGTAGTAGATACAATGGTCATCTGAGTTAAATTCACCCATTCCAGTCCATTTCAGTTCACTGATTCCTAGAATGTCGATGTTCACTCTTGCCGTCTCCCGTTTGACCACTTAATTTGCCTTGATTCATGGACCTAACATTCCAGGTTCCTATGCAATATTGCTCTTTACAGCATCGAACCTTGCTTCTATCACCAGTCACATCCACAGCTGGGTATTGTTTTTGCTTTGGCTCCATCCCTTCATTCTTTCTGCAGTTATTTCTCCACTGATCTCCTGTAGTATATTGGGCACCTACTCTCATGGAGAGTTCCTCTTTCAGTATCCTATCATTTTGCTTTTTTATACTGTTCATGGGGTCCTCAAGTCAAGAATACTGAAGTGGTTTGCCATTCCCTTCATTACCGAATTTTTAAAAATTTTTTGGCAAACAAACTTTTGAGATTTACTGTGTTTCAGATAACTAGTTTTGAACACCTTTGCTATTTACTAACAGTACTAATAAGCCCCTCTTAAATGAACCAACTCCATTAATAGTAAAATGTAGATTACCTATGCACATTGTACAGGAAGGAAAAACTGGAAAGACAAAGTCAAGTGAGCATTGTGTGGATGCTAATAAACCAAATTATATCAAGAATTAGTAATAACTGATTTTTTTTTAATGCTCCAATAACAAAAAAGATACAGGACTGCTGAACAGTGGCTGTGTTTGTAGCCATAAAAGAATTCAGTGGAAAAATGGATAAAGAATCCTGAAGTATAATTCACAAGAAGGAAAAAAAAAAGAGGTAAACAAACAAATGGAAAAATATTCAACCACACTGTAAGTAGTTAAATATATTTTGTTGTTGTTTTCAAAAAATGAAGATACATTTTCACCTGCTTAATTAGCAAAAGTTTTGAAAAACTAATACTATTTTTTTCTGGCCTTCCATGAAATGGATCCTTTTATATGTTGCTTCTTTGTTGGAAGATTAATTGGAAAACATCAAGAACTTCAAAAATGTGCACCTTTCTAATCCAAAAATTAGATTAAACATGTATATTCTAAGTACATAATCTATAATCGTACAAAAGACTTTTGCACACAGGTGCTTGTCCCATAATTTTTGTCAGTACAGGAAATTATAGAATTTGATAGTGTATCCACTATTTAGGATGTTATACTTTGCCCACAAAGGTCCGTCTAGTCAAGACTATGGTTTTTCCTGTGGTCATGTATGGATGTGAGAGTTGAACTGTGAAGAAAGCTGAGCGCCGAAGAATTGATGCTTTTGAACTGTGGTGTTGGAGAAGACTCTTGAGAGTCCCTTGGACTGCAAGGAGATCCAACCAGTCCATTCTGAAGGAGATCAGCCCTGGGATATCTTTGGAAGGAATGATGCTAAAGCTGAAACTCCAGTACTTTGGCCACCTCGTGCGAAGAGTTGACTCATTGGAAAAGACTCTGATGCTGGGACGGATTGGGGGCAGGAGGAAAAGGGGACGACAGAGGATGAGATGGCATCACCAACTCGATGGACATGAGTTTGAGTGAACTCCGGGAGATGGTGATGAACAGGGAGGCCTGGCGTGCTGCAATTCATGGGGTCACAAAGAGTCAGACATGACTGAGTGACTGAACTGAACTGAACTATGATTTAAAATAGTGGGTAGAAACAACAGAAGAATGGTCAAAAGATCTGAACAGAAATTTACCCCCAAAATGAATAATACATATATGAAAAGATGCTCAAGCTATGTATTGTTCAATGAAAGAAAATGAAAGCATAGAGTACTATTTTTTAAATACCATATTTCAAAGACCAAGAAGCAGTGTAATATATATTGTTCTTAGGGCTACAGGGAATGTGGTATTCTCATATATTATAGATTGCAGTATAAATTGGTACAACATTTTCAGAGAGCAACTTGTCAGTACCAATCAAATAAAAAATATATAAAACTGCTGATCAGCAAATTCTACTTTTAAGTTAACTCTCATACTGAAAAACTCAGAGTTGACAAGGATGTTTACTACAGCCTTGGAACATCAGAATTCTGGTGAGAACTTTAGTGTCCATCAATATGTCAATTATGTTACAACCATATTGAGGAATATTGTACAGTCATTGAATGGAATGAGCTCAGTTTTACCTACTAACATGTAAGAATATCCTTGATGAGCTATTGAGTTAAAAAGCAAATTGTAAGTTCATGCATAGAGCAAGATCCAATATTTGTGCTTTTTTTTGTCTCTGTCTCTTGGTCTTTCTTATCTATCATTCTACTCTATATATCTCTAAATATTATCTATCTATTATCTGTTTCTATCCATCCATTACTATCTGGAAACTTACACTAGAACCAGGAAGGTGAAAAGTTAAGGGATTTCACATTGCATTCTTATCTATATAATTTTATTAAAAATAATTCGAAATGATATTCTAAGGAGAAATGTATAATGCAATGCTTAAAGATTATATTATTAAATGTAAATTAAGATGTCAAACTGTTAAGTACATATAGAAGGACACACTATTTCACACTGTATTAAGGCTGCAACTACATAAAAGTAACAAAATTATAAACATAAAAAGCTGCACATATACCTGAGTACTAAACATGCTTATTTCTGCATCATGGATATAGAAAATTATGGGTATTTTTTCTTTCTGTATTTTCCAAATATCAAATAATGAGCCAGCAAATACAACATTTTATGGTGATAAAAAAAAAAAAAAAACACTTAAAACAGTGTTCACAAAGGATTTATTTAATTTGTAGAATGCCTTGGTTTATTCGGGCTGCTATAACAAAAGCTACAGATTAGGTGACTAATAAGTACTGGAAATGTTTTGCTTAGAGTTCTGACCTCTGGAAAGGTCAGAAAGCTAGAAATCTGACCTCTGGATGCCAGCAGTATCAAATGAGAGCTCTCTTCTGGGTCCTGGACTTCTTGTATCCTCACACATCAGAAGAGGCCAGGGACCTCTCTGGAGCCTCTTTTTAAAGAGACAATCCTATTCAAGATGACTCTACCCTCCTGATTTAAGTACTCCTCAAAGAAGCTCCACCTCTGAAGTATCTTTCTTTCACAGGCCTCAAGAGTAAATAAGATAATGGTTGGGAAGAGAATTTTGTAAAACTTGGTCCACAAATATTAACTATACTGTTTGTTCCCATATTATTAGTAAGTATATGGAGACTCTATCATTCCCAGAAATAACGAGATAGAGTAAAAAAAAAAAATACCAGTTATCCTTAAAAATATGGTGAGACTGAAGATCCATTCATTGTGAAAATTCAGGCTGGGAAATGTAAGAAGAAACTACCACTGTTTGGAAGACCAACTTTAGACTCTTCACTGAGACAATAGACCCAGTCAGATGGCAGGTTGGGGTGAATAGTAAAATTTTATCCTAAATTAACCTGCAGGCTAGTCCAACAGAATTCTGCATGATGATAAAATCATTTATTTCTTCAATGCTTTCCTTGTTTGTTCTTTTTCTATATTTTCTTCCATGTCTTACATTTAAGGATTTTGATCTAAATGTATTCCCTCTTCTTAACAAATTCTCCAGATTTTCTTTCAACTATTTTCTTTGGCAACTCTCATCCAAGACCTCATAGCTCAGGAGGTAAAGGGCTTCCCTCGTAGCTCAGTCGGTATAGAATTTGCCTGCAATGCAGGAGACCCCTGGAGAAGGAAATGGCAACCCACTCCAGTATTCTTGCCTGGAGAATCCCATGGTCAGAGAACCCTGACAGGCTACAGTTCATGTGGTCACAAGAGTCAGACACGACTTAGGGACTACTCAACCACCATCAAAGACCTAAATGATTCACCCTGACAACTTCAGAACCAAATGACTTTCTTGTCTCAGTGGGGTGGCACTACCAACTTAAGATTCTCAGAAAATCTTCCAAAAATTATTAGAAACAACATTGTGGGTTACATACACCACTGGCTTGACTGAATAAAGCATTTATTTACCTTTGCGGATCTGAGAAGAGCAATCTCTTTCATTACAAACTGTGGCTTGAACTTATTAAGAAGATGTTCTCTGATTCTCTTTCTGTAGCAATTAACTTTTCAACTTACCTAGAAGTGGTTCGTGAAACTCAAGGTGTAATGAAGGGCGAAGGGCAATCATTAATTTACTCTGAAGCGTCCCAAGAACCCACGTCAATATTCCTACTTTGGAGACAGGAGTTTTATGTGTTCCATTTCATCTTTTTGGCAGTGAATAATGGGAAAAGGAATCTTCTGACCTGTTAGGCTTAGACGATGGCATTTACTCTTTCTGTGATAGGAAGGAAATTGATGTTTGTGTATTGGTCAGAGGTCGAAGTCCCATTGAATTAACTCCATGAAGCCATTTTCCCAAAGACTGGGCAGAAGAATAGCTATGGTCCACAGAAAATAAACAGAGCTTTGAGTGACTTGAACTTAATGTCTCTTGGATTAAACGTTTAACCCAGACAAGTCGGTAGCCTCATAAGGCTATAAAAAAAGAGAGGGTGGGTTTTAATTCTTCACTGGGTTCCAGGTACTATGAGCAGAAGGACAAAGGAATGAAGTGTAGTGTAGATCTTGTACTCTACATTGGTGATAAACTGTTATTGGTTCTTGCAAGTTTTAATTTATCTTCATAAAAAGTTATAAAAGCTGTATTATCATCCATTTCCTGAAATTATAAAGTAGTCATAAAGTAGTGATCAATGGTGGTAAGGAAGAGGTAGTAACTAATATAATTTGAAACAATAAGCATCATATTTTTGTGATTATATATTTATAATATTTAGATAATACATTAACTTAATTCTGCTTATATTGGTCAAGCACTTTGCAGTCTGAAAACATTTTCAGATATATCCTGTCATTCAGTCCTCACAACAGTCCATGACGAAAGCAGTAGTGCAGTAAATACCACCGCCGTTCAACAGATGAGCAAATTGAGAAAAAGGGATCAGTTGATCTTTCCATGTTCCTTTCACAACTTGGGTTTTAGGATCAACCCAACAACCTCCTCTTGCAGAAATGGTTGCCACAAGAAATATAACAAGTCATGGCTGATTCTCATTTCTACAGTGCTGTCTTGGCTTCTTACGCTCATCACTAACTTTTCTCTAAACAGCAGACAGTGTCATGGGAGGGAAAAAGTCATGATGCCAAATAAGATTTCTAATGTGTGTAAGTTTCATAAAGCAAAGGGAAGTCTGGGCATGTAGAACATAGCCGAAGATGAAATGGGACACTTACTGAGATGGATGTCTTTTTAAATACAACAGAGGCACTCTGTGTGTGTTTCTATTCTTATATGTGGGTGTATATAGCAGTGTAAAAAATACGATCCTGAGGATGACGAACTCCCAGGTCTCATTAAATGCAAGTTTCTGAAATATACTGATGTGCCATGAAACACAAAATATTCATGTATCTCTGATGGAAAGTATCATTCTTTTGAGTGTGTTGGGTAAACATGATGCTACAAATCCAGGGTTCCCCAAGTAAGATTTTTCCAGTGGGTTAGTAGACAGGAGGGGAATCTGGTCCATTGTGATTTTATTTGCCCTTGGAAATGGGAAAAAAAAAAGTTTATATTGCTCAAAGCTCTTGGGCACATAAATGAAAAAAAAAAAAAAATGAATTACACCATTAGCAGCCCATGTAGCAAACTCACAGGTTAATAAAAGAGAAATACTAGCAGTGACCAAAGAATAGACATTTGATTAGGAAGGTGGGAGGTAGGTTGTTCAGGGCTAGGAGGGGAATAAAGTTGCCTTGGTGGGCTTACGAGCTTGAGATGTGTGGGTTAGGAGACTGTGGTTGTATTTTCCTCCAGTGTACCGCCAGCTGCAATTCTTAATGAGTTATTACCTCTTGGGCTAAGTAGGCAACATGGCACATTAGGAAACATGTTAAAGAAAAATTCACTGTCTTGTAGAGTTTACATTCTGAAGAGGCTAGAAAAAGCCCGAAAGACCTTTCTTGAGAGGTTAAAATAGAGAGACTTCCTAGGAAAAACCAAAGTGATTTTTATCAATGATCTAAAAGCTAAATTGGTTTGCCAGTATGGAAGGAACAGTTACAAGTTCTTCCCTCCCTCAGAAGGTTATTGTAGCAATGGATGCAATGAATAAGTGAGCACTGTTGAAAGGAGGAACTCCATGTCCAAAAACAAGCTGTGTGTCATTCTGATTGTTAATTAATTTTTTTAATCAGTAGTTTTTTTTTTAGTGAAGTGTCATTAATTTATAATGTATTAATTTCTGCTGTATAGCAAAGTGACTCAGTTATACATATATGCGTTTTTTTTAAATACTCTTTTCCATTATGGTTTATCATAGCATCTGAATACAGTTCTCTGGGCTATGACAGTAGGGCCATTTTTATCTGTTCTTACATCTGCTAACCCCAACCTCCCATTCATCCCACCCTTCCACCCTCCCCCTTGGCAACCTCCAGTCTGTTCTCTATGACCCTGATTCTGTTTCATAGATAGGTTCATTTGCATTATCTTTTAGATTCCACATGTAAGGGATGTCTCTTGGTATTTGTCTCTTTTTCGGACAACTTCACTTAGTATGATCATCCCTAATTGTATCCATGTTACTGCAAATGGCATTATTTGATTCATTTTTATGGTTGAGCAGTATTCCACTATATTTATGTACCACATCTTCTGTATCCATTCATCAGTTGTGGGACATTTGGATTGTTTCCATGTCTCAACTACTGTAAATAATGTTGCTATGAACATACAACACTGTGTATCTTTTTGAATCATTGTTTTGTTTGGATAGATGCCCAAGAGTGGGATTGCTGGATCATATGATAATTCTATTATTAATTTTATGAGATACCTCTATACTGTTTTCCCACAATGGCTGTACCAATTTATATTCCCACCAGACTATTCATCAATTTTAATATTTTTAGCATTGATGGCAGAAGATGCTCCCAACAGGTGTGCATTAATAAAAAATATTGAAAAGGTGAAATAAAGTCTGGCTTTTGAAGTGTCTCAACTTCCTGGATTAATGTTGTACCTCTGATTAAGCAGGAAGCTAGAGAAAGAAAGTAGCACTTTGAAACAACTATTAAGTGGGAAGTAGTATCATTGCTTTTTTAGATCTTAGCCATTTCCTCTTCTCAAGACTCCTCAAATATGCAATTTTAAAGTCTATTCTAAAGCAAGAATTTGAAGCAGAGATCATTGAAGCAATCCAGATCTCTGTGACTAAAAATTGCTATGTTCCTTCTGTCTCACCATCATTCTAATGTTTATATACTTTCTACAAAGCTTTTTTTCTTCTTTTTGTTTTTCTTCTGCTAAATATCTATTTGATTTCAACAGTCATATGTTTAGATTATAGTGAAGTCAAATCTTTGAGTGTTAGGAAACACTCCAGGAAGACATCCAGAAAGTCACTCATGCTTACATGTATCCTGAGCATCAGAGCTCCATCCATGCTCTCCAATTGCGTCTCTCGTCCTCCTCCCCTTCTTCCTCCTCCTTTTCTCTCTCAATGGGGAAAGTGAAATCGTGTCGCTCAGTCGTGTTCAACTCTTTGTGACCCCATGGACAATAGCCTTCCAGGCTTCTCTGTCTGTGGGATTCTCCAGGCAAGAATACTGAAGTGAGTTGCCATTTCTTTTTCTAGGGGATCTTTCCAACCCAGAGAGCAAACCCACATCTTTGTCATCTCCTGCATTGGCAGGTGAATTCTTTACATGCTGAGCCATCAGAGAAGCTCAAAAATGAAAGTGTTTAGTTGCTCAGTTCTGTCCAACTCTTTGCAACCCCATGGACTGTAGCCTGTTAGGTTCCTCTGTCCATAGAACTCTCTGGGCCAGTATACTGGAGTGGGTTGCCATTCCCTTCTCCAGAGGATCTTCCCAACCCAAGGATAAAACGCAGGTCTCCTGCATTGCAGGCAGATTCTTTACCAACTGAACACCTACTTAATGAAATTGTTTGCAAAGTGTAATGCCTTAGTATATGAAAAGTACTTGTAAGTATACCTAATCTATATTTTGAGAGTAAAAAGCTAACTGGGGCACTTCATCAATGTGGCCCCTGTGCTCAAATGCACTGTCCTCCTCTGAGTTTAAATGCCCAGAAGAGTTTGCTGTGGGAAAGGACTGACAACCCAACTGGTTCACAAGCTGCTCCTTAATTAATCAATTTGGGAAACACTCAGGAAGCCAGCTCAGCCCACTGTGTCTTGGCTTCAGGTTTCCTGCAGCTGCGGGATCTTCCTCTGTGCGTGCACAGAGCTGGGTTTTCCTCCAGGTTTTGTTTTAGCAGTCTATACTTGATGCTATTTACTTCATCAGCGTATATTCCAGGATGCGTTTACACTTGTCTTTCTCTGATGATACTTTATTTATTTATTTATTTATTTATTTATTTTTTGGCCATCCCTGTTTCTCTCTCTCTCTTTTTTTTTTTCCTTTTTTCATTTTGGGATAATTTTACTCTTACAGCATGGTTGAAAGTATATATGAAGAAAACATTCATCTCACTTAATTTTTCCATATTCACTTACAATTTTCTCTATTCTGTCATATTTTCTGAACCATTGGAATATAGGTTGCATCCATCTTTATAGCTATTCTCATTGTGTTACCTCAGGGAATTACTTCTCAGTACTTTCTAACATTCAGAAAATACAACATTTACAGAATTTTTAATCTGAAGTACACCTTTCAGTGTGTTGAATTTTTCCACTAATGCCTTTTATAGCATTTCCCCCACTCCAAATCATATAGGGCACTTAGTATTCATATTTTTGAGCTTTCTTTAATCTGTAACAGTTATCGGCCTTTCTTTGTCTTTTATGACTTTGACATTTTTGAAAAAACACAGCAGTGATCATGTCAGCTGTTTCACAATTTGAGCTGTCTGATGCTTCTTGATTGGATTGAATATCCAGCTTATTTGGCAAAACTGCTCTATAGTGATGATGTGTCCTCAGAACATCACATCAGGAGGTACCTGATCATGTTTTGCATCTTGATGGTGAGACATGTCATCCATTTTCTTCAGTGTACAGTTGCTATTCTTTCTTTGGTTACATAATTTGCAGAAATCTATAATGAGACTATATGTAAACCTAAAAATCATCCATAGGTTTGTCATCTATTGGTTATTAATTCATAATTCAGTTCTACTATGATGATTGAAAAATAGTAATTTTCTAATTTCATCATCCTTGTGTGTTTGTTAATTGGCATTCTGACTATAAAAAAGGATTTTTCTTGTCGTGTGTTATCTCACATTTTTATTTATTTGATTTTTCTTTAAATCAATGAACTGTGTTTCTCTGCTGTTTTATTTTCCCAGAATCAGCCAGAATGAGATGCTTCAAGGTGACTTCACTATCTTCTTGATAAATACTCATCTTTTTTAAATTTTCTTTTTTTACTGTTCTGGGTCTTAGTTGCTGACTGTGGCTTTCTCTAATTGTGGTGCGCAGGGCCTACTCTCTGGTTGCAGTGCTCAGGCTTCTCATTGTGGTGGCTTCTCTTGTTGCAGAGCATGGGATCTAGGGCACTCGGGCTTCAGTAGTTTCAGATCCAGGACTCCGGAGCACAGGCTCAATAGCTGTGGTGCATGGGCTTAGTTGCTTGTGGGGTTTTCCTGGAGCAGGGATTCAAACCAGTGTCTCTTGCATTGCAAGGTGGACTCTTAACCATTGGACCACCAGGAAAGTCCCATCCTCATTTTTCCCCCGCTTGGAGCACTCTTACTTTCTAGTGAAACAAGATGTTTCATGTTCATCCTGTATTTTCTGTTCCCCAAACCTGGAGAAGGCCACTTCTTCAAAGACGCCTGACTTGTCTTAATGGCCAAAGCATTTAGAAACTGAACTCTGAGCAGCAGTTGCTCTCATTAATCCTGGAATGTTGTGCATCTAGTTCTGCTCAGTAAACAGACCTGAGAGAACTTCCTCCCATTCTATTTCAACCCAAAAGAGTTCTGTACTTTGCGTCATTTCATATTTGTGCCTGTCTCCTTTCATAGAGAAAAACTTGATTGTCCGCAACACGAGTATATCCCTTCTTCAGTCACCTAATACACTGAAAATCATTTCAGAATTGCTTTCCTCACACCAGTGCGAAAAGCAAAACTGCTAACAAGAATTCAGGGTTTGTTTGCTTTTCCTGAACTTTTACTTCTGAGTGTGAATAATCGAAGGATTGAATTCTGAAGCTTTTGAGCTGTGTCCCCCCCGCCAACCTCAGAGTGTGATACTGTATATACACAGTATACATATTTAGTACTATCACTCATGAGGGAATCAACTCTTTAATTAATTAAATGTATTCCAAGGGGAGGTCTCAGAGTCACTGGTGTAGATTCCAGCATGGAACACACCTTTATTCCTCTTGATACATCCCAGAGAGCTTCCTGGTTTTATACTTTAAGGATGTGATTCTCCCACATGAATTTGTTCTCATCTCTGTATCCTCGAATCATTCTTGGACTTCTCTCCTAGTACAATCATCTGGCTTAGTATTCTCTGCGGATGTTGTGAGCAATTCTCACGCTAGGATTGCCAGGTCTGAAATGACTTTGCTTCTCCAGATGTGTAAAGGAGAGACAAGGTAGTTCTCAGGGCAGCTCAGACAAGTGGGGTGTTCAACACTCCAAGAGACTCCTGAAATAGCCTTTGTGGGTTAGGCTCTTCTTTGTACTGCATGTCTTACTCTTATAAACTGTTTATAGATATGATGAGAGAGAGGGAGGGAAAGAGAATGTTTCTTTCTATGCAATCTCATGCTGTATATTAACTTGCTTTCAATGTTTGTAAAATTCCCAAATCCTTAAACAAACCTTGCCTCTCACTACAGAACTTGAAAATGTTCTAGTTCTAGAACATTTTCTAGATGTCATCTAGTCATCTCCTCAGCCTTTCTTTCAGCTTTGCTTGCAACCCTGATTTATGACCCAGATCGTGCCAAACAGATTTGACTGATCCAGATTTTGAATCACCAGCTTTAGATGAAAAGAACTAGAAATTAGAAAGAATTTGTTTCAGTGAGGATGAGGGTGGTTGCCACGCATCAGATTTCTAGGGATGGTAAGGGCTGTGGTTCTAGAAGGACCTGTCCACAGTCCAGCAGGCAGAACTGCCAATACAAACTAGGTCACAGTGGCCCAGCAGAGGAGACAGCAGTATTTCCAGTGGACCAGTTCTATGACACAATTTTGGATACTGCCCCTGATTATTTATCTCAAATATGGCTTTTGACTTGTCCAGAGAGCTTCTCAATACCCCTTTGCACAAATTAATTAATTTGAACAAGTTTTTCTTATTGGCTTCTGTTGCTTTCAACTAAGAATGTTGATTTATATACTGGATGAGTCTCTTTATATCTTTAAGACTCAGTTTCCCCTTCTGTGAACTGGGGTGGTTTGTGTGTATATTTCAGTAAGTCAGTCCAGCAAAATAAGACAATTTATCAAAGACTTATTATGCTTGAAGTTAAATAAATAATAAGAGTTTTCTGAAGTAGAGATAATGAACCAAAGAATGACTTATTTAGACTTTTCAGAAACTAAATAACACTCATTAGTTGTTTTCTAGTCCCCAAATGATTAATGACCTGGCAGTGAAATTTTCATTTCATAGCGTGAATTCCTGCTTATGGAAAAAATGTGTTGATCACAGAAGGAAAACACTTATGTTCTTAAAAAGTATTGAACTACAGTTATTTAAAGGGGATTTCGTTTTTTTTAAGGGATGTGCAATTTGCATTGTGAACAGAATACCGTCTTCCATGGGAACTGCAATATACAGACAGAAGAGATAATAAAAAGAACCTAGATGTTTTCTGGGAATGAAAAGAGCTCCAGGGGAAAAGGGACTGCTAGTCAGAATATATAAACTGAACATTCAGTTATTTTCCAGGGGAGGGAGAATTAACTTTTTTTTTTTAAGAACAAAATACTTTTATAAGACCATTGGTTTTGGGGGAGGGAAGATATTTCAAAGTATTTGACATTAATAAACCTTTATGGGCATTGTGAAGTATTTTTTAGGTTGCCAGAACATAAACATATTTCAAACAGTGAAAGCAGTTGAGCTATCTTAAACTTCGACATAGATTTTATAATGTATAAAACATGTCATTGTTTTGAAAACATTCAGATTTAGAAGAAGCAAATGAGTTTGTGCAGAGAGCACCAATAAAAGCTCTTTAGAGGCTGGGAGAAACTGAATGTTCTTTTTAGAACAACATGAAATTTAAAAGGTTAATTCCCCTTGGGTGATTTCAGGATGCTTCATGACAAGACAGAAAAAAAAAAAGGCAAAAGCAACCTCTTCCAATCACCGGAAAAATTGCTCTGACATTTTTATGATGAACTGGTTTGATGTTACCATGTCCATGTTCTTTCTTAGTAACCTGAAAATGTTGATAGGAAATGAGAACATTTTCCATCCACTCACCTTAAACATTCATTGGAATGGTGAATGCACATGAATTTTCTGGTGTTTGTGACTGATGGGTCCTTCTATGGATTTGCTGTTGGTCTGGATAGTGTTTTATCTCTGATTAAAAGCCCCTCAAAGCCAAGGACTATGCTTTTTGCTTCTTTTCAATAGTGATGTTGAGAACCCTGGGTCTACATTAGCTATTTGATGATGTCTTTCATGTACTTTAAAATGTATTTGCATTTCAAAATCTATGAATACAAGCACTGGTAGCAAAATTGTATGGAATTGGAGATCTAATTATTGAACGTTTGGTAGGCAGAACAATTTTTCAGAAATACACCCATTTACTTAACATTAAATTTACTGGGTACCTACTGGTATCAGGCAAGGAGATGAGATACAGTGGCGAGCAAACAGATCTTGACTCTAGTTTCATGTCTAGTGAGAAACATATATTAATCGCAAATTATGCCAAGACCAGTAAAATGGGAACTGTGGGAAAATAAAATTGGAGATGTTCAAGACATGTTTTATGTCCTAGTCACCTTTATATACTCAAGGACAATCAATTGAGTGGCAAATATTCCTTCATGAATGGTCAGTTTAATTATTTCCACCATCCATCAAGACCTACTGTATGAATTTATAACAGTGTGGATAACCTGGTTAAAGAGACTGGGGACAATTTCCCTAAGAAGTAACTTTTGAACTGAGAGCTGAAGAATGAGTCTGCAAGAACTAAGTAAATAGCAGAAGGACAAATGCCTCAGCACTTATATGACTTCTGTAAACATGCAGGCTCGCTGACTCCCGGTGTTGTGATGCTGGTTGCAAGTGGCTGTAACGTACTACTCACACATAGTATCCCACCCCTCCCAAGATCCAATGAGTACACATTCATTTCACAGTATCAACATACAGCCCTTCAATATAAACTTTAAGAGAATCAAATGGAAACAGTGCCTAGGTAAATGAAGAGTAAATTTAAAAAATTCCTTTTGCAGTGTCCTTGGGGAAAGAGATGGCTCAGAAAAAGCAGTCTGTTTCATAATGAATAACAGACAAAGATGATTCATCTATTAATAAAAGAGTATACCAAACAGGCCACTGCCTACAGTAAAGAAAGTGAAAGTGAAGTTGCTCAGTCATGTCCCATTCTTTGTGACCCCATGGACTGTACCCCACCAGGCTCCTCCATCCATGGGATTTTCCAGGCAAGAGTACTGGAAAGGGCTGCCATTTCCTTCTCCAGGGGATCTTCCCAACCCAGGGACCGAACCCAGGTCTCCTTCATTGCAGACAGACGCTTTACCGTCTGAGCGACCAGGGAAGCCTACCTTAAAGGAAGACAAAATTCATAATGAAGATGAAAACTAAAGTTGTTAATGAAAATAATCAAAGAGACAAAGAACATATTCAATAGATATGACTGAGCCAAACTGTCAAACAAAATAAATCTTAATTTACAATAATAATTGGAGAATGAATAAGAGTGGACTCAGAGGTCTGCCCCACCCCCAGTTTTTCCCCAGAAAGGACTTGCTGCTGGAGCTGGTCAGGAGGGTTGACAGCAAAGTGCTGACAGCGTGGGATTGCCTCAGCTACAGGGAGTCCACCTGACTCTAATTTAAATCCTCCCCAACATCCAGTGACTAACCAAGGTAAGGTTATGAAGGCCTGGCCATTTTGGCCTCACCACCAACATCGCTAATGAGTCATTCAAGCTCCAGAACTCCCACTGAGATTGGCTGAAATGCTATCCATTGGAACTGCCCCAGAGTTTGATCTCTCCTTCTGCCCAATCCCAGTTTATTCCTCTACTCTTCCCACATGTTGGTCCCAAGACCACTTCCTAATAAACATCCTTCACACTAAACTCCATTTAAGACTCTTTTTGCCAAGGAATCCAACCTGAGACAAAAGGCAAGCTATCCCATCAGTTCAGTTGAGTTCAGTTCAGTTGCTCAGTCATGTCTGACTCTTTGCGACCCCATAAATCGCAGCATGCCAGGCCTCCCTGTCCATCACCAACTCCTGAAGTTCACTCAAACTCATGTCCGTTGAGTCGGTGATGCCATCTCATCCTCTATAGTCCGCTTTTCCTCCTGCCCGCAATCCCTCCCAGCATCAGAGTCTTTTCCAATGAGTCAACACTTTGCATGAGGTGGACAAAGTACTGGAGTTTCAGCTTTAGCATCATTCCTTCCAAAGAAATCCCAGGGCTGATCTCCTTTAGAATGGACTGGTTGGATCTCCTTGCAGTCCAAGTCACTCTCAAGAGTCTTCTCCAAAACCATAGTTCAAAAGCATCAGTTTTTCGGTGCTCAGCCTTCTTCACAGTCCAACTCTCACATCCATACATGACCACAGGAAAAACCATAGCCTTGACTAGATGGACCTTTGTTGGCAAAGTAATGTCTCTGCTTTTGAATATGCCATCTAGGTTGGTCATAACATTCCTTCCAAGGAGTAAGCATCTTTTAATTTCATGGCTGCAGTCACCATCTGTAGTGATTTTGGAGCCCCCAAAAATAAAGTCTGACACTGTTTCCACTGTTTCCCCACGAAGTGGGATGATGCCATGATCTTAGTTTTCTGAATGTTGAGCTTTAAGCCAACTTTTTCACTCTCCTCTTTCACTTTCATCAAGAGGCTTTTTAGTTCCTCTTCACTTTCTGCCTTAAGGGTGGTGTCATCTGCATATCTGAGGTTATTGATATTTCTCCTGGCAATCTTGATTCCAGCTTGTGCTTCTTCCAGCCCAGCGTTTCTCATGATGTACTCTGCATATAAGTTAAATAAGTAGGGTGACAGCATACAACCTTGAAATACTCCTTTTCCTATTTGGAACCAGCTATCCCATCAGTTCAGTTCAGTTCAGTCGCCTAGTCATGTCAGACTCTTTGCGACCCCATGAACTACAGCACGCCAGGCCTCCCTGTCCATCACCAACTCCCGGAGTTCACTGAGACTCACATCCATTGAGTCAGTGATGCCATCCAGCCATCTCATCCTCTGTCATCCCCTTCTCCTCCTGCCCCCAATCCTTCCCAGCATCAGAGTCTTTTCCAATAAGTCAACTCTTCGCATGAGGTGGCCAAAGTATTGGAGTTTCAGCTTTAGCATCATTCCTTCCAAAGAAATCCCAGGGCTGATTTCCGTCAGGATGGACTGGTTGGATCTCCTTGCAATCCAAGGGACTCTCAGGAGTCTTCTCCAACACCACAGTTCAAGAGCATCGATTCTTCAGCACTCAGCTTTCTTCACAGTCCAACGCTCACATCCATACATGACCACAGGAAAAACCATAGCCTTGACTAGATGGACTTTGTTGGCAAAGTAATGTCTCTGCTTTTGAATATGCTATCTAGGTTGGTCATAACATTCCTTCCAAGGAGTAAGCGTCTTTTAATTTCATGGCTGCAGTCACTATCTGCAGTGAATTTGGAGCCCCCAAAAATAAAGTCTGACACTGTTTCCAGTGTTTCCCCATCTATTTCCTATGAAGTGATGGGACCAGATGACATGATCTTCGTTTTCTGAATGTTGAGTTTTAAGGCAACTTTTTCTTTCTCCACTTTCACTTTCATCAAGAGGCTTTTCAGTTCCTCTTCACTTTCTGCCATAAGGGTGGTGTCATCCTCATGTCTGAGGTTATTGATATTTTCCCCAGCAATCTTAATTCCAGCTTGTGCTTCTTCCAGTCCACCGTTTCTCATGATGTACTCTGCATATAAGTTAAATAAGCAGGGTGACAATATACAGCCTTGACGTACTCCTTTTCCTATTTGGAACCAATCTGTTGTTCCATGTCCAGTTCTAACTGTTGCTTCCTGACCTGCATACAAATTTCTCATTCTATGAAGACCTACAAGACTTTTTAGTACTAACACCCAAAAAAGATGTCCTTTTCATTATAGGGGACTGGAATGCAAAAGTAGGAAGTCAAGAAACACCTGGAGTAACAGGTAAATTTGGCCATGGAATACGGAATGAAGCAGGGCAAAGACTAATAGAGTTTTGCCAAGAAAATGCACTGGTCTTAGCAAACACCCTCTTTCAACAACACAAGAGAAGACTCTACACATGGACATCACCAGATGGTCAACACCAAAATCAGATTGATTTTATTCTTTGCAGCCAAAGATGGAGAAGCTCTATATAGTCAACAAAAACAAGACCAGGAGCTGACTGTGGCTCAGATCATGAACTCCTTATTACCAAATTCAGACTTAAATTGAAGAAAGTAGCGAAAACCACTAGACCATTCAGGTATGACCTAAATTAAATCCTTTATAATTATACAGTGGAAGTGAGAAATAGATTTAAGGGACTAGATCTGATAGATAGAGTGCCTGATGAACTATGGACTGAGGTTCGTGACATTGTACAGGAGACAGGGATCAAGACCATCCCCATGGAAAAGAAATGAAAAAAGCAAAATGTCTGTCTGGGGAGGCCTTATAAATAGCTGTGAAAAGAAGAGAAGCGAAAAGCAAAGGATAAAAGGAAAGATATAAGCATCTGAATGCAGAGTTCCAAAGAATAACAAGAAGAGATAACAAAGCTGTCCCATAGGAGGTACTAAATTAAGAGCATGTGATGAAGTGGAAAATGGCTTCACCAAAGAAAGAAATGAAAATATATTATGCTAGAGCATATAAAAGCACATCAAATGCCACATGCATAGAATAGAACTGTATTCTAGAATTACAAAATTCTAATAGAATTATAAATTTATAATAGAATTATAAAATAGAGTCATCTATAAGAATAGATTTGAAAACAACAACATAAAATGCACTGGAAATGGGCTAAGGGAAAAAACAACTAAAGATGAAATGAACTATATGGAAGTTAGATGCTTACAAGAAGATTGGGGTTATTAAATAAAATAGCCCAGATCATTATGAAATAGGAAAATCTAAAATAGAATTTTTTTCTTAAATAGAAGAATATATAAATCTTTAAGTGTGTAGCATGTTGACTTAATTTAAGACAAATTTTGGTGTACATACTTTATTGGAGAGTTGATCTCAGGGGATGAGGGAGGAAGAGGAGAAAGTGGGACACAAAAGGGGATAATCCAGTATGTTTATGAGTTTTCTTTTTTTATTATGAATCCCTGGATCAAAGACACAAGGTACAATACAGCTTAGAATGACCCTACCAGTAAACAAGGGGCTGAGGCACTTAGCTACTGACTCCCATCCTTTATTGTTGAGATCGTCTGATGTGGACTCTTCTCTGCCAGGCAACAATGGTGGGCAACCAAGAAAAATCTTAAATGGAAGAAAATCTTGAGAAGAAGCAAATTCAGGTTTTTGTAGTGGGGAACGACAAACATTCTGGGAACTGTCTGCATCTATGGATAAACTCAGGTGGATCAAAAGGATACTGGGCAATGTATCATTGACTTTTTTGAAAAAACGATGAAAAGTGGTGAAGATTGAGACAATTTAGTGAGATGATTGAAATTCAAGAATGAAGACAATTTCATGACCACACTGAGGAAAAATGTCACCATAGAGAGGATAAACAGATCTCTACGTACACATTAAATGACAAAAAACAGAGGAATAAGGTATGCAGTGTGTTCATTGCAGGACAATGGAACTGTCCAGTCAATAGCACGGTGAACAAAATCAACCTACTCAAACCAAGTGACTCTCACTGATATGGAATCTGTGGCATGAAAGGACTCCCAGTGGCCAATGGGTCCAGTTCGCTCATTGCACTTATCTTGTGCACCTTGCACATTGAAGGTACCCAGTTAGTACTGGCTGAAGGAATTCACATGCGAGTGAAGACTTTTCCTGTGAAATAATGATGGTAATTGTATAGGCAAAGAAAAGGTAATTCCAGTAATTCTTTTCAGAAAAATATTTTAGATATTATGCAAAATAGTATATCCTCTAATTAAAGAAGTAATAGCTCTGCATAAGGGCATGTGGTTAAAAGAAAGCAAAACCATCCTCTGTTTGACTCCCTGAACATAATCTTTACATTTTGTTTCACTTGCCTATTTGCATACACACATACATAGTCACTTTCACAAGCATGTGTATGTGTGTGTGAGTACATATGAGGAGGATGTTAATATATATTTAATCCTTAAAAATCCCAGTTAGATAAAAAAAAATGAACAAAACTATAGAACAAATTATAAAATTTCAAAGTTAGGTTTAAAAGATATACTAAATTAAAATAAACACAAGTGTATATATATATATGTATATATACATACATACTACCAACTTAAAATCTTATGATAAGCTCTAATGTCAAAGAGGAAATTAAAACTGCCATAGATCAGTATCTAGATAATAGCAATAATAAAAACACTCTAAATCCTATAAGGTGGAGCTGAAGCTATATTCAGAGGAAAACTATATTGCAAAAAATGTTCATTTCAAACTAAATAATAAAAATAAATTAATTGAACATCCAATAAAAATTTTATAGGAGAAAAAAGGACTATGTATGGAAAACAAAATGGAGAAACCAATAAATATCAAAGCATAAATTAATGTGTAATGAAATTATAAAATAATAGATGTGATAAATGAATCTCATAAATACTAAAACTAGCAAACAATAAGCAATAAAAGGGAAGAGCAAAAAAATCCATAAAAGTAAAAATTAATTAAGAAAATAACCACAGATATATAGAATCTCATGAAAATGTAAAACTTATGTGTAATACAAAATTTTCTTTAAAAATACAACAATCAAAATTATTGATTGCTCCCCAAAAATGAAGAAACAGACATAACACATAAACAGTGCCAGACATTTTCAGAGGTAAATTATTTCAAGAAGCAGGTGATTTTAATGGCACTTAAGCTACTGTACTCTCTACAAATATGCAAATACATGAGTTATAATCAGGTTCATTGCAGATTTATTTTAATAGGAAAAGCATAAACACTATGTAGAGGTCCTTTGAAAAAGCACAGGTAAGTAAAATAAGATTTATCTACATAGAGGGGGCAAGGGGGACCAGGAAGTTGACTCATTATTCCAAAACAGTACATCAAGGAAAAGTTTTCAGGGAAAATGATATTGTAATAAATGAGCTCTGTTACACAGGATGAATGGGAGTTAGTCACACGAAGAATAAGTTAGTGTAGGCATTTTAGGGAGGAAATAACATGTACAAAGCTGTGTGGGCATAATCCAAGTAAGACTGATTTAAAACCTACCTGTAGACTGGTGAGCTTGAGGCAACTGATGCAGGCAAAAGAATGGAAGAGAACATTTTAGTTGGTTTGGAACTCTATAATCATAATTAAAGAATGATTTATGCATTATCATGAAAGAAGCTGCATTGTGGAATGTGTTACACTTAGTTTAAATGCAAAATAGATAAAATACGTATGCATAAACATGTTGATTGCAACCTTTAATTCCCCAACCCTAGAAACTAGCTAAATCATTTGTCAAGGGAAGCTATTGGAAAACTAGCTTTCTTTTCATGACCTTGGTTGTTTGATGTTGCTGTTTCAAATCTAAATCCAGTTCTGGTCCCCATGCCACACGCCACTGTGTCCTGAAATTGTTTCTTTGTATAGGCCTGGAAAATTACTGCAAAAATCCATATTCCTTCTGTTTATACTTGTTTAGCTCCCCATTTCTGTTCTAGCCTTTATTATTTATTTTTCTATGTACACCTTTACACAGAATTTGGTGAAAGTTAATATTTAAGGAGGCTCAATCTTTTCTAAATGTGTATTTTTCAGAACCATGTGCTGTCACATTGTATTAGCACTGGAAGTGGTTACAGAAACTTCCCTGAAGTATGGACAAAAGAGAAAAAAGTCCTAGGTTAAATTCTCCCTGAAAAGTCTCCCTTACCATTCAAGTGCCAATGACCCCTTCACTTCCCACATGCACCATCAAAGAAAGATTTCTGTATGAACCTCTTCTACTCTTCGCCTTTTCTGTCCCTCCAGGAGGCTCAGCAGTAAAGAATCCACCTGCCAATGGAGATGAGGGTTTGATCCCTGGGTCAGAATGACCCCCTGGAGAAGGAAATGGCCACCCACTCCAGTATTTTTGCCTAGAGAATCACATGGACAGAGGAGACTGGCAGGCTGCAGTCCATGGGGTTGCAAGAGTCCGACATGCCTGAGCCACCGAGCACATATGCACTCTGTTTTAAGCATCAGTATTTTGCTGCTTTAGTTTCTAGCTCAGTCTGGATAGTATAATATTAATTGTAAGGACTAGAAATTGGAATCATACCAGGATCTATCCCATGGAATACATTCTATTCAGACTCATTGGCCGTCTACCATTCTCCAAGAAAGGAACTAAGTTCAGTCTTCTCCTTCATTAAATTAATCAACAAGTATTTATTAAAATTTATTTATTTACCAAGCACTGGATAGATGTTGGTGATAATAGATACAAACAAGACATAGCTGTTGCTATAAGTGATCCCACATAAGAAAGATAATTAAACAGATAAAGGTAATAGATCTTAATGAATGCAATAAAAAGTATTTTATAGGATAAAGATGAAAGGAACATAGTAAAGTGAGGAGGGGTCTGCGAGAGGAAGGCTTTCTTGGGTAGGTCACGTATCAGTTATGTCTTGAATTGGAGAAAGATTTAGCCAGAGGGAGATGGGGTGTGTGTGTGTGTGTGTGTGTATACACATACGTGCGAACATGGTGTATGCTGAGCTGATGGTTAGCAATGTACAAGTTGTGGGGAAAGCGGTGAAAAGATAGCCCAAGACTTTCTGTACCAAAAGATAATGGAAGGAATAGGTGCTTTCACTATCTGTATTACAAGGCATTCATTGAACTTGCTGAATTCTTAAGCCTTTGAATTTCTAAAACTCAGTTTTGCACTTTCAGTAACTCAGAAGCAGTTCATACATAATAATACAGCAGAAAAACAAAAACCGTGCCTTGGAAATGATTTTTTCCCACTTGTTTTTTCACAATTCAAATGATCAACTTAATTTCCACTTTTAAAACAGTTTAGACAGAAGAAGCTTGTCAGCATACGGAAAAGAGACGAAGTAAATATTTATTGGTACAATTCATTTTCTGTTAAGCTTTTAGCCATGCTTTGGATCAAATAGAGCTAAAAGACTTCAGGGATCAAAGGGCTAAATATCATGAAGTGGCTATGTAAACTCCAAAGCTATCTTTCATTTGGGGAATATATTAAGAGTGTCTTTGGTGACCTATAGAAAATGATTTTATGCTCTTGCTCTCAATTTGAAATAAACTCTTTCAGCACACAAGAGACATTCATAATTTGTTTAATGCCTTCCTTGTGTTGAAGGAAAAAATAAAACCTAACAAATTTCAGAGGAAAGAGAATTCTTTAAAATGCCTACACTTTGGAGGTATTCATTTATTTATTCATTAATTCAGCAATTTGTTTTGTGCCTGTATTGTCACTGTGCAAAGCACTGCAGACACAGGTAGACAAGACAGGCTTGATTCCTGTGCCTGGAGCCTACATTTTTATAGGGAGACATACAACAGTCAGTAAACCTCTGAACAAATGCAGATTCTAACAAATGCTGCGAGGCAAGTAAACAGTGATTTGATATGGGATAACTTAGCGGCACCACGTCAGATATAATGTCTGGGAAAGCCTGTTTTAGCATGGCATTAAACTTAATGCTTGAATCCTGGCTTTAAGTCAGTTTGCTGCTTCTGCGTCACTTCAGTCGTGTCCAACTCTGTGCAACCCCATAGACGGCAGCCCATCAGGCTCCCCCGTCCCTGGGATTCTCCAGGCAAGAACACTGGAGTGGGTTGCCATTTCCTTCTCCAATGCAGGAAATTGAAAAGTGAAAGTGAAGTCGCTCAGTTGTGTCCGACTCTTAGCAACCCCATGGACTGCAGCCTACCAGGCTCCTCTGTCCATGGGATTTTCCAGGCAAGAGTACTGGAGGGGTGCCATTGCCTTCTTACAGATATGTAAAATGGGATAATAATAGACATCCTCTGATAGGACTCTTGAAAGCATCAAATGAGATAATGTAAAGAACCAAGCGTAGTGCCTGACAGTTCTCAATAAATGTTATGATTATCAAAATAGGTATTTCTGTTTATAGAACGTAGCCATATACATTTTATGTAATAAAATCGCTGAAGGTCACAAAAGTATACCCATACTGTGAAGTGAAGCTGTGCATTTAAAATATCTGTTTCTTCTGGGAACTTTAAGACACTAAAATCAAATTAAGAAATAACTCACTGCTTCTTTAAAAATTGCAAATTAATTTGTATCAGCTCATTCCAAACCAAGATCTACATGAGAGAAAGTGAGACACAGAGTATGAGACAGACAGCAAGAAAGCTGAAGTCAGGGGCAGGGTTCGTGTGGCCATTATGAATGTCATCCAGCGGCATCTTCTATGACCAAAGCTCCATCTGCAAAATATTCCTTGCTGTCAAAAAACTGACTTACCAGAGGCCCTGCGTCTCTTCACAGAACAGGAAGCTGAAGGCTTAGGTGAAATATTCAAATTGGGATTTGCTAGAGTCCAGACTTCTGAAGTGTGTTGAGAACACGTTAAAATTAGGAGTGCTTGAGAAAACTTGGCTCAGACGACCAGGGATATTGGTGTTGCATGTCTCGGTTTCCCTTCTGACCTTCCCCACACACACATTTCAGTAAACACAGCTGTCACAATAATGGCAAGCGGTATCTGTATAAAACGTTCCCACACATAGTGTACTACTTGGTACATTGTCATAATGGGTCTGATAATGATCCATTGAACTATTATTATTATTCAATATTTTTGAAATGAAGGGTGATTTTTCCTAAGAACTCCCTGGTAGTAAAGACAGAAGAAGGGACCTGATTCGTATCAAATTGCTATCACTTTGGGAACACACATGCCCGTTTTTGGCATTTATTTTTACTTAGAGAATGCATTTACTTATCACTGTCATCTTCTAAACAGAACACTAGAGACAAGATTGACAACCCAAATTTCCTTTCGTGCAGTACATGATGGACAGCCTGTTAGAGCAGATTATGATTAATACTCTACAGAATGAGTTTCATACAGCTAGTTACTATAGAATCAATTCTCTTTCCCTTTTTATCTTGGCTTCTGGGGAGTCCTGAATAAATTTCAGATTGGTTCCTAACACAGCTAACATCTCTTTTCTCCATAAATTTTCTTCTTCTCCTGTATTTTTAATTTTAACTTTTCTGTGGAGATATATATATATATATATATACACATAGATATATATGTATATATCTATGTATATATATATGCATTGATATCTACAGATCTGTTTCTACAACTATATTTACACGTATATCTTTGTGGCAAGCTGCCTCTAGTCTAGTCTGGAAGCAGTGAAGGCATAAATTACAAATATATAATAGAACTCAGAGCAATTAAGCAACTTGTGAATATAGAGAGAGTATTCTGGCATGACAAAGTAAAGGCAATTTTTAAAGTGTCTTGCCTGGAGAATCCCATGGATGGAGGAGCCTGGTAGGCTGTGGTCCATGGAGTCACACAGAGTCGGACACGACTGAAGTGACTTAGCAGCAGCAGCAGCCTAATAAAGATACAGAGTTAAATCTGTTTGGATTTATATTAATATTATTAGGATTTCCTTTATTTTAGTCTATTTCCTCATTCCCAGACTTAAAAAAAAAATGCTACTCCTCTGTGAGAGCTCCTGTAATGTTACTACAGAGAAACAAGGGGATGTACGAGGATAAAGTCTCTAGTTGTTAGTAAAAAAACAAGAAAGCTCCTTTTATAAAAAACTTGGATGATTCATTATTAATTTATTTGTTCAAATATAATTTCAGTGTACACAAATTACTCTTAATTTTGACTGACACACTTTGATGACAAAGTGGGAAATATATTGTTTTCTTTTCCAGTCAATTATAAATATGCAAATCAAGGATTTTAATAAAGATTTTCCTTTTGATATATAAACAGTAAAACATTTGAGCACTCAGTTTTGAAGTGATGATGTAGAAAGGATTCTTCTATTTTAGCATTGAGGTTTGTGTGTGTGTGTGAGAGCGAGAGAGAAACAGAGAGAGAGTTTTAGAAACTGTGCTTGTAGCATGGCATGTCAATTGCATTATTAGAGGAAACTTGCTGAGTTAGAAGAAATATCACATTTATAGAAATTATAGCTCACTGAAAAAAAAAAAAACACTTTCCCCAGGTGACAAGCTCTTTGTTGATTTTGTCTCTACTTAACCCCAACTTTTTCTTTCCCAAATGATTAATTTAAATGTCATAGTATGCTCATCTAATTTTTAAATTCATTTAACAAAAATCTGTTTACCACTTATCCTTAAAAATCATCAAGACTAGCATAGTTTATTGTCTAAACTGGAACACCTTTGAGAGAAATGCAAATATTATTAATAACCAAGCTAAAACAGATAGAATTTGGAGATTCAGTTACTTTTCTCAAGATCACACAGATAGTAAATGGCTAGACAGATACTCTGGGTTCACGTTGAATGTCCTTCCCAGGACTTTACTTTAAAGGCAGTGTTCTGCACAGAATAAATGTTCAAAAAAATTTCTAATGACTTAATGAAGAAATAAATCATTATGCTAAATGAAATCAGTCAGACATAGAAAAAATAAATACCACATCATCTCATTTATATGTGGAATTAAAAAAAACTCAAACTCATTGTAACAGAGAGTAGAATGGTTGTTACCAGGAAGTGGAGGAAAAGGGAGCTATTGATCAAGCGTATAAGCTTTCATTTATAGGATGAGTACGTTCTGGAGACCTGATGCAAAGGATAGTGACTATAGTTAATAATAAAGTATTGTATACCAGACATTAGCTGAGTAGACCTCAAGTGTTCTCTACACACATACACACAATGGTCACTGTGTGAAGCAATAGATGTGTTAATCAACTTGATTGTGGTAATCCTGTCACCATATATGCATGTATCAAAACATCACATTGCAACCTTAAATATATATTTAACTTTAGTCAATCGTATCTCAATACAGCTGGAAAAAATTAATTAATGTGAAGAAAAAGAAAAGAAAAATAATGTGCTTTTGCAAAAATAAATGTTAAAAACTAGACTTGGGAAAAATGTAACAACAAAATAAAGAGACACAAAAAGAAATTAAGCAGCATCTTAGGATCACCATGGTACTTAAACTTCTGGGAAGTGGGATGGAGTGTAAACCAGGATAATCAGGGGTGGTCTGGGATGTATGTTCCTCCACCTAGAGAGAGAGTATATAGATATTAATTTCCTCCGTATTTTACAAGTTTAGTTTCTCCATAGGTTATTTTGTTAGTCATGCCATGAAACTGACATGCTTTATAATGTAAGAAAGCATGGTGTCATGGCAACAAAAATGGATTTGCCCTGGTCCTGAGTTACATGTTAATAATTGCCTAAGTTAGTATCTTGGATATCTTTTCACATTTTGAAATTGAGCCTCTTCTTCCGTAAAATAGAGCTGGAGGAATCAGAGTTCTTATTTTCAAACAACATTTGCAATTTGAAGCAGGAAATACATTTCTTAAGAAAAGATATTGAATAGTTTGTAGAATCACTGGGAAACTGCCTAGTTGGAATAAACAGAGCTTCCACAATCAAAATTCAGTTTCCCAACCCGGTCTGGTGAGGGAACCACTAGTTACACTGAGAATTCAGGTTCATACTTTGCGCTACTCCCAGGAACCTCTCCAAAACCATTTTTCTATACCAGAAGCACCTCTTTCATCTACTGCATGAAAATGCAGTCCTGACTGGGTCCTCCTACTTATGGGCATCTTGGTCCCATGTTTAAATTCAAGCTTCATGGGTGAGTGGTGGGGTGCATACAGGGAGAACTCCCCAAATAATGGAAGAATATTCCAAGTTGTGAAGCAACTAGAAAATAAAGCCAATGCTCACTATAGAGAATGAGAAGATACATATGGGGTTGATGTGTTGGTCAAGTTAACAGATGAGAAAGTCCTTTGTAAAATGTAAATTTACGTGTTAATATTTATCATCCCCTGCTTTAATCTCATTTCCATTGAATTTAGTCACTTACAAATCATTTATCTTTATTGCATTATTCACTGAAGACAAAAAACTCACAGCTTTTATATTCCCAGTGCCTGTTTAACAGCCTGATATATATACAGAGCCTCTGTTCAGAGAATGGTTATTAAATAGATATAGCTAACTAAATAGGAAGCATTTTTCCCCTAGCTTTCCACTAGGAAAAGATTGTTTACTGTGAGATACACACATTCTAAAAATTAAACATGGTAGTGAGTTCAGAAGAATCTGCTTGCTCAGGATATCCACACCTGTGAGTTTTTCTTGATCCACGCCTTTCCATTTTCACTAATGTAATCTGTGTATCCATTCCAAACTAATAACTTTGACCTCTCCCCCAAATGTGGAGACGAAAATGATCTGAACTGTTATGTCACTCAGTGATGAGGAATTGCTCCTGCTTGTTGCCAGCTCCGCTTTTTTCTTGCACCTCTTCCCCTGATAACTGTACATTCGTATTCACTGTAATAAACCCTCTCCATGGGGAAAACGATTAGGCAGTGACCTCATCATCAAAAGACCGTATGGCAGACACTTCCAGCAACTCATCCCACTGTCCTCTTTGAAGGGGAGGTCACAAAATTAAATAGGCCCAATTAATACTGGTTCAGCCCTCGAATCATGTATGTGACCCCAATTTATATTCATAATAATCCTTTGTGTGAAGCATAATTAAAACTCTTGGCTTTTTTTCCTGAGGAAATGGTCCAAGTTCACATAGGTTTCAAGAGGTAAACCAAGGTATAGATTGTGTCCCTCTAAATACCGTTAGAAAAATTGAACTCTAGTGTCTCCTTCTACTTATATCATTAGAGATGCCCACATCTGCAAGTGTGTGGACACACACACACACACATACACACACACATACATTAGGTTAGAAATTTGGCAGTCTGATCTTGGTTCAAGGGAAAAACAAAACAAAACAGTTCTCTAATGGCCCATGAAATAATTTGTGGCCTGTGGTATATTTGAATGAATGTTCCCAAAGACATTTTAGTTCTATTTGAGAATAAGACACACGCCATAAATGTTAGTTGCTCAGCTGTGTCTGACTCTTTGTGACCCCATGGACTGTAGCCCACAAGGCTCCTCTGTCCATGGGATTTTCCAGGCAGAAATATTGGAGTGGGTTGCCATTTCCTTCTCCATTTAAGAATACTAGGTGTCAAAAAAAAAAGAATGCTAGGTGTCATTTTTGTGTGACAGGACTCTGAAAGAGACAAATGGGAGAATATGTCCCCCCTATAGATATTATATTGCCAAGGTTCCAAGGACTGGAATTTTAGAGGTTTTTAGGAACAGTGATAAGTAACTCTTGGTTGAGAAAATTACACTTAGGCAAAGAAAAAAAAATATTAGAAATAGGTAACTAAAGATCTTGTGTTTTTAACTATTTTAACATGGCTGTGGGTAGGACTTATATGTGTCAATAGTTAGGCTTATTTGTGTCAGTTCACTAAGACTCACACATAATATGTGTGGAAACACTTATTAAATGGAAGGAAGGTATCAATCAGACCTATGGGGAGGAAGAGGTCCTCTAATGAGCGTCAGTGATGAAACATTTCCAACTCCTCAGAAACATACCCACACTAATCCCTAACCTCCTCTTGCGCATGTGTGCTCAGTCCCTTAATCGTGTCTGATCTGTGACCCCATGGACTGTAGCCCACCAGGCTCCTCTGCCCATGAGATTTTCCAGGCAAGGAAACTGGAGTTGGTTGCCATTTCTTTCTCCAGGGGATCTTCCCAACCCAGGGATTGACACTTATTTCTCAAGAAGGGGGTTTTGAGGAGTAAACATACTGATAATTTGGATATCCTTTTAAATTTTAATTATGTAGGTGTCAACCTGAAAAAGGAGATGCAACATATCCTATTTTTAACTGCCCCCCCCACACACACACACAATATTTTGGCCACCTGATGCGAAGAGCTGACTCATGTGAAAAGACCCTGATGTTGGGAAAAATTGAAGGCAGGAGGAGAAGGGGATGACAGAGGATGAGATGGTTAGATGGCATCACTGACTCAATGGACATGAGTTTGGGTAAACTCCAGGAGTTGGTGATGGACAGGGAGGCCTGGCGTGCTGCAGTTCATGGGGTCGCAGAGTCGGACATGACTGAGTGACTGAACTGAACTGACACATGCACACTGCATATGAAATGAAAATGTAAAACAAAACCATGTCAAAAAATAAAATACCACAGGGACCAAAAAAAAAAAGCAATTAGAGATTCAGGATGTATCTGGAAAACAACTATTAATACTTAGCTATTATTTAAACTTTTTATCTCTGCACTATAAGCTACACAGGAATTAAACTACTCTGATAATATGCTTTTATTTTTCCTATTTAGGGATTAAATTTCCATATGAAACATTTCTGTTTCCCCAGACTGAATATTCTGTTTCCCCAGACTGAATATTCTGTTTCCCCAGGCTGAATGCTCTCCAATCTTAGAGGTTTCCCTGAGGTTCCAGAAACGTGCCTGGGTTTGTATGGACATGAAGGAGGTAAAAGAGAGGTAGAAGAAGGGGTTAACCAAGTCCCACTAGGGAAGCTTTGGGTCCCTCAACCCCACTGTCATGGAAACCACTGTATTTTGAACCAGTGTCATCATTGAGCTTTCTCTTAAGATTAGGGAATGACGACTAGGGTGAGATGACTGAGGCGTTCACCTTGGACAGGAAGTTGAAGATGCTGGAAATCTCAGTATTTGAGATGATTAATATTTAATGCAGTCCAAAAAAAAAACAAACTGTGGCCCACAAGCTGGCCACCTATTTTGTGAACAAAGTTTCTCTGGAGCTGTGGTTGGCATTAAGGTAAGGCTAGGGAGCTAAGATCCTGCAAATGCAAGGTTTTTGTTTAAAATTTTAATAATTTATTCATCATGGATTGTGGAGTTTTTCATTATGTTTTATAGTTTAAAATATTGCATTAAATATTATTTACTGAATTTTTGTCATCGCCTCACTTGCCTTACCTTAATTTTGGGTTTCCAATATTTGGATCCCAGAGTAAATTTTGAACAAAATATATGCTCAAAAAATTGTAAATCATTGCCCTAGAATATGAACTGTGACATTGTGTTAGGAAGGAAGGAATGGAGAGAGGGAGGCAGGGACAAAGACATTCAGGGAGGGAGGGAAACATTTTATTCAAAGACTGGAGCAGAATCCCACCTTTTCCAACAGCCAATTATGTTACCCTGTTCTTTCTATTTCCAAAAACCGTTGGTAGAATGGTTAAGGGTATGAAGTGGGGTTTAATTTCAGATATGACTTATGATAGCCATAGGTTTTTGTCATTGTTGTTTAGTCACTCACTCATGTCCAACTCTTTGCCATCCCATGGTCTGTAGCCCACCAGGCACCCCTGTCCATGGGATTTCCCAGGCAAGAATACTGGGGTGGGTTGCCAGTCCCTTCTCCAATAGGTTTTAGAGTTGCATTTTAAATTCCCTGATCTTCAATATATTCATCTGTAAAATGGGGAGAATGTTTATTTCATAGCTTTTTGGTGATAACAAATGAAGATAGTATATACTATTCTCAAGCTCAATTTCTGGTATACACTAAGGTCTTAAAAAATGTTAGCAATTGATTTTCTTGTTTTTATGTTATTGACATTATTGTTGATTTTTTAATTAATATTTCACTCAAATGACAGCATTCAATGATATAAGATGAAACATATTTTGTATACTACATATATTAGTAATATGTTAATATATGTTATAGTATTCAGTGTATATCTATGTGTATATATATGTATGTATATGTATATATATATATATATCAGATCAGATCAGTCACTCAGTCGTGTCCAGCTCTTTGCAACACCATGAATTGCAGCACGCCAGGCCTCCCTATCCATCACCAATTTCCGGAGTTCACTGAGACTCAACGTCCATCGAGTCAATGATGCCATCCAGCCATCTCATTCTCTGTCGTCCCCTTCTCCTCCTGCCCCCAATCCCTCCCAGCATCAGAGTCTTTTCCAATGAGTCAACTCTTCACATGAGGTGACCAAAGTACTGGAGTTTCAGCCTTAGCATCATTCCTTCCAAAGAAGTCCCAGGGCTGATCTCCTTCAGAATGGACTGGTTGGATCTCCTTGCAGTCCAAGGGACTCTCAAGAGTCTTCTCCAACACCACAGTTCAAAAGCATCAATTCTTCAGTGCTCAGACTTCTTCACAGTCCAACTCTCACATCCATACATGACCAC